>NC_142604.1:18682688-18998554 GCF_041222555.1 Hakea prostrata
CATATTATTTTATATGATTAATTTATTATATTTCCATGTATTTACAATTGTTTTATATCAATTTACCCTAATATGATATGAAAATGAATATGTTGCACCCTTTCCTTTAATTTCTATAATTTTGGTGATTTTATATATTTCCTAACAAATTCTAATAAAGATTTATTACTTTTACATGTAGGAAATTATCAATCAAATCCGGGTATTATTGCAAGAGTCCTACCTCAAGTCAAAAACATAAAGAGAATGAGTCCTTGCATGCTTCTACGTTTTATTTCCTATTTAGGATTTGATCAAAGAAGGGAAAAGAGGAAGAAGAATCCAATTCAAATAAGAAGGATAGAAGAATCCCGATTTTGAGTGTCTCTGTCCAGTTTTGATCAAGATCTTCATCGGATGGTCATATGGTGTCCGATCGAGCTGATTTTTGGAGGAGAGCTTCACGACTTCTTGGTCTTCAAATCCAACGGTGGGATTATGCATTGGAGACCTCTAAGTTAGTCCGATTCATACGTCAAGACACTCCTTGGTTAAGTCGACAAGAACTCGAGTTTGATTCAAACTCTGAGTTTAATTAATCTATAAAAGGAGAGCAAACTCCAGGAAGAGGGGGAGGACGTTTTTGGGAGCTTTGGAGGAGCGGAGAGATCAAACCAGGAGACGTTGGTTGGCTTTGGAGATCTGAAGCTTGGGAATAAGTTTTTCTTGATCTTCTTTCAATGTTCTTGAACTCCTCTGTAATGTTTTTAGTTTCTAGTATGAACTAATTTAGTTTTTCTAGGGATCAGATGTAGCCTATCTTTGAATTCCCACTCTTGAATTCATCAATATAATTTTGAATATTGTTTCCTTTGATTGAGTTTTTACTTCTATTCTTCATGCTTTTGATTAATTGGCCACTAATCAACTGATTTGTTAATCATAATGATCTGAGAGGGGATTTATGTGTCTAGTTCATTGGAGTAAAAGCCATGAATTACATGTAGGATAGAGATATACTTACATGGTTTGTGTAGTTGTTACATGGGAATCCACAGAATTTAATGATTTCTCAGTTGTTGTAACCCACATAGAAATATAGTGGGTTAGCAATTGAGGGAGTTTCTATTAGTACTCGAGAGAGACTAATAGATAGGAAAGGGAATCTCGACTATCAATCAGGAAATATTTCTCAAATTATAAAGAGGGAGAAAAGGGTGGGAATGCTTAGTTATGGTGAAATCTGACCCCTAGGTCTTTAGCAATTAATAATCTCAATTTAACTTTCAATTTGCAATATAGTCTAGAATAATTATCTTCCTTATTATTTGTTCAAATAAAATTGGTATAATTAATTTGGTACTTAATCTATAGTCTTCGAGGGATCGATCTTTTATCATTATATTACTTGTTACGACAGCGTACACTTGCGTTGTACTTTTTCACAACAAGTTTTTGGCGCCGTTGCCGGGGACTATTAGATTAATATCAATATCAATTATTGCTAGTTTTAATTTGAATTCTTTTATTTTTCATTTTATTCTTTTCTATTATTTTAATTTATTTTATTTTTTAGTTGTGAATTGGAGTTCTTTCAGGTCCTACTGATTTTGCATGAGAAGGAGAGGAAACGATACTTTACTTCCTTTTGATCCTGAAATTGAAGCAACTTGTCGAAAGAACTCAAAAGCAAAGAAAGACATAACAAATTCATCTTCCACTTCTAGAACAATGGATCTTGAAGTTGAAGCACCAAGGCGCAAGACTTTAGGAGAGTATGTTGCACCAACTGTGAGAGATAATAGGACAGCTATAAGGTGTCCACCTGTAGCAGCTAACAATTTTGAAATCAAGCCTGCCATCATTACAATGGTGCAAAATAATCAATTTTCTGGATTGCCTAGTGAAGACCCAAATCTTCACATTGATGGGTTCCTGGACATTTGCGACACATTCAAGAGCAATGGCGTTACTGATGATGCCATAAGATTGAGATTGTTCCCTTTCTCATTAAGGGACAACGCTAAGAGTTGGTTGCATTCTCTACAACCAGGATCCATCACTACTTGGGATCAAATGGCTCAAAAATTTTTGGTAAAATTCTTTCCACCATCTAAAACTGCTAGTTTATTAACAGATATTTCTATTTTTTTGCAGTATGATTCGGAAACACTATTTGAGGCATGGGAAAGATTCAAGGACTTGCTAAGGAAATGTCCACACCACGGAATAGAACAATGGAGGCAAATTCAGATTTTTTATAATGGTCTATCTAATTCCACAAGAACATTAGTAGATGCTGCAGCAGGAGGATCAATCATGAACAAGGATCCAACAGAAATTTTTGATCTTTTGGATGTTATGGCCTCAAATGCATATCAAAGGCCAAGGGATAGAGTTGCGCCAAGAAGAGTTTTGCAGAGGAATGAAACTGATCCCATGACAGCCATGGCCATCCAACTTGAAGCATTAACAAAGCAAGTAGGGTTGTTAGCAACTCAAGGCACCAAACCTCCAACTGTGATATGCAACTATTGTGAGGGAACACATTATAGCAATGAATGTCAAATGGCTAATCCTTTTGAGCAAAATCAGTTAGAGCAAGCAAAATATGTGGGGAACTTTAACCGACAGAACAATCCATATTCAAACACATACAATCCAGGGTGGAGAAACCATCCAAATTTTGGATGGAAAAACAATCAAGATACTGAAAGACAACCTGAAAACCAACAAGCTCAATCATTTCAGAAGAAGACTCCATTGGAAGATGCTATTGAGAAAATGGCTACAGTTTCTTCCCAATTTATGCAGAAGCAAGAGACCACCAATCAGAATCTTTTTGCATCCATTAAAAATTTGGAAGTACAAATGGGGCAAATCGCCCATGGGATGAATCAAAGGCAAAAAGGATCACTGCCTAGTAATACTGAGACAAATCCTAGAGAGTATGCAAATGCTATTGAGCTTCGAAGTGGAAAAGTATTAGAAGAACCTTTCAAGAAAGCCGTAGTAACTGAACCCTCTTCTGAGGCGGTTCATGATGAGCAAAAAGATGCAAAGGAATACGTTAAGGAGGAGGAGAAGCCAAAATCCAAATTGTTTCCAGACAATCCACCACCTTATAATCCACCCATTCCATATCCTCAGCGGTTCAGGAAGCAGAAACTAGATAAGCAATTTTCTAAATTTCTTGATGTATTTAAAAAATTGCATATTAATATTCCTTTTGCAGATGCTTTGGAACAAATGCCGAGTTATGTCAAGTTTATGAAAGACATTCTTGCTAACAAGAGGAAACTTGAAGACTATGAGACTGTGGCATTGACAGAGGAATGCAGTGCTATTCTGCAGCTGAAGCTTCCACCTAAGCTAAAAGATCCAGGGAGTTTCACAATACCATGCACTATAGGAAATATTCATTTTAATAAGGCTTTATGTGATATTGGTGCTAGTATTAATTTAATGCCTCTATCTATTTTCAGGAAACTAGGCCTTGGAGAAGCTAAACCTACCACAGTGTCACTTCAAATGGCAGATAGGTCGATTAAATATCCGAGGGGAATCATTGAAGACGTCTTGGTTAAAGTTGACAAGTTTATATTTCCAGCGGATTTCTTAGTATTGGATATAGAAGAAGATCAAGACATACCCATTATTCTTGGTAGGCCATTCTTGGCGACTGGGAGGACCTTAATTGATCTTCAAACAGGTGAACTTACTATGAGAGTACAAGATGAAAAGATCACATTCAATGTATTCAAGGCCATCAAGTTTCCAAATGAATCGAATAACCGCTTCAGAATTGATTCTATTGAGAGGTGTACAAAGGAGGTATTTCAAATAAGCTATCCAATTGATCCAGTTGAAGTTTGTTTGGTAGGTGTGACAAATGCGAGAAAATAAAGGAATTTTCGAATGTGAGATGCGCGTTAGAAGCTTTATCACCTATATATGTTGACAAATTTCCTACCGAGGACCATGGCTAGTAACTTAATCACTACTTTGGAAGTGGCTTCGACCCCCAGAAGTCACTCTTTTCTTTGACCTAAAGTTGGGGGTAGTTCGGCTGCGAACTATGATGCAAGCGCTGTTTGGGAGGCAACCCAAAGTTTTTCTTTACTACTTCTTTGATTTTTAAATTGTTAATTTTTTTAGATTCGATGTTTTTTGTTTCTTTTTCCATAATTTGTTTTTTTTAGGAGAATGAAAAGAAGGGGCGGATTTGGACTACATCACTCTTAAGGCTATGAATCAAGGGAGTCTCCTTCACCTTACTTCACATCTTATTACATATCTTTCCCATTGCATGCATTTAATATTTTCATTTTTTCGCTGCATTGAGGACAATGCTCATTTTAAAGTTGGGGGTGGATGCTAAGATTCCTGTCTATGGGTTGAGACTCACTATGTTGAAATTTCTTTTCAAAAGCAGAATTTTTCAAATCATTTCAAAACTTTTTATCAGTGGTTGAAGCTTACTTGTCTAGTTAGTAGAGTAAAATAGAAGGAAGTTATGACATTAAATCTCTAGATCTTATTTAGTATTTCATGTTTTAGTTGTGTTCATCTATAATTCTTTGAAATGATGAGTTTGCTAAATATCAGATGAGTATGTGAATCACTTTAACCTTGACTATGCGACCCACCCTTTGAGCACTAAACCTTGCTATTGAGTTATTGCATTTAAGGATTTTCAAATGAGATTGCAATTTTCTTGTTCAGTCAACATATTAGAATCCACCAAGATTTCCTCTTGAGGCGAAATTCATGAGTGCCACTTGTTTAGGGATATGATAGAGGCCATTCTTCTTTCATTTAAATTTTTGAAAAAATATATATTCTCTTCTAATCTGTTCCACTTCTACTATACAATGTTTCACTTCGTGGAGATGTATATGGTTTATATGTTAGATCTCATTGGTGACTCTCCCAAGTCGTGTGATCCCTTGAATAGACCGAAGGTGATATGGATTGTTAAAAGCATGGTGAGGGTTAAAAGCATTGTGAGTAGATCTTCTTTGTAGTTGCGGGTCTCCGTAGTTAATACCACTGAGTGAGCCTTTTGGATTCTCACTGGGTTAACATTGCACAATTGGAGCTTAGGGACAAAGGCCACCGCAACGCTTAGATAGATAGTTATTTGAGAGCCATGTTACGGGTGTAGGATATGTCTTGGACTCCTTCTTGGGAGATGTGTTATCACCTTGAAAAAAAAAAAAGTATGAAATTGCTAATTTTTGGCAAAAGGAAGAAAAGAAAAGAAAAGAAAATTGGTGCTTCAATGTTATCATCTCCATATATGTATTTCAGCTCTAGTCTACATTTCTTCCACCTTCACAAGTCCTCTTGACCTTGGATAAGTGATTGCTCTTCATTAGTGGAGAGAGGGATGATAGGTTGGACATATAAGAATTGACCTTAAAACTAGGGAGTTGTCGGTTGAATTTGGGATCTCAAACATGCATGCACTTGATTGGTTAAGGTATACACACACACACGGGTCAAACTTTTGATTTTGTGATCAATCTACTCATCTCTTATTTAGCCTATTTTATACATTATTTGAATTATGGTTGAACTTGACTAAGATTGAATATTTAATCAAAATGAGAGTTTGTCTGATCCTGATATTTGCTCGAGGACTAGCAAATGTTAAAGTTGGGGGTAATTTGATAAGTTGATTTCATACATATTATTTTATATGATTAATTTATTATATTTCCATGTATTTACAATTGTTTTATATCAATTTACCCTAATATGATATGAAAATGAATATGTTGCACCCTTTCCTTTAATTTCTATAATTTTGGTGATTTTATATATTTCCTAACAAATTCTAATCAAGATTTATTACTTTTACGTGTAGGAAATTATCAATCAAATCCGGGTATTATTGCAAGAGTCCTACTTCAAGTCAAAAACATAAAGAGAATGAGTCCTTGCATGCTTCTACGTTTTATTTCCTATTTAGGATTTGATCAAAGAAGGGAAAAGAGGAAGAAGAATCCAATTCAAATAAGAAAGAGAGAAGAATCCCGATTTTGAGTGTCTCTGTCCAGTTTTGATCAAGATCTTCATCGGATGGTCATATGGTGTCCGATCGAGCTGATTTTTGGAGGAGAGCTTCAAGACTTCTTGGTCTTCAAATCCAACGGTGGGATTATGCATTGGAGACCTCTAAGTTAGTCCGATTCATACGTCAAGACACTCCTTGGTTAAGTCAGACAAGAACTCTGAGTTTGATTCAAACTCTGAGTTTAATTAATCTATAAAAGGAGAGCAAACTCCAGGAAGAGGGGAGAGGACGTTTTTGGGAGCTTTGGAGGAGCGGAGAGATCAAACCAGGAGACGTTGGTTGGCTTTGGAGATCTGAAGCTTGGGAATAAGTTTTTCTTGATCTTCTTTCAATGTTCTTGAACTCCTCTGTAATGTTTTTAGTTTCTAGTATGAACTAATTTAGTTTTTCTAGGGATCAGATGTAGCCTATCTTTGAATTCCCACTCTTGAATTCATCAATATAATTTTGAATATTGTTTCCTTTGATTGAGTTTTTACTTCTATTCTTCATGCTTTTGATTAATTGGCCACTAATCAACTGATTTGTTAATCATAATGATCTGAGAGGGGATTTATGTGTCTAGTTCATTGGAGTAAAAGCCATGAATTACATGTAGGATAGAGATATACTTACATGGTTTGTGTAGTTGTTACATGGGAATCCACAGAATTTAATGATTTCTCAGTTGTTGTAACTCACATAGAAATATAGTGGGTTAGCAATTGAGGGAGTTTCTATTAGTACTCGAGAGAGACTAATAGATAGGAAAGGGAATCTCGACTATCAATCAGTAAATATTTCTCAAATTATAAAGAGGGAGAAAAGGGTGGGAATGCTTAATTATGGTGAAATCTGACCCCTAGGTCTTTAGCAATTAATAATCTCAATTTAACTTTCAATTTGCAATATAGTCTAGAATAATTATCTTCCTTATTATTTGTTCAAATAAAATTGGTATAATTAATTTGGTACTTCATATCTCTTCGTCTCAACTTTCTTTTTTTTTTTATTTTTTTTTTTATTATTCTTCCTCTCACTCTTCTCTTTTTCTCCTTCTTTTCCCTTTTTTTTACTATCCCCACAACCAAAACAACAAAAACAAAAAGAAACATCAACCCCTCAACACCCCCACCACCTCCCCCACCAAAAACAAGAACACCCCCCCAACCCAATTTAGTTCCTCCCCCCCTTTTATATAAAAAAAAAAAAAAGACGGCTCTTATTTCTTTCATCGAACAACAAACCAACGAAAAAAAAAGAAGGCGTGGGGACCACCAAGGCGCTGGGAACACGTAACTATGGCCAATTCTTGTGTCTTGAAGGTTGTGTGCCTTGTTTGGGTTTGCATGGTTGTGGCAGCACCACATGCTGCAGATGCCCTAACATGTGGTCAAGTGGTCTCTCGATTGGCTTCTTGCCTCACCTTTCTGCGCAACGGAGGAAAGGTGTCTTGGGCTTGTTGCGATTCCGTGAAAGCACTCAACTCCGCCGCAAGAACCACTCCTGACCGTCAGGTGGCTTGTCGTTGTCTCAAGAATGCCTATAGAGCCACTCCCGGAATCAAGGGAGGCAACGCTGCAGCACTTCCCGGCAAATGTGGTGTCCACCTTCCCTACAAGATTCGCCCTTCAATTGATTGCTCCAAGTATATTTTCATCATCTAGAAAACCCCGTTAATTTTCAAATCATTTCTATTCCGACCGTGAATCTCAAACTCTTAGATATGAGAATTTCATAATGGTTAAGTTATTCTTTTATGACTAACATTCAGATTTCGTTACGTTTTCAAGGTGAGGTGAAGTGAAAGTGCATAGAGGCGAAGAAGATCAAGAAACATGTCTAGATCCTGCAATTTCATATTAGTGCTAGAGAAGTTTGATAGTCTCTCATTATCAATGTTCTAACATATAATTGTAAGGCAGTTGAGCTGATTGTCTGTCTGCTAGTTTTGGTGACTCTACGAAATAAATATTAACATTGCCCCTTCTTGCAAACTCATTCCTACTTACGCATAAAATTTTCATTTCTTTATATTATTATAGAGACTAAAACTCGGAAGCACTCATTTTCCATATTCGGGTAATAGATTGGCATGGTGGTAAATTCGTGTTTGGAAATGTCTTGGTGTAGGTAAACGTGGGCGCCCAACCCCTATGTAGCATTTCCTTGATTCTTATTATATGAAAGTGGATGAAAGAGTAGAGAAGCAAATAGTTTTCTATGTATATTGAAGGGCAAATTTGTGCCATGTTGCCGATTTGGCCATTAGAACATTACCATACAATACTAAGAACGCTTCCCCTTGTCACACCAGGTGATTTGATTTCAAATCTCCCATCCTCGTTGTTTATTTGTAAACCAACATGCTTGTAAATTTTATACAACCTTTTTAGCATTCTTAAATTGTGTGCTATAACGTGCAGAAACAAGCCAAACCGACATGCAAAAAAAAAAAAAAAAAAGAAGTTTTTTTGTCTCATACCCAATGTTTTGTCAAATGTCCCCGACATTGTGAGGAGGATGATTCAAGATAAAAAAAACAAGAAGGGAGACAAGATTAGATTGTGTTAGCGAGTCTCGGTTCAAGGGCTTGACTGGCAGCTTCACTGAGCCCAACCTAGCGATAGCCTTGACAATCACTTTTTCTAAGTGCTACTAAAATAAACTTTATTCTGCAAAAATAAAGACACAAAATTAAAAAAGGATACACCTGGTTGAATTCCATTTTGTCATTTGCCAGTATAAAGCAACAAAAGCGGAAAACTGCTTCGAACTATGTTCTTTTCGGACACATCTACTTCCATCTCATTAACAATAGGAAGAAGAAAAGTTTTGTATTTCAAAAAATCATTTTCTTTTTCACTAAACAACTTAAACAAAAAACCACCACCAAAAATTTACTTTTTTTATTATAATTCCTTTTTTTTTTCACTCCTTACACATCCCCCCCCCCCAACAAACCAACCCCCCCCACCCTTTCTCCCCCTCTGGCGGGGTGGGCCCCCCCCCGTTTTTAATTACCAACCCTATGTGTTTTTGTAAAGATCCCATGCCCCCCTAAGCAAAGAACCTAAACTAGAGCCACTCCCGGTAATTGCAAATAAGGTCTGGAGCCATGTTCAAATTGCTTATGCGATTTTAAACGCTAACTTGGGGCCCGGCAAATGTGGTGTCCACCTTCCCTACAAGATTAGCCCTTCCATTGATTGCTCCAAGTATATTTTCATCATCTAGAAAACCCTCGTTAATTTTCAAATCATTTCTATTCCGTCCGTGAATCTCAAACTCTTAGATATGAGAATTTCATAATGGTTAAAGTGATTCTTTTATGACTAACATTCAGATTTGCGTTACGTTTTCAGGGGTGAGGTGAAGTGAAAGTGCATAGAGGCGAAGAAGATCAATAAACATGTCTAGATCCTGCAATTTCATATTAGTGCTAGAGAAGTTTGATAGTCTCTCATTATCAATGTTCTAACATATAATTGTAAGGCAGTTGAGCTGGTTGTCTGTCTCCTAGTTTTGGTGACTCTACGAAATAAATATTAACATTGCCCCTTCTTGCAAACTCATTCCTACTTACGCATAAAATTTTCATTTCTTTATATTATTATAGAGACTAAAACTCGGAAGCACTCATTTTCCATATTCGGGTAATAGATTGGCATGGTGGTAAATTCGTGTTTGGAAATGTCTTGGTGTAGGTAAACGTGGGCGCCCAACCCCTATGTAGCATTTCCTTGATTCTTATTATATGAAAGTGGATAAAAGAATAGAGAAGCAAATAGTTTTCTATGTATATTGAAGGGCAAATTTGTGCCATGTTGCCGATTTGGCCATTAGAACATTACCATACAATACTAAGAACGCTTCCCCTTGTCACACCAGGTGATTTGATTTCAAATCTCCCATCCTCGTTGTTTATTTGTAAACCAACATTCTTGTAAATTTATATACA
The DNA here is from genome assembly GCF_041222555.1 of Hakea prostrata. Lineage (NCBI taxonomy): Eukaryota > Viridiplantae > Streptophyta > Magnoliopsida > Proteales > Proteaceae > Hakea > Hakea prostrata. Next base: position 18,692,690 of record NC_142604.1, read on the forward strand.
ACCTTTTTAGCATTCTTAAATTGTGGGCTATAACGTGCAAAAACAAGCCAAACCGACATGCAAAAAAAAAAAAAAAATTTTTTTGTCTCATACCCAATGTTTTGTCAAATGTCCCCGACATTGTGAGGAGGATGATTCAAGATAAAAAAAACAAGAAGGGAGACAAGATTAGATTGTGTTAGCAAGTCTCGGTTCAAGGGCTTGACTGGCAGCTTCACTGAGCCCAACCTAGCGATAGCCTTGACAATCACTTTTTCTAAGAGCTACTAAAATAAACTTTATTCTGCAATAATAAAGACACAAAATTTAAAAAGGATACACCTGGTTGAATTCCATTTTGTCATTTGCCAGTATAAAGCAACAAATTTGCTAAACAACAAAAGCGGAAAACTGTTCTGAACTATGTTCTTTTCGGACACATCTACTTCCATCTCATTAACAATAGGAAGAAGAAAAGTTTTGTATTTCAAAAGAAGTTCTCTTCTTGGCAACTAATTTTGATAAATAACCACAATCAGATAGAGTTTCTAAATTGGTGACAGATTCATTATACATTGCGTGCATAGTTGGAACTCCTACGTACAAAAGAAACTCTTGCTACAGGAGATTTCATTGTTGTGGCGTGAATGGTTCCTGAGCATTTAAATGAACAAATCCTATGTGTTTTTGGAAAGATCCCATCCGCCCCCCCCCAAATCAAAGAACTCTAAACTACAACTGATTATGATAATTGCAAATAAGGATCTTGGAAGCCCCGTTCAAATTGCTTATGCGATTTTAAACGGCTAACTTGATATGGTTACTCTGAGCAGAAACGGTAAGATTGAGAAAGGGGAAATGAATGATTTATCTGTTCTGATAATTTGATAGAGAGTACACGGCCTAGATTGATCACTCTTCAAATCTTACAGTCTAATTCAATACAATAGCTACTCTTATATTTACAAGCAGACAAGATTGAAATTGTATTAGCAAGTCTCTGTTCAAGAACTTGACTCCCAGCTTCACTGATCCCAGCCTAGCCATGGCCTTCACAATCCCTTTTTCTAAGACACTACCAGATTAGGTTGTATAAATTATGGATAGGTCCTTTATTTGTTATTATTTTTTTCTTTTTTGCAATTACTAGAGTCTGTTTGATAACAATTCTACGACAATATTTCTTTGTGGAAACATTTTTTGTTTTTTTACGTTTGTATGTTTTTAAAAAGTTTTGGACTTTTTTTAGTGTATGATAAACACGTTCCCTAAGCATTTCTTGTACAATTATGAAATAAGAAAAAGTTTAATAAACAATCTATAGAGAGCACTCTCCTAAGAAGTGTTAATTATTAAAAAAATAATAATATTGAAAGATTATAACCTACTCATTCAAAGGGGCTGTGAATTTTAAGGAATTAAAAGGAACTTTACTCTCCAAAATTAAAAAACATACACCTAGTTGGATTCCATTTTGTCATTTGTGAGTATCAAGCAACAAACTTGCTAAACAACTAAAGTGGAAAACTGTTCCGAACTAGGTTCCTTTGGAGCATCAGCTTCCATCTCATTAACAATAGGAAGAAGAAAAGGTTGCACGTCAAAAGAAGTTCTCTTCTTGGCAACTAATATTTATAAATAACCACAATCGGATAGACATTCTAAATTGGTGAGAGATGCATTATACATCGCGTGAATAGTAGGGACTCCAACGCACAAAATAAGCTCTTGCTACTGAGAGGTTTCACTGTTGTGTCATGAATGGTTCCTGAGCATTGAAATGAACAACTCCTAGGTGTTTTGAGATAGATCCCATTCTCACCCCCCCCCCCAAAGTTAAGTCTGAACTATAATCGATTAAGATAATTGAAAATAAAAGTCTAGAAAGCCCCGTTCGAATTTCTTATGGGATTTTCAACGGTTAACTGGATATGTTTACTCAGAGAGAAGCGGTAAGATTGAGAAAGGGGAAATGAATGAGTGTTCTGAAAATTTGCTAGACAGTACACGGCCTAGATTGGTCACTCCTAAAATCTTACAGTCTTCATTCAATACAATAGCTATTCTTGTATTTACACTCATTTTATGTAATGTTCAGCGTACTATACCTATATCGTATGCATATTACTCTTTTTTCTCCTTCTTCAACATTCCCATAGACATATAATTTATAATCAGGATTTGTACCAAAGAAATTATACATATTAAAAGAAAAAAGAATACCAACCGCCCACATCGGTCTTGCACGAAGATGGAAACTGATGGGAGTGCGCTAAAGATATTAAGTCGCAAGGGTTTTGGGTTGCACTAGGGGCTGATTGGTCTTTCCACACACTCGTCAATCTATGCTTTATGTAGTGGGTGCAAGAACCACATGGATGATCACCACTGGATGATTGAAGTTGTAAGATATGTAATTACAGGTTGGTTCTAAAAACTAAAACACAAGCAAACTCAAATCGAATGAGTAGGTGACCCAGAATTCCCAAAATGGTCCCGTTAGTCTGCTAGTTTGTTCTTTCAAATTAGAATTCTAATCAAAACCAACGAAAAAAAGTTAATTAGAAAATTCATTTACGCTTACCATTTTAGAGAGAATCCACGTAAGCAAAACGACAAAGACATCGAAAAGCATTCAAATCTCAACCACCATCAATCCTCCAAGCCAAACAAGGAGACCAGAACCACCTAAGAAGTTTGTTACGCCCTTCTCTTATAAATAAACACATAGAAAGGCGTATCTCATTGCATTGATCTAGCAAAACACTAGGAGAAAAGAAAGAGACAGGTGAACATCAAGGAGCTTGGAAGTACGTGTAACTATGGCCAATTCTAGTGTCCTGAAGGTTGTGTGCCTTGTTTGGGTTTGCATGGTTGTGGCAGCACCACATGCTGCAGATGCCCTAACATGTGGTCAAGTGGTCTCTCGATTGGCTTCTTGCCTCACCTTTCTGCGCAACGGAGGAAAGGTGTCTTGGGCTTGTTGCGATTCCGTGAAAGCACTCAACTCCGCCCGCAAGAACCACTCCGACCGTCGTCGGTGGCTTGTCGTTGTCTCAAGAATGCCTATAGAGCCACTCCCGGAATCAAGGGAGGCAATGCTGCAGCACTTCCCGGCAAATGTGGTGTCCACCTTCCCTACAAGATTAGCCCTTCCATTGATTGCTCCAAGTATATTTTCATCATCTAGAAAACCCCGTTAATTTTCAAATCATTTCTATTCCGACCGTGAATCTCAAACTCTTAGATATGAGAATTTCATAATGGTTAAGTGATTCTTTTATGACTAACATTCAGATTTCGTTACGTTTTCGGGGGTGAGGTGAAGTGAAAGTGCATAGAGGCGAAGAAGATCAATAAACATGTCTAGATCCTGCAATTTCATATTAGTGCTAGAGAAGTTTGATAGTCTCTCATTATCAATGTTCTAACATATAATTGTAAGGCAGTTGAGCTGGTTGTCTGTCTCCTAGTTTTGGTGACTCTACGAAATAAATATTAACATTGCCCCTTCTTGCAAACTCATTCCTACTTACGCATAAAATTTTCATTTCTTTATATTATTATAGAGACTAAAACTCGGAAGCACTCATTTTCCATATTCGGGTAATAGATTGGCATGGTGGTAAATTCGTGTTTGGAAATGTCTTGGTGTAGGTAAACGTGGGCGCCCAACCCCTATGTAGCATTTCCTTGATTCTTATTATATGAAAGTGGATGAAAGAATAGAGAAGCAAATAGTTTTCTATGTATATTGAAGGGCAAATTTGTGCCATGTTGCCGATTTGGCCATTAGAACATTACCATACAATACTAAGAACGCTTCCCCTTGTCACACCAGGTGATTTGATTTCAAATCTCCCATCCTCGTTGTTTATTTGTAAACCAACATTCTTGTAAATTTTATACAACCTTTTTAGCATTCTTAAATTGTGGGCTATAACGTGCAAAAACAAGCCAAACCGACATGCAAAAAAAAAAAAAAAAAAAAAAATTTTTTTGTCTCATACCCAATGTTTTGTCAAATGTCCCCGACATTGTGAGGAGGATGATTCAAGATAAAAAAAACAAGAAGGGAGACAAGATTAGATTGTGTTAGCAAGTCTCGGTTCAAGGGCTTGACTGGCACTTTCACCGAGCCCAACCTAGCGATAGCCTTGACAATCACTTTTTCTAAGAGCTACTAAAATAAACTTTATTCTGCAAAAATAAAGACACAAAATTTAAAAAGGATACACCTGGTTGAATTCCATTTTGTCATTTGCCAGTATAAAGCAACAAATTTGCTAAACAACAAAAGCGGAAAACTGTTTTGAACTATGTTCTTTTCGGACACATCTACTTCCATCTCATTAACAATAGGAAGAAGAAAAGTTTTGTATTTCAAAAGAAGTTCTCTTCTTGGCAACTAATTTTGATAAATAACCACAATCAGATAGAGTTTCTAAATTGGTGACAGATTCATTATACATTGCGTGCATAGTTGGAACTCCTACGTACAAAAGAAACTCTTGCTACAGGAGATTTCACCGTTGTGGCGTGAATGGTTCCGGAGCATTTAAATGAACAAATCCTATGTGTTTTTGGAAAGATCCCATCCGCCCCCCCCCCCAAATCAAAGAACTCTAAACTACAACTGATTATGATAATTGCAAATAAGGATCTTGGAAGCCCCGTTCAAATTGCTTATGCGATTTTAAACGGCTAACTTGATATGGTTACTCCGAGAGAAAACGGTAAGATTGAGAAAGGGGAAATGAATGATTTATCTGTTCTGATAATTTGATAGAGAGTACACGGCCTAGATTGATCACTCTTCAAATCTTACAGTCTAATTCAATACAATAGCTACTCTTATATTTACAGGCAGACAAGATTGAAATTGTATTAGCAAGTCTCTGTTCAAGAACTTGACTCCCGACTTTCACTGATCCCAGCCTAGCCATGGCCTTCACAATCCCTTTTTCTAAGACACTACGAAATTAGGTTGTATAAATTATGGATAGGTCCTTTATTTGTTATTATTTTTTTCTTTTTTGCAATTACTAGAGTCTGTTTGATAACAAATCTACGACAATATTTCTTTGCGGAAACATTTTTTATTTTTTTACGTTTGTATGCTTTTAAAAAGTTTTGGACTTTTTTTAGTGTATGATAAACACGTTCCCTAAGCATTTCTTGAACAATTATGAAATAAGAATAAGTTTAATAAACATTCTATAGAGACCACTCTCCTAAGAAGTGTTAATTATTAAAAAAATAATAATATTGAAAGATTATAACCTACTCATTCAAAGGGGCTGTGAATTTTAAGGAATTAAAAGGAACTTTACTCTCCAAAATTAAAAAACATACACCTAGTTGGATTCCATTTTGTCATTTGTGAGTATCAAGCAACAAACTTGCTAAACAACTAAAGTGGAAAACTGTTCGAACTAGGTTCCTTTGGAGCATCAGCTTCCATCTCATTAACAATAGGAAGAAGAAAAGGTTGCACGTCAAAAGAAGTTCTCTTCTTGGCAACTAATATTTATAAATAACCACAATCGGATAGCCATTCTAAATTGGTGAGAGATGCATTATACATCGCGTGAATAGTAGGGACTCCAACGCACAAAATAAGCTCTTGCTACTGAGAGGTTTCACTGTTGTGTCATGAATGGTTCCTGAGCATTGAAATGAACAACTCCTAGGTGTTTTGAGATAGATCCCATTCTCACCCCCCCCCATCAAAGTTAAGTCTGAACTATAATCGATTAAGATAATTGAAAATAAAAGTCTAGAAAGCCCGTTCGAATTTCTTATGGGATTTTCAACGGTTAACTGGATATGTTTACTCAGAGAGAAGCGGTAAGATTGAGAAAGGGGAAATGAATGAGTGTTCTGAAAATTTGCTAGACAGTACACGGCCTAGATTGGTCACTCCTAAAATCTTACAGTCTTCATTCAATACAATAGCTATTCTTGTATTTACACTCATTTTATGTAATGTTCAGCGTACTATACCTATATCGTATGCATATTACTCTTTTTCTCCTTCTTCAACATTCCCATAGACATATAATTTATAATCAGGATTTGTACCAAAGAAATTATACATATTAAAAGAAAAAAGAATACCAACCGCCCACATCGGTCTTGCACGAAGATGGAAACTGATGGGAGTGCGCTAAAGATATTAAGTCGCAAGGGTTTTGGGTTGCACTAGGGGCTGATTGGTCTTTCCACACACTCGTCAATCTATGCTTTATGTAGTGGGTGCAAGAACCACATGGATGATCACCACTGGATGATTGAAGTTGTAAGATATGTAATTACAGGTTGGTTCTAAAAACTAAAACACAAGCAAACTCAAGTCGAATGAGTAGGTGACCCAGAATTCCCAAAATGGTCCCGTTAGTCTGCTAGTTTGTTCTTTCAAATTAGAATTCTAATCAAAACCAACGAAAAAAAGTTAATTAGAAAATTCATTTACGCTTACCATTTTAGAGAGAATCCACGTAAGCAAAACGACAAAGACATCGAAAAGCATTCAAATCTCAACCACCATCAATCCTCCAAGCCAAACAAGGAGACCAGAACCACCTAAGAAGTTTGTTACGCCCTTCTCTTATAAATAAACACATAGAAAGGCGTATCTCATTGCATTGATCTAGCAAAACACTAGGAGAAAAGAAAGAGACAGGTGAACATCAAGGAGCTTGGAAGTACGTGTAACTATGGCCAATTCTAGTGTCCTGAAGGTTGTGTGCCTTGTTTGGGTTTGCATGGTTGTGGCAGCACCACATGCTGCAGATGCCCTAACATGTGGTCAAGTGGTCTCTCGATTGGCTTCTTGCCTCACCTTTCTCGCGCAACGGAGGAAAGGTGTCTTGGGCTTGTTGCGATTCCGTGAAAGCACTCAACTCCGCCGCAAGAACCACTCCCGACCGTCGGGTGGCTTGTCGTTGTCTCAAGAATGCCTATAGAGCCACTCCCGGAATCAAGGGAGGCAATGCTGCAGCACTTCCCGGCAAATGTGGTGTCCACCTTCCCTACAAGATTAGCCCTTCCATTGATTGCTCCAAGTATATTTTCATCATCTAGAAAACCCCGTTAATTTTCAAATCATTTCTATTCCGACCGTGAATCTCAAACTCTTAGATATGAGAATTTCATAATGGTTAAGTGATTCTTTTATGACTAACATTCAGATTTCGTTACGTTTTCAGGGTGAGGTGAAGTGAAAGTGCATAGAGGCGAAGAAGATCAATAAACATGTCTAGATCCTGCAATTTCATATTAGTGCTAGAGAAGTTTGATAGTCTCTCATTATCAATGTTCTAACATATAATTGTAAGGCAATTGAGCTGGTTGTCTGTCTCCTAGTTTTGGTGACTCTACGAAATAAATATTAACATTGCCCCTTCTTGCAAACTCATTCCTACTTACGCATAAAATTTTCATTTCTTTATATTATTATAGAGACTAAAACTCGGAAGCACTCATTTTCCATATTCGGGTAATAGATTGGCATGGTGGTAAATTCGTGTTTGGAAATGTCTTGGTGTAGGTAAACGTGGGCGCCCAAACCCCTATGTAGCATTTCTTGATTCTTATTATATGAAAGTGGATAAAAGAATAGAGAAGCAAATAGTTTTCTATGTATATTGAAGGGCAAATTTGTGCCATGTTGCCGATTTGGCCATTAGAACATTACCATACAATACTAAGAACGCTTCCCCTTGTCACACCAGGTGATTTGATTTCAAATCTCCCATCCTCGTTGTTTATTTGTAAACCAACATTCTTGTAAATTTTATACAACCTTTTTAGCATTCTTAAATTGTGGGCTATAACGTGCAAAAACAAGCCAAACCGACATGCAAAAAAAAAAAAAAAAAAAATTTTTGTCTCATACCCAATGTTTTGTCAAATGTCCCCGACATTGTGAGGAGGATGATTCAAGATAAAAAAAAACAAGAAGGGAGACAAGATTAGATTGTGTTAGCAAGTCTCGGTTCAAGGGCTTGACTGGCAGCTTCACTGAGCCCAACCTAGCGATAGCCTTGACAATCACTTTTTCTAAGAGCTACTAAAATAAACTTTATTCTCCAAAAATAAAGACACAAAATTAAAAAAGGATACACCTGGTTGAATTCCATTTTGTCATTTGCCAGTATAAAGCAACAAATTTGCTAAACAACAAAAGCGGAAAACTGTTTTGAACTATGTTCTTTTCGGACACATCTACTTCCATCTCATTAACAATAGGAAGAAGAAAAGTTTTGTATTTCAAAAGAAGTTCTCTTCTTGGCAACTAATTTTGATAAATAACCACAATCAGATAGAGTTTCTAAATTGGTGACGAGATTCATTATACATTGCGTGCATAGTTGGAACTCCTACGTACAAAAGAAACTCTTGCTACGGGAGATTTCACTTGTTGTGGCGTGAATGGTTCCCGAGCATTTAAATGAACAAATCCTATGTGTTTTTGGAAAGATCCCATCCGCCCCCCCCCAAATCAAAGAAACTCTAAACTACAACTGATTATGATAATTGCAAATAAGGATCTTGGAAGCCCTGTTCAAATTGCTTATGCGATTTTAAACGGCTAACTTGATATGGTTACTCAGAGCAGAAACGGTAAGATTGAGAAAGGGGAAATGAATGATTTATCTGTTCTGATAATTTGATAGAGAGTACACGGCCTAGATTGATCACTCTTCAAATCTTACAATCTAATTCAATACAATAGCTACTCTTATATTTACAAGCGACAAGATTGAAATTGTATTAGCAAGTCTCTGTTCAAGAACTTGACTCCCAGCTTTCACCGATCCCAGCCTAGCCATGGCCTTCACAATCCCTTTTTCTAAGACACTACCAAATTAGGTTGTATAAATTATGGATAGGTCCTTTATTTGTTATTATTTTTTTCTTTTTTGCAATTACTAGAGTCTGTTTGATAACAATTCTACGACAATATTTCTTTGCGGAAACATTTTTTTTTTTTTACGTTTGTATGCTTTTAAAAAGTTTTGGACTTTTTTTAGTGTATGATAAACACGTTCCCTAAGCATTTCTTGAACAATTATGAAATAAGAATAAGTTTAATAAACATTCTATAGAGAGCACTCTCCTAAGAAGTGTTAATTATTAAAAAAATAATAATATTGAAAGATTATAACCTACTCATTCAAAGGGGCTGTGAATTTTAAGGAATTAAAAGGAACTTTACTCTCCAAAATTAAAAAACATACACCTAGTTGGATTCCATTTTGTCATTTGTGAGTATCAAGCAACAAACTTGCTAAACAACTAAAGTGGAAAACTGTTCCGAACTAGGTTCCTTTGGAGCATCAGCTTCCATCTCATTAACAATAGGAAGAAGAAAAGGTTGCACGTCAAAAGAAGTTCTCTTCTTGGCAACTAATATTTATAAATAACCACAATCGGATAGACATTCTAAATTGGTGAGAGATGCATTATACATCGCGTGAATAGTAGGGACTCCAACGCACAAAATAAGCTCTTGCTACTGAGAGGTTTCACTGTTGTGTCATGAATGGTTCCTGAGCATTGAAATGAACAACTCCTAGGTGTTTTGAGATAGATCCCATTCTCACCCCCCCCCATCAAAGTTAAGTCTGAACTATAATCGATTAAGATAATTGAAAATAAAAGTCTAGAAAGCCGCGTTCGAATTTCTTATGGGATTTTCAACGGTTAACTGGATATGTTTACTCAGAGAGAAGCGGTAAGATTGAGAAAGGGGAAATGAATGAGTGTTCTGAAAATCTTACAGTCTTCATTCAATACAATAGCTATTCTTGTATTTACACTCATTTTATGTAATGTTCAGCGTACTATACCTATATCGTATGCATATTACTCTTTTTCTCCTTCTTCAACATTCCCATAGACATATAATTTATAATCAGGATTTGTACCAAAGAAATTATACATATTAAAAGAAAAAAGAATACCAACCGCCCACATCGGTCTTGCACGAAGATGGAAACTGATGGGAGTGCGCTAAAGATATTAAGTCGCAAGGGTTTTGGGTTGCACTAGGGGCTGATTGGTCTTTCCACACACTCGTCAATCTATGCTTTATGTAGTGGGTGCAAGAACCACATGGATGATCACCACTGGATGATTGAAGTTGTAAGATATGTAATTACAGGTTGGTTCTAAAAACTAAAACACAAGCAAACTCAAATCGAATGAGTAGGTGACCCGAATTCCCAAAATGGTCCCGTTAGTCTGCTAGTTTGTTCTTTCAAATTAGAATTCTAATCAAAACCAACGAAAAAAAGTTAATTAGAAAATTCATTTACGCTTACCATTTTAGAGAGAATCCACGTAAGCAAAACGACAAAGACATCGAAAAGCATTCAAATCTCAACCACCATCAATCCTCCAAGCCAAACAAGGAGACCAGAACCACCTAAGAAGTTTGTTACGCCCTTCTCTTATAAATAAACACATAGAAAGGCGTATCTCATTGCATTGATCTAGCAAAACACTAGGAGAAAAGAAAGAGACAGGTGAACATCAAGGAGCTTGGAAGTACGTGTAACTATGGCCAATTCTAGTGTCCTGAAGGTTGTGTGCCTTGTTTGGGTTTGCATGGTTGTGGCAGCACCACATGCTGCAGATGCCCTAACATGTGGTCAAGTGGTCTCTCGATTGGCTTCTTGCCTCACCTTTCTGCGCAACGGAGGAAAGGTGTCTTGGGCTTGTTGCGATTCCGTGAAAGCACTCAACTCCGCCGCAAGAACCACTCCTGACCGTCAGGTGGCTTGTCGTTGTCTCAAGAATGCCTATAGAGCCACTCCCGGAATCAAGGGAGGCAATGCTGCAGCACTTCCCGGCAAATGTGGTGTCCACCTTCCCTACAAGATTAGCCCTTCCATTGATTGCTCCAAGTATATTTTCATCATCTAGAAAACCCCGTTAATTTTCAAATCATTTCTATTCCGACCGTGAATCTCAAACTCTTAGATATGAGAATTTCATAATGGTTAAGTGATTCTTTTATGACTAACATTCAGATTTCGTTACGTTTTCAGGGTGAGGTGAAGTGAAAGTGCATAGAGGCGAAGAAGATCAATAAACATGTCTAGATCCTGCAATTTCATATTAGTGCTAGAGAAGTTTGATAGTCTCTCATTATCAATGTTCTAACATATAATTGTAAGGCAGTTGAGCTGGTTGTCTGTCTCCTAGTTTTGGTGACTCTACGAAATAAATATTAACATTGCCCCTTCTTGCAAACTCATTCCTACTTACGCATAAAATTTTCATTTCTTTATATTATTATAGAGACTAAAACTCGGAAGCACTCATTTTCCATATTCGGGTAATAGATTGGCATGGTGGTAAATTCGTGTTTGGAAATGTCTTGGTGTAGGTAAACGTGGGCGCCCAACCCCTATGTAGCATTTCCTTGATTCTTATTATATGAAAGTGGATGAAAGAATAGAGAAGCAAATAGTTTTCTATGTATATTGAAGGGCAAATTTGTGCCATGTTGCCGATTTGGCCATTAGAACATTACCATACAATACTAAGAACGCTTCCCCTTGTCACACCAGGTGATTTGATTTCAAATCTCCCATCCTCGTTGTTTATTTGTAAACCAACATTCTTGTAAATTTTATACAACCTTTTTAGCATTCTTAAATTGTGGGCTATAACGTGCAAAAACAAGCCAAACCGACATGCAAAAAAAAAAAAAAAAAAATTTTTTTGTCTCATACCCAATGTTTTGTCAAATGTCCCCGACATTGTGAGGAGGATGATTCAAGATAAAAAAAACAAGAAGGGAGACAAGATTAGATTGTGTTAGCAAGTCTCGGTTCAAGGGCTTGACTGGCAGCTTCACTGAGCCCAACCTAGCGATAGCCTTGACAATCACTTTTTCTAAGAGCTACTAAAATAAACTTTATTCTGCAAAAATAAAGACACAAAATTAAAAAAGGATACACCTGGTTGAATTCCATTTTGTCATTTGCCAGTATAAAGCAACAAATTTGCTAAACAACAAAAGCGGAAAACTGTTCTGAACTATGTTCTTTTCGGACACATCTACTTCCATCTCATTAACAATAGGAAGAAGAAAAGTTTTGTATTTCAAAAGAAGTTCTCTTCTTGGCAACTAATTTTGATAAATAACCACAATCAGATAGAGTTTCTAAATTGGTGACAGATTCATTATACATTGCGTGCATAGTTGGAACTCCTACGTACAAAAGAAACTCTTGCTACAGGAGATTTCACTGTTGTGGCGTGAATGGTTCCTGAGCATTTAAATGAACAAATCCTATGTGTTTTTGGAAAGATCCCATCCGCCCCCCCCCCCAAATCAAAGAACTCTAAACTACAACTGATTATGATAATTGCAAATAAGGATCTTGGAAGCCCTGTTCAAATTGCTTATGCGATTTTAAACGGCTAACTTGATATGGTTACTCTGAGCAGAAACGGTAAGATTGAGAAAGGGGAAATGAATGATTTATCTGTTCTGATAATTTGATAGAGAGTACACGGCCTAGATTGATCACTCTTCAAATCTTACAATCTAATTCAATACAATAGCTACTCTTATATTTACAAGCAGACAAGATTGAAATTGTATTAGCAAGTCTCTGTTCAAGAACTTGACTCCCAGCTTCACTGATCCCAGCCTAGCCATGGCCTTCACAATCCCTTTTTCTAAGACACTACGAAATTAGGTTGTATAAATTATGGATAGGTCCTTTATTTGTTATTATTTTTTTCTTTTTTGCAATTACTAGAGTCTGTTTGATAACAATTCTACGACAATATTTCTTTGTGGAAACATTTTTTGTTTTTTTACGTTTGTATGTTTTTAAAAAGTTTTGGACTTTTTTTAGTGTATGATAAACACGTTCCCTAAGCATTTCTTGTACAATTATGAAATAAGAATAAGTTTAATAAACAATCTATAGAGACCACTCTCCTAAGAAGTGTTAATTATTAAAAAAATAATAATATTGAAAGATTATAACCTACTCATTCAAAGGGGCTGTGAATTTTAAGGAATTAAAAGGAACTTTACTCTCCAAAATTAAAAAACATACACCTAGTTGGATTCCATTTTGTCATTTGTGAGTATCAAGCAACAAACTTGCTAAACAACTAAAGTGGAAAACTGTTCCGAACTAGGTTCCTTTGGAGCATCAGCTTCCATCTCATTAACAATAGGAAGAAGAAAAGGTTGCACGTCAAAAGAAGTTCTCTTCTTGGCAACTAATATTTATAAATAACCACAATCGGATAGACATTCTAAATTGGTGAGAGATGCATTATACATCGCGTGAATAGTAGGGACTCCAACGCACAAAATAAGCTCTTGCTACTGAGAGGTTTCACTTGTTGTGTCATGAATGGTTCCCGAGCATTGAAATGAACAACTCCTAGGTGTTTTGAGATAGATCCCATTCTCACCCCCCCATCAAAGTTAATTCTGAACTATAATCGATTAAGATAATTGAAAATAAAAGTCTAGAAAGCCCCGTTCGAATTTCTTATGGGATTTTCAACGGTTAACTGGATATGTTTACTCGTAGAGAAGCGGTAAGATTGAGAAAGGGGAAATGAATGAGTGTTCTGAAAATTTGCTAGACAAGACACGGCCTAGATTGGTCACTCCTAAAATCTTACAGTCTTCATTCAATACAATAGCTATTCTTGTATTTACACTCATTTTATGTAATGTTCAGCGTACTATACCTATATCGTATGCATATTACTCTTTTTCTCCTTCTTCAACATTCCCATAGACATATAATTTATAATCAGGATTTGTACCAAAGAAATTATACATATTAAAAGAAAAAAGAATACCAACCGCCCACATCGGTCTTGCACGAAGATGGAAACTGATGGGAGTGCGCTAAAGATATTAAGTCGCAAGGGTTTTGGGTTGCACTAGGGGCTGATTGGTCTTTCCACACACTCGTCAATCTATGCTTTATGTAGTGGGTGCAAGAACCACATGGATGATCACCACTGGATGATTGAAGTTGTAAGATATGTAATTACAGAGTTGGTTCTAAAAACTAAAACACAAGCAAACTCAAGTCGAATGAGTAGGTGACCCGGAATTCCCAAAATGGTCCCGTTAGTCTGCTAGTTTGTTCTTTCAAATTAGAATTCTAATCAAAACCAACGAAAAAAAGTTAATTAGAAAATTCATTTACGCTTACCATTTTAGAGAGAATCCACGTAAGCAAAACGACAAAGACATCGAAAAGCATTCAAATCTCAACCACCATCAATCCTCCAAGCCAAACAAGGAGACCAGAACCACCTAAGAAGTTTGTTACGCCCTTCTCTTATAAATAAACACATAGAAAGGCGTATCTCATTGCATTGATCTAGCAAAACACTAGGAGAAAAGAAAGAGACAGTGTGAACATCAAGGAGCTTGGAAGTACGTGTAACTATGGCCAATTCTAGTGTCCTGAAGGTTGTGTGCCTTGTTTGGGTTTGCATGGTTGTGGCAGCACCACATGCTGCAGATGCCCTAACATGTGGTCAAGTGGTCTCTCGATTGGCTTCTTGCCTCACCTTTCTCGCAACGGGAGGAAAGGTGTCTTGGGCTTGTTGCGATTCCGTGAAAGCACTCAACTCCGCCCGCAAGAACCACTCCCGACCGTCGGGTGGCTTGTCGTTGTCTCAAGAATGCCTATAGAGCCACTCCCGGAATCAAGGGAGGCAATGCTGCAGCACTTCCCGGCAAATGTGGTGTCCACCTTCCCTACAAGATTAGCCCTTCCATTGATTGCTCCAAGTATATTTTCATCATCTAGAAAACCCCGTTAATTTTCAAATCATTTCTATTCCGACCGTGAATCTCAAACTCTTAGATATGAGAATTTCATAATGGTTAAGTGATTCTTTTATGACTAACATTCAGATTTCGTTACGTTTTCAGGGTGAGGTGAAGTGAAAGTGCATAGAGGCGAAGAAGATCAATAAACATGTCTAGATCCTGCAATTTCATATTAGTGCTAGAGAAGTTTGATAGTCTCTCATTATCAATGTTCTAACATATAATTGTAAGGCGTTGAGCTGGTTGTCTGTCTCCTAGTTTTGGTGACTCTACGAAATAAATATTAACATTGCCCCTTCTTGCAAACTCATTCCTACTTACGCATAAAATTTTCATTTCTTTATATTATTATAGAGACTAAAACTCGGAAGCACTCATTTTCCATATTCGGGTAATAGATTGGCATGGTGGTAAATTCGTGTTTGGAAATGTCTTGGTGTAGGTAAACGTGGGCGCCCAACCCCTATGTAGCATTTCCTTGATTCTTATTATATGAAAGTGGATGAAAGAATAGAGAAGCAAATAGTTTTCTATGTATATTGAAGGGCAAATTTGTGCCATGTTGCCGATTTGGCCATTAGAACATTACCATACAATACTAAGAACGCTTCCCCTTGTCACACCAGGTGATTTGATTTCAAATCTCCCATCCTCGTTGTTTATTTGTAAACCAACATTCTTGTAAATTTTATACAACCTTTTTAGCATTCTTAAATTGTGGGCTATAACGTGCAAAAACAAGCCAAACCGACATGCAAAAAAAAAAAAAAAAAAAATTTTTTTGTCTCATACCCAATGTTTTGTCAAATGTCCCCGACATTGTGAGGAGGATGATTCAAGATAAAAAAAACAAGAAGGGAGACAAGATTAGATTGTGTTAGCAAGTCTCGGTTCAAGGGCTTGACTGGCGGCTTCACTTGAGCCCAACCTAGCGATAGCCTTGACAATCACTTTTTCTAAGAGCTACTAAAATAAACTTTATTCTGCAAAAATAAAGACACAAAATTAAAAAAGGATACACCTGGTTGAATTCCATTTTGTCATTTGCCAGTATAAAGCAACAAATTTGCTAAACAACAAAAGCGGAAAACTGTTCTGAACTATGTTCTTTTTCGGACACATCTACTTCCATCTCATTAACAATAGGAAGAAGAAAAGTTTTGTATTTCAAAAGAAGTTCTCTTCTTGGCAACTAATTTTGATAAATAACCACAATCAGATAGAGTTTCTAAATTGGTGACAGATTCATTATACATTGCGTGCATAGTTGGAACTCCTACGTACAAAAGAAACTCTTGCTACAGGAGATTTCACCGTTGTGGCGTGAATGGTTCCGAGCATTTAAATGAACAAATCCTATGTGTTTTTGGAAAGATCCCATCCGCCCCCCCCAAATCAAAGATACTCTAAACTACAACTGATTATGATAATTGCAAATAAGGATCTTGGAAGCCCTTCAAATTGCTTATGCGATTTTAAACGGCTAACTTGATATGGTTACTCGGAGGGAAACGGTAAGATTGAGAAAGGGGAAATGAATGATTTATCTGTTCTGATAATTTGATAGAGAGTACACGGCCTAGATTGATCACTCTTCAAATCTTACAATCTAATTCAATACAATAGCTACTCTTATATTTACAGAAAGATTGAAATTGTATTAGCAAGTCTCGTTTTCAAGAACTTGACTCCCCCCTTTCTCGCTCCCCGCCTAGCCATGGCCTTCACCATTCCTTTTTCTAAGACACTACGAAATTAGGTTGTATAAATTATGGATAGGTCCTTTATTTGTGATTATTTTTTTCTTTTTTGCAATTACTAGAGTCTGTTTGATAACAAATCTACGACAATATTTCTTTGCGGAAACATTTTTTATTTTTTACGTTTGTATGCTTTTAAAGTTTTGGACTTTTTTGATGATAAACACGTTCCCTAAGCATTTCTTGACTTTTTCTGCTTGTTTTAAGGAATTAAAGGAACTTTACTCTCCAAAAAAAATTAAAAACATACACCTGGTTGGTCTTTCCATTTTGTCATTTGTGAGTATCAAGCAACAAACTTGCTAAACAACTAAAGTGGAAAACTGTTCCGAACTAGGTTCCTTTGGAGCATCAGCTTCCATCTCATTAACAATAGGAAGAAGAAAAGCTTGCACGTCAAAAGAAGTTCTCTTCTTGGCAACTAATATTTATAAATAACCACAATCGGATAGCCATTCTAAATTGGTGAGAGATGCATTATACATCGCGTGAATAGTAGGGACTCCAACGCACAAAATAAGCTCTTGCTACTGGAGGTTTCACTGTTGTGTCATGAATGGTTCCTGAGCATTGAAATGAACAACTCCTAGGTGTTTTGAGATAGATCCCATTCTCACCCCCCCATCAAAGTTAAGTCTGAACTATAATCGATTAAGATAATTGAAAATAAAAGTCTAGAAAGCCCCGTTCGAATTTCTTATGGGATTTTCAACGGTTAACTGGATATGTTTACTCAGAGAGAAGCGGTAAGATTGAGAAAGGGGAAATGAATGAGTGTTCTGAAAATTTGCTAGACAGTACACGGCCTAGATTGGTCACTCCTAAAATCTTACAGTCTTCATTCAATACAATAGCTATTCTTGTATTTACACTCATTTTATGTAATGTTCAGCGTACTATACCTATATCGTATGCATATTACTCTTTTTTCTCCTTCTTCAACATTCCCATAGACATATAATTTATAATCGGATTTGTACCAAAGAAATTATACATATTAAAAGAAAAAGAATACCAACCGCCCACATCGGTCTTGCACGAAGATGGAAACTGTGGGAGTGCGCTAAAGATATTAAGTCGCAAGGGTTTTTGGTTGCACTAGGGGCTGATTGGTCTTTCCACACACTCGTCAATCTATGCTTTATGTAGTGGGTGCAAGAACCACATGGATGATCACCACTGGATGATTGAAGTTGTAAGATATGTAATTACAGGTTGGTTCTAAAAACTAAAACACAAGCAAACTCAAATCGAATGAGTAGGTGACCCAGAATTCCCAAAATGGTCCCGTTAGTCCGCTAGTTTGTTCTTTCAAATTAGAATTCTAATCAAAACCAACGAAAAAAGTTAATTAGAAAATTCATTTACGCTTACCATTTTAGAGAGAATCCACGTAAGCAAACGACAAAGACATCGAAAAGCATTCAAATCTCAACCACCATCAATCCTCCAAGCCAAACAAGGAGACCAAACCACCTAAGAGTTTGTTACGCCCTTCTCTTATAAATAAACACATAGAAAGGCGTATCTCATTGCATTGATCTAGCAAAACACTAGGAGAAAAGAAAGAGCAGGTGAACATCAAGGAGCTTGGAAGTACGTGTAACTATGGCCAATTCTAGTGTCCTGAAGGTTGTGTGCCTTGTTTGGGTTTGCATGGTTGTGGCAGCACCACATGCTGCAGATGCCCTAACATGTGGTCAAGTGGTCTCTCGATTGGCTTCTTGCCTCACCTTTCTCGCCGGAGGAAGGTGTCTTGGGCTTGTTGCGATTCCGTGAAAGCACTCAACTCCGCCGCAAGAACCACTCCGACCGTCGGGTGGCTTGTCGTTGTCTCAAGAATGCCTATAGAGCCACTCCCGGAATCAAGGGAGGCAATCTCAGCACTTCCCGCAAATGTGGTGTCCACCTTCCCTACAAGATTAGCCCTTCCATTGATTGCTCCAAGTATATTTTCATCATCTAGAAAACCCCGTTAATTTTCAAATCATTTCTATTCCGACCGTGAATCTCAAACTCTTAGATATGAGAATTTCATAATGGTTAAGTGATTCTTTTATGACTAACATTCAGATTTCGTTACGTTTTCAGGGTGAGGTGAAGTGAAAGTGCATAGAGGCGAAGAAGATCAATAAACATGTCTAGATCCTGCAATTTCATATTAGTGCTAGAGAAGTTTGATAGTCTCTCATTATCAATGTTCTAACATATAATTGTAAGGCAGTTGAGCTGGTTGTCTGTCTCCTAGTTTTGGTGACTCTACGAAATAAATATTAACATTGCCCCTTCTTGCAAACTCATTCCTACTTACGCATAAAATTTTCATTTCTTTATATTATTATAGAGACTAAAACTCGGAAGCACTCATTTTCCATATTCGGGTAATAGATTGGCATGGTGGTAAATTCGTGTTTGGAAATGTCTTGGTGTAGGTAAACGTGGGCGCCCAACCCCTATGTAGCATTTCCTTGATTCTTATTATATGAAAGTGGATAAAAGAATAGAGAAGCAAATAGTTTTCTATGTATATTGAAGGGCAAATTTGTGCCATGTTGCCGATTTGGCCATTAGAACATTACCATACAATACTAAGAACGCTTCCCCTTGTCACACCAGGTGATTTGATTTCAAATCTCCCATCCTCGTTGTTTATTTGTAAACCAACATTCTTGTAAATTTTATACAACCTTTTTAGCATTCTTAAATTGTGGGCTATAACAAAATTTTTTTTTTTGTCTCATACCCAATGTTTTGTCAAATGTCCCCGACATTGTGAGGAGGATGATTCAAGATAAAAAAAACAAGAAGGGAGACAAGATTAGATTGTGTTAGCAAGTCTCGGTTCAAGGGCTTGACCGGGCGGCTTCACCGAGCCCAACCTAGCGATAGCCTTGACAATCACTTTTTCTAAGAGCTACTAAAATAAACTTTATTCTGCAAAAATAAAGACACAAAATTAAAAAAGGATACACCTGGTTGAATTCCATTTTGTCATTTGCCAGTATAAAGCAACAAATTTGCTAAACAACAAAAGCGGAAAACTGTTTTGAACTATGTTCTTTTCGGACACATCTACTTCCATCTCATTAACAATAGGAAGAAGAAAAGTTTTGTATTTCAAAAGAAGTTCTCTTCTTGGCAACTAATTTTGATAAATAACCACAATCAGATAGAGTTTCTAAATTGGTGACAGATTCATTATACATTGCGTGCATAGTTGGAACTCCTACGTACAAAAGAAACTCTTGCTACAGGAGATTTCATTGTTGTGGCGTGAATGGTTCCTGAGCATTTAAATGAACAAATCCTATGTGTTTTTGGAAAGATCCCATCCGCCCCCCCCCCAAATCAAAGAACTCTAAACTACAACTGATTATGATAATTGCAAATAAGGATCTTGGAAGCCCCGTTCAAATTGCTTATGCGATTTTAAACGGCTAACTTGATATGGTTACTCTGAGTAGAAACGGTAAGATTGAGAAAGGGGAAATGAATGATTTATCTGTTCTGATAATTTGATAGAGAGTACACGGCCTAGATTGATCACTCTTCAAATCTTACAGTCTAATTCAATACAATAGCTACTCTTATATTTACAGGCAGACAAGATTGAAATTGTATTAGCAAGTCTCGTTCAAGAACTTGACTGCCAGCTTTACTGATCCCAGCCTAGCCATGGCCTTCACAATCCCTTTTTCTAAGACACTACGAAATTAGGTTGTATAAATTATGGATAGGTCCTTTATTTGTGATTATTTTTTTCTTTTTTGCAATTACTAGAGTCTGTTTGATAACAAATCTACGACAATATTTCTTTGCGGAAACATTTTTTTTTTTTTACGTTTGTATGCTTTTAAAAAGTTTTGGACTTTTTTTAGTGTATGATAAACACGTTCCCTAAGCATTTCTTGAACAATTATGAAATAAGAATAAGTTAAATAAACATTCTATAGAGACCACTCTCCTAAGAAGTGTTAATTATTAAAAAAATAATAATATTGAAAGATTATAACCTACTCATTCAAAGGGGCTGTGAATTTTAAGGAATTAAAAGGAACTTTACTCTCCAAAATTAAAAAAGATACACCTGGTTGGATTCCATTTTGTCATTTGTGAGTATCAAGCAACAAACTTGCTAAACAACTAAAGTGGAAAACTGTTCCGAACTAGGTTCCTTTGGAGCATCAGCTTCCATCTCATTAACAATAGGAAGAAGAAAAGGTTGCACGTCAAAAGAAGTTCTCTTCTTGGCAACTAATATTTATAAATAACCACAATCGGATAGCCATTCTAAATTGGTGAGAGATGCATTATACATCGCGTGAATAGTAGGGACTCCAACGCACAAAATAAGCTCTTGCTACTGGAGGTTTCACTGTTGTGTCATGAATGGTTCCTGAGCATTGAAATGAACAACTCCTAGGTGTTTTGAGATAGATCCCATTCTCACCCCCCCCCATCAAAGTTAAGTCTGAACTATAATTGATTAAGATAATTGAAAATAAAAGTCTAGAAAGCCCCGTTCGAATTTCTTATGGGATTTTCAACGGTTAACTGGATATGTTTACTCAGAGAGAAGCGGTAAGATTGAGAAAGGGGAAATGAATGAGTGTTCTGAAAATTTGCTAGACAGTACACGGCCTAGATTGGTCACTCCTAAAATCTTACAGTCTTCATTCAATACAATAGCTATTCTTGTATTTACACTCATTTTATGTAATGTTCAGCGTACTATACCTATATCGTATGCATATTACTCTTTTTTCTCCTTCTTCAACATTCCCATAGACATATAATTTATAATCAGGATTTGTACCAAAGAAATTATACATATTAAAAGAAAAAAAAATACCAACCGCCCACATCGGTCTTGCACGAAGATGGAAACTGATGGGAGTGCGCTAAAGATATTAAGTCGCAAGGGTTTTGGGTTGCACTAGGGGCTGATTGGTCTTTCCACACACTCGTCAATCTATGCTTTATGTAGTGGGTGCAAGAACCACATGGATGATCACCACTGGATGATTGAAGTTGTAAGATATGTAATTACAGGTTGGTTCTAAAAACTAAAACACAAGCAAACTCAAATCGAATGAGTAGGTGACCCAGAATTCCCAAAATGGTCCCGTTAGTCTCCTCTAGTTTGTTCTTTCAAATTAGAATTCTAATCAAAACCAACGAAAAAAAGTTAATTAGAAAATTCATTTACGCTTACCATTTTAGAGAGAATCCACGTAAGCAAAACGACAAACACATCGAAAAGCATTCAAATCTCAACCACCATCAATCCTCCAAGCCAAACAAGGAGACCAGAACCACCTAAGAAGTTTGTTACGCCCTTCTCTTATAAATAAACACATAGAAAGGCGTATCTCATTGCATTGATCTAGCAAAACACTAGGAGAAAAGAAAGAGACAGGTGAACATCAAGGAGCTTGGAAGTACGTGTAACTATGGCCAATTCTAGTGTCCTGAAGGTTGTGTGCCTTGTTTGGGTTTGCATGGTTGTGGCAGCACCACATGCTGCAGATGCCCTAACATGTGGTCAAGTGGTCTCTCGATTGGCTTCTTGCCTCACCTTTCTGCGCAACGGAGGAAAGGTGTCTTGGGCTTGTTGCGATTCCGTGAAAGCACTCAACTCCGCCCGCAAGAACCACTCCCGACCGTCGGGTGGCTTGTCGTTGTCTCAAGAATGCCTATAGAGCCACTCCCGGAATCAAGGGAGGCAATGCTGCAGCACTTCCCGGCAAATGTGGTGTCCACCTTCCCTACAAGATTAGCCCTTCCATTGATTGCTCCAAGTATATTTTCATCATCTAGAAAACCCCGTTAATTTTCAAATCATTTCTATTCCGACCGTGAATCTCAAACTCTTAGATATGAGAATTTCATAATGGTTAAGTGATTCTTTTATGACTAACATTCAGATTTCGTTACGTTTTCAGGGTGAGGTGAAGTGAAAGTGCATAGAGGCGAAGAAGATCAATAAACATGTCTAGATCCTGCAATTTCACATTAGTGCTAGAGAAGTTTGATAGTCTCTCATTATCAATGTTCTAACATATAATTGTAAGGCAGTTGAGCTGGTTGTGCTGTCTCCTAGTTTTGGTGACTCTACGAAATAAATATTAACATTGCCCCTTCTTGCAAACTCATTCCTACTTACGCATAAAATTTTCCTTTCTTTATATTATTATAGAGACTAAAACTCGGAAGCACTCATTTTCCATATTCGGGTAATAGATTGGCATGGTGGTAAATTCGTGTTTGGAAATGTCTTGGTGTAGGTAAACGTGGGCGCCCAACCCCTATGTAGCATTTCCTTGATTCTTATTATATGAAAGTGGATAAAAGAATAGAGAAGCAAATAGTTTTCTATGTATATTGAAGGGCAAATTTGTGCCATGTTGCCGATTTGGCCATTAGAACATTACCATACAATACTAAGAACGCTTCCCCTTGTCACACCAGGTGATTTGATTTCAAATCTCCCATCCTCGTTGTTTATTTGTAAACCAACATTCTTGTAAATTTTATACAACCTTTTTAGCATTCTTAAATTGTGGGCTATAACGTGCAAAAACAAGCCAAACCGACATGCAAAAAAAAAAAAAAAAAAATTTTTTTGTCTCATACCCAATGTTTTGTCAAATGTCCCCGACATTGTGAGGAGGATGATTCAAGATAAAAAAGGAAACAAGAAGGGAGACAAGATTAGATTGTGTTAGCGAGTCTCGGTTCAAGGGCTTGACTGGCAGCTTCATTGAGCCCAACCTAGCGATAGCCTTGACAATCACTTTTTCTAAGAGCTACTAAAATAAACTTTATTCTCCAAAAATAAAGACACAAAATTAAAAAAGGATACACCTGGTTGAATTCCATTTTGTCATTTGCTAGTATAAAGCAACAAATTTGCTAAACAACAAAAGCGGAAAACTGTTTTGAACTATGTTCTTTTTGGACACATCTACTTCCATCTCATTAACATGAGGAAGAAGAAAAGTTTTGTATTTCAAAAGAAGTTCTCTTCTTGGCAACTAATTTTGATAAATAACCACAATCAGATAGAGTTTCTAAATTGGTGACAAATTCATTATACATTGCGTGCATAGTTGGAACTCCTACGTACAAAAGAAACTCTTGCTACAGGAGATTTCACTGTTGTGGCGTGAATGGTTCCTGAGCATTTAAATGAACAAATCCTATGTGTTTTTGGAAAGATCCCATCCGCCCACCCCCCCAAATCAAAGATAACTCTCAACTATAACTGATTATGATAATTGCAAATAAAGATCTTGGAAGCCCCGTTCAAATTGCTTATGCGATTTTCAACGGCTAACTTGATATGGTTACTCGAGCGAAAACGGTAAGATTGAGAAAGGGGAAATGAATGATTTATCTGTTCTGATAATTTGATAGAGAGTACACGGCCTAGATTGATCACTCTTCAAATCTTACAATCTAATTCAATACAATAGCTACTCTTATATTTACAGGCAGACAAGATTGAAATTGTATTAGCAAGTCTCTGTTCAAGAACTTGACTGCCCAGCTTTCTGATCCCCTAGCCTAGCCATGGCCTTCACAATCCCTTTTTCTAAGACACTACCAAATTAGGTTGTATAAATTATGGATAGGTCCTTTATTTGTTATTATTTTTTTCTTTTTTGCAATTACTAGAGTCTGTTTGATAACAAATCTACGACAATATTTCTTTGCGGAAACATTTTTTATTTTTTTACGTTTGTATGCTTTTAAAAAGTTTTGGACTTTTTTTAGTGTATGATAAACACGTTCCCTAAGCATTTCTTGAACAATTATGAAATAAGAATAAGTTTAATAAACAATCTATAGAGAGCACTCTCCTAAGAAGTGTTAATTATTAAAAAAATAATAATATTGAAAGATTATAACCTACTCATTCAAAGGGGCTGTGAATTTTAAGGAATTAAAAGGAACTTTACTCTCCAAAATTAAAAAACATACACCTAGTTGGATTCCATTTTGTCATTTGTGAGTATCAAGCAACAAACTTGCTAAACAACTAAAGTGGAAAACTGTTCCGAACTAGGTTCCTTTGGAGCATCAGCTTCCATCTCATTAACAATAGGAAGAAGAAAAGGTTGCACGTCAAAAGAAGTTCTCTTCTTGGCAACTAATATTTATAAATAACCACAATCGGATAGACATTCTAAATTGGTGAGAGATGCATTATACATCGCGTGAATAGTAGGGACTCCAACGCACAAAATAAGCTCTTGCTACTGAGAGGTTTCACTGTTGTGTCATGAATGGTTCCTGAGCATTGAAATGAACAACTCCTAGGTGTTTTGAGATAGATCCCATTCTCACCCCCCCCATCAAAGTTAAGTCTGAACTATAATCGATTAAGATAATTGAAAATAAAAGTCTAGAAAGCCCCGTTCGAATTTCTTATGGGATTTTCAACGGTTAACTGGATATGTTTACTCAGAGAGGAAGCGGTAAGATTGAGAAAGGGGAAATGAATGAGTGTTCTGAAAATTTGCTAGACAGTACACGGCCTAGATTGGTCACTCCTAAAATCTTACAGTCTTCATTCAATACAATAGCTATTCTTGTATTTACACTCATTTTATGTAATGTTCAATGGTGTACACCTATATCCTATGCATATTACTCTTTTTCTCCTTCTTCAACATTCCCATAGACATATAATTTATAATCAGGATTTGTACCAAAGAAATTATACATATTAAAACAAAAAGAATACCAACCGCCCACATCGGATCTTGCACGAAGATGGAAATTGATGGGAGTGCACTAAAGATATTGAGTCGCAAGGGTTTTGGGTTGCACTAGGGGCTGATTGGTCTTTCCACACACTCGTCTATCAATGCTTCATGTAGTGGGTGCAAGAACCACATGGATGATCACCACTAGATGATTGAAGTTTTAAGATATGTAAATACGGGTTGGTTCTAAAAACTAAAACAGAACCAAACTCAAATCGAATGAGTAGGTGATCCAGGCTTCCCAAATGGTCCCGTTAGCCTGCCAGTTTGTTCATTCAAATTAGAATTCTAATGTGAAACCAACAAAAAAAAGTTAAATTGAAAATTCATTTACGCTTTCCATTTTAGAGAGAATCCACACAAGCAAAACGACAAACGCATCGAAAAGCATTCAAATCTCAACCACCATCAATCTTCCAAGCCAAACAAGGAGACCAGAACCACCTAAGAAGTTTGTTACGCCCTTCTCTTATAAATAAACACATAGAAAGGCGTATGTCATTGCATTGATCTAGCAAAACATTAGGAGAAAAGAAAGAGACAAGTGAGCATCAAGGAGCTTGGAAGTACTTGTAACTATGGCCAATTCTAGTGTCCTGAAGGTTGTGTGCCTTGTTTTGGTTTGCATGGTTGTGGCAGCACCACATGCTACAGATGCCCTGACATGTGGGCAAGTGGTCTCTCGATTGGCTTCTTGCCTCACCTTTCTGCGCAACGGAGGAAAGGTGTCTTGGGCTTGTTGCGATTCCGTGAGGGCACTCAACTCCGCCGCAAGAACCACTCCTGATCGTCGGGTGGCTTGTCGTTGTCTCAAAAATGCCTATAGAGCCACTCCCGGAATCAAGGGAGGCAATGCTGCAGCACTTCCCGGCAAATGTGGTGTCCACCTTCCCTACAAGATTAGCCCTTCCATTGATTGCTCCAAGTATATTTTCATCATCTAGAAAACCCCGTGAATTTTCAAATCCTTTCTATTCCTACCGTGAATCTCAAACTCTTAGATATGAGAATTTCATAATGGTTAAGTGATTCTTTTATGACTAACATTCAGATTTGGTTATGTTTTCAGGGTGAGGTGAAGTGAAAGTGCTTAGAGGCGAAGAAGATCAATAAACATGTCTAGATCCTGCAATTTCACATTAGTGCTAGAGAAGTTTGATAGTCTCTCGTTATCAATGTTCTAATATATAATTGTAAGGCAGTTGAGCTGGTTGTCTATCTCCTAGTTTGGGTGAGTCTACAAAATAAATATTAACATTGCCCCTATTGCAAACTCATTCCTCCTTCCGCAAAAAATTTGCCTTTCTTTATATTATTATAGAGACTAAAAATCGAAAGCACTCATTTTCCATATTCGGGTAATAGATGGGCATGGTGGTACATTCGTGTTTGGAAATGTCTTGGTGTTGGTAAACGTGGGTGCCCAACACCTAAGTTGCATTTTCTTGATTCTTAACGTATGATGGTGGATAAAAGAATAGAGAAGTAAATAGTTTTCTAGGGATATCGAAGGGCAAATTTGTGCCATGTTGCCGATTTGGCCATTAGAACATTACCATACAATACTAAGAACGCTTCCCCTTGTCACACCAAGTGATTTGATTTCAAATCTCCCATCCCCGTTGTTTATTTGTAAACCATCATTGTGGTAAATTTTATACATCCTTTTTAGCATTTTTAAAGTGTGGGCTATAACGTGCATAAACAAGCCAAACCGACATGAAAAAAAAAAAGTCTCATAAACAATGTTTTGGGACAAACAAGAAGGGAGACAAGATTAGATTGTATTAGCAACTCTCGATTCAAGGGCTTGACTGGCAGCTTCACTGAGCCCAGCCTAGCGATGGCCTTGACAATCAGTTTTTCTAAGACACTACTAAATTAGGTTGTATAAATTATGGACAGGTCCTTTATTTGTTAAAAAATAATTGTGTTTTTATTTTTTATTTTTTATTTTTAATTTTTTTAATTTTTAACGATTGTATCCTTTAAAAAAGTTTTGGAATTTTTTTTAGTGTATGATAAACACATTCCTTAAGCTTTTCTTGAACAATTACGAAATAAGAATAATTTTAATAAACAATTTGTAGAGAGCACTCTCCTAAGTATTAATTATTAAAAAAATATATATATTGAAAGATTATAACATACTCATTGAAAGGGGCTATTATTTTTAAGGAAATAAAAGAAACTTTACTCTCCAAAAATAAAAAACATAAAATTAAAAAAGTATACACCTGAACATTACACATTCCCTAAGCATTTCTTGAAGAATTACGAAATAAGAATAAGTTTAATAAACAATTTATAGACAACACTCTCCTAAGTATTAATAATTAAAAAATATATATTTTGAAAGATTATAACATACTCATTGAAAGGGGCTATGAATTTTAAGGAAATAAAAGAAACTTTACTCTCCAAAAATAAAAACATCAAATTAAAAAAGATACACCTGGTTGGATTCCATTTGTCATTTGCGAGTATCAAGGAACAAACTTGCTAAACAACTAAAGCGGAAAACTGTTCTGAACTAGGTTCTTTTTGGACTCATCAACTTCCATCTCATTAACAATAGGTATAAGAAAAGGTTTGTAGGTCAAAAGAAGTTCTCTTCTTGGCAACTAATTTTGATAAATAACCACAATCAGATAGACTTTCTAAATTGGTGAGAGATTCATTATACATCACGTCCATAGTTGGAAATCCTACGGACAAAAGAAGCTTTTGCAACAAGAGATTTCACTGTTGTGGTTTGAATGGTTCATGAGCATTGAAATGAACAAATCCTAGGTGTTTTGAGAAATATCCCATTCCCCCCCCCAATCAAAGATAAGTCTAAACTATAACTGACTATGATAATTGCAAATAAATTTGTCTTGCCCCGTTCAAATTGCTTATGAGATTTTCAACGGCTAACTTGATATGTCGGAGCAAAAACGGTGATGAAAAGGGATGAATGATATATGTATCGATAATTTGATAGAGAGTACGCTAGAATGATCACCCTTCAAATCTTACAATCGAATTCAATAGAATAACTACTCTTGTTTTTATAGGGGTTCCTTGTAATGTTCAAGGTGTACACCAATATCATCGTATGATATACTCTTTCTTGTCCCCTCTCCGACATTCCCATGGACATTTGATTTATAGTCAATATTTGTACAAAAGAAATGAAACATATTAAAATAAGAAAGAATACCAACCGCCTACATGGAAGTTTCATTGTTGTGTCATGAATGGTTCCTTAGCATTGAAATGAGCAACTCCTAGGTGTTTTGAGAAAGATCCCATTCTCACCCCCCACCCCAATCAAAGTTAAGTCTGAACTATAATTGATTAAGATAATTGAAAATAAAAATCTTGAAAGCTCCATTCTATTTTCTTATGGGATTTTCAACGGCTAACTTTATATGTTTACTCAGAGAGGAGTGGTAAGATTGAGAAAGGGGAAATGAATGATATATGTGTTCTGAAAATTTGCTAGACAGTAGACGGCCTAGATTGGTCACTCCTAAAATCTTACAGTCTTAATTCAATACAATAGCTATTCTTGTATTTACACACATTCTATGTAATCCCCCCAAGGAAAAAAAAAAAAAAAAAAAAAAAAACCCCCCCCCCCCCCCCGGAGAACCCCCCCCCCCCACCCCCTAATCCAAACAAATTTTTTTTCCCATGCGGTTCAATGGTGTACACCTATATCCTATGCATATTACCCTTTTCTGTCCTTCTTCAACATTATCGTAGACATATAATTTATAATAAGGAATTGTACCAAAGAAATTATACATATTAAATTACAAAAGAATAACAGCCGCCCACATGGATCTTGCACGAAGATGGAGATTGATGGGAGTGCACTAAAGATATTGAGTCGCAAGGGTTTTGGGTTGCACTAGGGGCTGATTGGTCTTTCCACACACTCGTCTATCAATGCTTCATGTAGTGGGTGCAAGAACTACATGGATGATCACCACTAGATGATTGATGATTTAGATATGTAAATACGGGTTGGTTCTAAAAACTAAAACAAAATGAAACTCAAATCGAATGAGCATGTGACCCAGGCTTCCCAAAATGGTCCCAATAGCCTGCCAGTTTGTTCATTCAAATTAGAATTCTAATGTGAAACTAACCAAAAAATTTTAATTAGAAAATTCATTTACGCTTTCCATTTTAGAGAGAATCCACGCAAGCAAAATGACAAACACATAGAAAAGCATTCAAATCTCAACCACCATCAATCTTCCAAGCCAAACAAGGAGACCAGAACCACCTAAGAAGTCTGTTACGCCCTTCTCTTATAAATAAACACATAGAAAGGAGTATGTCATTGCATTGATCTAGCAAAACATTAGGAGAAAAGAAAGATACAAGTGAGCATCAAGGAGCTTGGAAGTACTTGTAACTATGGCCAATTCTAGTGTCCTGAAGGTTGTGTGCCTTGTTTTGGTTTGCATGGTTGTGGCAGCACCACATGCTGCAGATGCCCTGACATGTGGGCAAGTGGTCTCTCGATTGGCTTCTTGCCTCACCTTTCTGCGCAACGGAGGAAAGGTGTCTTGGGCTTGTTGCGATTCCGTGAGGGCACTCAACTTCTCCGCAAGAACCACTCTTGACCGTCGGGTGGCTTGTCGTTGTCTCAAGAATGCCTATAGAGCCACTCCTGGAATCAAGGGAGGCAATGCTGCAGCACTTCCCAGCAAATGTGGTGTCCACCTTCCCTACAAGATTAGCCCTTCCATTGATTGCTCCAAGTATATTTTCATCATCTAGAATACCTTGTGAATTTTCAAATCCATTCTATTCCTACCGTGAATCTCAAACTCTTATATATGAGAATTTCATAATGTTTAAGTGATTCTTTTATGACTAACATTCAGATTTGGTTATGCTTTCAGGGTGAGGTGAAGAGAAAGTGCTTAGAGGCGAAGAAGATCAATAAACATGTCCAGATACTGCAATTTCACATTAGTGCTAGAGAAGTTTGATAGTCTCTTGTTATCAATGTTCTAACATATAATTGTAAGGCAGTTGAGCTAATTGTCTATCTCTTAGTTTGGGTGACTCTACAAAATAAATATTAACATTGCCCCTTATTGCAAGCTCATTCCTCCTTCCGCATTAAATGCCCTTCTTTATATTATTATAGAGACTAAAACTCAAAAGCACTCATTTTCCATATTCGGGTAATAGATGGGCATGGTCCCCCTTTTCTCTCCTGTTTTGTCTGTCCCCGCTTGTGGGTGTTCGTACGGGGGCGTTGGTTGTGTTGCGTCTCGGTTCAGGGCTTGGTTTGGCGGCTTCGCTTGGCCCCTGGTGCCTTGACAATCACTTTTTGTGAGAGCTACTATTTTTTTTTTGGGTGTTTTTTTTTTGGGGGGGGTTTTTGTGGGGGGTTTTTTTTTTTTTGGGTTTTTTTATTTTTGGGGTTTTTTTTGTGGGGGGGGGGTTGTGTTTTGGGGGGGGTTTTTTTTTTTGTTTCCACAATCGAGATAGAGTTTCTAAATTGGTGACAGATTCATTATACATTGCGTGCATAGTTGGAACTCCTACGTACAAAAGAAACTCTTGCTACGGAGATTTCATTGTTGTGGCGTGAATGGTTCTTGAGCATTTAAATGAACAAATCCTATGTGTTTTGGAAAAGATCCCATCCGCCCCCCCCCAAATCAAAGATAACTCTAAACTACAACTGATTATGATAATTGCAAATAAGGATCTTGGAAACCCCGTTCAAATTGCTTATGCGATTTTCAGCGGCTAACTTGATATGGTTACTCGAGCAAAGCGGTAAGATTGAGAAAGGGAAATGAATGATTTATACATTGTTCCGATAATTTGATAGAGAGTACACGGCCTAGATTGATCATTCTTCAAATCTTACAGTCTAATTCAATACAATAGCTACTCTTATATTCTGACAGGACAAGATTGAAATTGTATTAGCAAGTCTCGTTCAAGAACTTGACTCCCAGCTTCAGCGATCCTAGCCTAGCCATGGCCTTCACAATCCCTTTTTCTAAGACACTACCAAATTAGGTTGTATAAATTATGGATAGGTCCTTTATTTGTTATTATTTTTTCTTTTTTTGCAATTACTAGAAGTCATTGTTTGATAACAATTCTCCGACAATATTTCTTTGTGAAACATTTTTTTTTTTTTACGTTTGTATGCTTTTAAAAAGTTTTGGACTTTTTTAGTGTATGATAAACACGTTCCCTAAGCATTTCTTGTACAATTATGAAATAAGAATAAGTTTAATAAACAATCTATAGAGAGCACTCTCCTAAGAAGTGTTAATTATTAAAAAAATAATAATATTGAAAGATTATAACCTACTCATTCAAAGGGGCTGTGAATTTTAAGGAATTAAAAAGGAACTTTACTCTCCAAAATTAAAAAACATACACCTAGTTGGATTCCATTTTGTCATTTGTGAGTATCAAGCAACAAACTTGCTAAACAACTAAAGTGGAAAAGCATTATCGAACTAGGTTCCTTTGGGCATCGGCTTCCATCTCATTAACAATAGGAAGAAGAAAAGTTGCACGTCAAAAGAAGTTCTCTTCTTGGCAACTAATATTTATAAATAACCACAATCGGATAGACATTCCTAAATTGGTGAGAGATGCATTATACATCGCGTGAATAGTAGGGACTCCAACGCACAAAATAAGCTCTTGCTGCGTGAGAGGTTTCACTGTTGTGTCATGAATGGTTCTGAGCATTGAAATGAACAACTCCTAGGTGTTTTGAGATAGATCCCATTCTCACCCCCCCATCAAAGTTAAGTCCGAACTATAATCGATTAAGATAATTGAAAATAAAAGTCTAGAAAGCCCCGTTCGAATTTCTTATGGGATTTTCAACGGTTAACTGGATATGTTTACTCGGAGAGAAGCGGTAAGATTGAGAAAGGGGAAATGAATGAGGTGTTCTGAAAATTTGCTAGGCACGGGTACACGGCCTAGATTGGTCACTCCTAAAATCTTACGGTCTTCATTCAATACAATAGCTATTCTTGTATTTACACTCATTTTATGTAATGTTCAGCGTACTATACCTATATCGTATGCATATTACTCTTTTCTCCTTCTTCAACATTCCCATAGACATATAATTTATAATCAGGATTTGTACCAAAGAAATTATACATATTAAAAGAAAAAGAATACCAACCGCCCACATCGGTCTTGCACGAAGATGGAAGCGATGGGGTGCGCTAAAGATATTAAGTCGCAAGGGTTTTGGGTTGCACTAGGGGCTGATTGGTCTTTCCACACACTCGTCAATCTATGCTTTATGTAGTGGGTGCAAGAACCACATGGATGATCACCACTGGATGATTGAAGTTGTAAGATATGTAATTACAGGTTGGTTCTAAAAACTAAAACACAAGCAAACTCAAATCGAATGAGTAGGTGACTCTAAATTCCCAAAATGGTCCCGTTAGTCTGCTAGTTTGTTCTTTCAAATTAGAATTCTAATCAAAACCAACGAAAAAAAAGTTAATTAGAAAATTCATTTACGCTTACCATTTTAGAGAGAATCCACGTAAGCAAAACGACAAACACATCGAAAAGCATTCAAATCTCAACCACCATCAATCCTCCAAGCCAAACAAGGAGACCAGAACCACCTAAGAAGTTTGTTACACCCTTCTCTTATAAATAAACACATAGAAAGGCGTATCTCATTGCATTGATCTAGCAAAACACTAGGAGAAAAGAAAGAGCAATTGAACATCAAGGAGCTTGGAAGTACGTGTAACTATGGCCAATTCTAGTGTCCTTGAAGGTTGTGTGCCTTGTTTGGGTTTGCATGGTTGTGGCAGCACCACATGCTGAGATGCCCTAACATGTGGTCAAGTGGTCTCTCGATTGGCTTCTTGCCTCACCTTTACGCGCAACGGAGGAAAGGTGTCTTGGGCTTGTTGCGATTCCGTGAAAGCACTCAACTCCGCCCCGCAAGAACCACTCGACCGTCGGGTGGCTTGTCGTTGTCTCAAGAATGCCTATAGAGCCACTCCCGGAATCAAGGGAGGCAATGCTGCAAGACCTTCCCGGCAAATGTGGTGTCCACCTTCCCTACAAGATTAGCCCTTCCATTGATTGCTCCAAGTATATTTTCATCATCTAGAAAACCCCGTTAATTTTCAAATCATTTCTATTCCAGCCGTGAATCTCAAACTCTTAGATATGAGAATTTCATAATGGTTAAGTGATTCATTTATGACTAACATTCAGATTTCGTTCACGTTTTCGGGGTGAGGTGAAGTGAAAGTGCATAGAGGCGAAGAAGATCAATAAACATGTCTAGATCCTGCATTTCATATTGTGCTAGAGAAGTTTGATAGTCTCTCATTATCAATGTTCTAACATATAATTGTAAGCGCACACACCACCTGCGGTCATTTCGTGTCTGCAGGTTGTGTCTTTACGAATCCAACAACCCAAGCCTGACTCCTCCGTTGCTCAGGTAGGCAAGGCGCCTTCGTCACCACCATTTGGGCTCTGCGCTTGTGTGCCTCTGCTCCTGCGCCAAACCAGGCACACAACTTTCAGAACACTGGGTTGGCATGATTACCGTCTTCCGCTCCTTGATGTTCACCTGTCTCTTTCTTTTCTCCTGGTGTGTTGCTGTCTGCTGTCGCCTTTCTTGTGTTTGTTGGGGCGTAACAGAAACTTCTTGGTGGTTTCTGGTCTCCTTGTTTGGCGGCTGTGGTGGTGGTTTGGTGCTTTTCGATGTCTTTGCCGTTTTGCTTACGTGGTTCTCTAGTGGTAGCGTAATGTTTTCTAAATTAACTTTTTTTGTGTTTTGTTAATTCTTTTTGGTTTAACTAGCAGACTAACAGGACCATTTTGATTCTGGAATACCTACTCGACGATTTGTTTGCTTGTGTTTTACGTTTTAGACCAACAACAATTACACTGTCTTTTACTTCTCTCCGTGGTGATCATCCTGTGTTCTTGCCTCTTTGGCTGTTGACGGTGTGTGGGGTTTCCGCTACTGTGCACCAACCTTACTTGCTTACTACTGCTTTTTCCTCGTTTCTCTTATTACAGTGTGTAGTGGATTTTTTTCTTTTTTCTTTTTTGTTATTTCTTTTTGTACAATCCGTTTTTTTGTCTGTGGGTGTTGGGGGGGGTCCTGCTCGTTGGTATTCTGGCCGACTTTTAGTGTTAGTGCTTTGTTTGTGGCGTAGTTTTGGTGCTCTGCCGTGTCTTGTCTGTGATTTCGACACTCTTCTTTTCCCCTTTCTCTCTTACCTTCTCTCGGGTGCTCGTTGCGGTCCTGTGGCGGGGGCTTTCCTGCCTTTTTCTTTCTTTGTTTGGTTCGGACTTCTTTGTGGGGGGGTGGTGGTCTCTCACCCTGGGTTGTTCTTTCCTGCTGGGACCTTCTGCCTGGGTGCCTCTGTGTGGCTTTTTGTGCGTTGGGTCCCTACTATTCTGCTTCTTTCATCTCTTGCTTTTGTGTCTGTCCGATTGTGGTTGTATCAATATTGTTCCCAGATCAGCGACGTTCTTTGTTGTGCATAGCTTTCTTCTTCCTTGTTATGAGATGAGTGATGCTCCCAAGGCCTAGTGACACTCGGTTTCCATAGTTGTTCATGCACAGTTTGGCGTCTCTCACGATCGACGAGTGGTCCCCTGGTTTTGTTTTTTATTTTGGGTGTTCAGCACGTCCTTAAATTCTACCCTCTGATTGGTAGACTTAGTAACCTTTCTATTGGTTCTTGTGTTAATAGTTGCCTTCTTAGGGGTGCTCTACTATCGATTGTTGTGCGTTGTTGTTTGTTTGTATTTCATAATTCACATCACGAATCCTTATGGCGTGTTTTTCGTTTATCAAATCTTCCTCGTTGTTGTGCAACATACATAAGCTAAAACAATCTGTTCCACATAAAGTTTTGTTTTATTGTTATCATAGCTCTTGTTTCAGAGATTCAGGCCTTGTATATTTTTACCGTCATCTTGGTTCTTGAATGGGATTCTTGATGGCCTTGCTGGTGGGATCAGTGGGATAGCAGCTGCCGGGTCGTTGCTTTCAATTTCAATCTTGGACCTTTTGTATATAAGGTACCTTGTTTGTTGCGTGTTTGGTGCCTCTGCCACTCTCTTCTGGGTGTCTTCTTTCCTCTCGTCTCACTCCTGCTTTCGATCCTTCGTTCCCGTTCCCCCTTTAGCGGGTTTCAGATCCTTGATTTGCTATTTCATATTCGGTTGTGTTTATATAGGAGTTCTTGATTTGAGCGATCAGGATCCTTTCCAAAGCACATGGGTTTGTTCATTTAAATATCTAGAGGACCATTCGCGCCACATCGGTGATCTCTGGCTTAAGGTTTCTCTTGTGCGTGTCCAACTTCTCTTGTCGTGTATTGGTCTTCCCATTTAGAAACTCTATCCCGTTGGTGGTTGTGTTATCAATGGAGTATTGCCAAGAAGAGAATTCTTTTTGAAATACAAACCTTTTCTTCATCCTATTTTAATGAGGTGGAAGTAGATGTCCAAAAGAACATAGTTCAAAACTTTTCCGCTTTTTTGTTTAGCAAATTTGTTGCTTTATACTAGCAAATGACAAAGGGTGGAATTCTACATCGTGTATCCTTTTTTAATTTTGTGTCTTTATTTTTGGGAGAATAAAGTTTATTTTAGTAGCTCTTAGAAAAAGTGATTGTCAAGCCTATCGCTAGGTTGGGCTCAGTGAGGGTCGCCAATCAAGCCCTTGAACCAAGACTTGCTAACACAATCTAATCTTGTCTCCTTCTTGTTTTTTTTATCTTGAATCCTCCTCCTCACAATGTCGGGACATTTGACAAAACATTGGGTATGGGACAAAAAAATTTTTTTTTTTTTTTTTTGCTTTTTGTTATAGCCCACAATTTAAGAATGCTAAAAAGGTTGTATAAAATTTACAAGAATGTTGGTTTACAAATAAACAACGAGGATGGGAGATTTGAAATCAAATCACCCGGTGTGACAAGGGAAGCGTTCTTTGTATTGTATGGTAATGTTCTAATGGCCAAATCGGCAACATGGCACAAATTTGCCCTTCAATATACATAGAAAACTATTTGCTTCTCTATTCTTTTATCCACTTTCATATGATAAGAATCAAGGAAATGCTACATAGGGGTTGGGCGCCCACGTGTACCTACACCAAGACATTTCCAAACACGAATTTACCACCATGCCAATCTATTACCCGAATATGGAAAATGAGTGCTTCCGAGTTTTAGTCTCTATAATAATATAAAGAAAGGAAAATTTTATGCGTAAGTAGGAATTAGTTTGCAAGAAGGGGCAAGGTTAATATTTATTTCGTAGAGTCACCCAAACTAGGAGACAGACAACCATCTCAACTGCCTTACAATTATATGTTAGAACATTGATAAGGAGAGACTATCAAACTTCTCTAGCACTAATGTTAAATTGCAGGATCTGGACATGTTTATTGATCTTCTTCGCCTCTATGCACTTTCACTTCACCTCACCCCCAAACGTAACGAAATCTGAATGTTAGTCATAAAAGAATCACTTAACCATTATGAAATTCTCATATCTAAGAGTTTGAGATTCACGGTAGGAATAGAAATGATTTGAAAATTAACGGGGTTTTCTAGATGATGAAAATATACTTGGAGCAATCAATGGAAGGGCTAATCTTGTAGGGAAGGTGGACACCACATTTGCCGGGAAGTGCTGCAGCATTGCCTCCCTTGATTCCGGGAGTGGCTCTATAGGCATTCTTGAGACAACGACAAGCCACCTGACGGTCAGGAGTGGTTCTTGCGGCGGAGTTGAGTGCTTTCACGGAATCGCAACAAGCCCAAGACACCTTTCCTCCGTTGCGCAGAAAGGTGAGGCAAGAAGCCAATCGAGAGACCACTTGACCACATGTTAGGGCATCTGCAGCATGTGGTGCTGCCACAACCATGCAAACCCAAACAAGGCACACAACCTTCAGGACACTAGAATTGGCCATAGTTACACGTACTTCCAAGCTCCTTGATGTTCACCTGTCTCTTTCTTTTCTCCTAGTGTTTTGCTAGATCAATGCAATGAGATACGCCTTTCTATGTGTTTATTTATAAGAGAAGGGCGTAACAAACTTCTTAGGTGGTTCTGGTCTCCTTGTTTGGCTTGGAGGATTGATGGTGGTTGAGATTTGAATGCTTTTCGATGTGTTTGTCGTTTTGCTTACGTGGATTCTCTCTAAAATGGTAAGCGTAAATGAATTTTCTAATTAACTTTTTTTCGTTGGTTTTGAATTAGAATTCTAATTTGAATGAACAAACTAGAAGGCTAACGGGACCATTTTGGGAATTCTGGGTCACCTACTCATTCGATTTGAGTTTGCTTGTGTTTTAGTTTTTAGAACCAACCCGTAATTACATATCTTAAAACTTCAATCATCTAGTGGTGATCATCCATGTGGTTCTTGCACCCACTACATAAAGCATAGATTGACGAGTGTGTGGAAAGACCAATCAGCCCCTAGTGCAACCCAAAACCCTTGCGACTTAATATCTTTAGCGCACTCCCATCAGTTTCCATCTTCGTGCAAGACCGATGTGGGCGGTTGGTATTCTTTTTCTTTTAATATGTATAATTTCTTTGGTACAAATCCTGATTATAAATTATATGTCTATGGGGATGTTGAAGAAGGAGAAAAAAGAGTAATATGCATACGATATAGGTGTAGTACGCTGAACATTACATAAAATGAGTGTAAATACAAGAATAGCTATTGTATTGAATGAAGCCTGTAAGATTTTAGGAGTGACCAATCTAGGCCGTGTCTTCTCAGCAAATTTTCAGAACACTCATTCATTTCCCCTTTCTCAATCTTACCGCTTCTCTGAGAGTAAACATATCCAGTTAACCGTTGAAAATCCCATAAGAAATTCGAACGGGGCTTTCTAGACTTTTATTTTCAATTATCTTAATCGATTATAGTTCAGACTTAACTTTGATGGGGGGGGTGAGAATGGGATCTATCTCAAAACACCTAGGAGTTGTTCATTTCAATGCTCAGGAACCATTCATGACACAACAATGAAACCTCTCAAGTAGCAAGAGCTTATTTTGTGCGTTGGAGTCCCTACTATTCACGCGATGTATAATGCATCTCTCACCAATTTAGAATGTCTATCCGATTGTGGTTATTTATAAATATTAGTTGCCAAGAAGAGAACTTCTTTTGACGTGCAAGCTTTTCTTCTTCCTATTGTTAATGAGATGGAAGCTGATGCTCCAAAGGAACCTAGTTCGGAACAGTTTTCCACTTTAGTTGTTTAGCAAGTTTGTTGCTTGATACTCACAAATGACAAAATGGAATCCAACTAGGTGTATCTTTTTTAATTTTGGAGAGTAAAGTTCCTTTTAATTCCTTAAAATTCACAGCCCCTTTGAATGAGTAGGTTATAATCTTTCAATATTATTATTTTTTTAATAATTAACACTTCTTAGGAGAGTGGTCTCTATAGAATGTTTATTTAACTTATTCTTATTTCATAATTGTTCAAGAAATGCTTAGGGAACGTGTTTATCATACACTAAAAAAAGTCCAAAACTTGTTAAAAGCATACAAACGTAAAAAAATAAAAAATGTTTCCGCAAAGAAATATTGTCGTAGATTTGTTATCAAACAGACTCTAGTAATTGCAAAAAAGAAAAAAATAATCACAAATAAAGGACCTATCCATAATTTATACAACCTAATTTGGTAGTGTCTTAGAAAAAGGGATTGTGAAGGCCATGGCTAGGCTAGGATCAGTGAAGCTGGGAGTCAAGTTCTTGAACAGAGACTTGCTAATACAATTTCAATCTTGTCTGCTTGTAAATATAAGAGTAGCTATTGTATTGAATTAGACTGTAAGATTTGAAGAATGATCAATCTAGGCCGTGTACTCTCTATCAAATTATCAGAACAGATATATCATTCATTTCCCCTTTCTCAATCTTACCGTTTTCTCTCTGAGTAACCATATCAAGTTAGCCGTTGAAAATCGCATAAGCAATTTGAACGGGGCTTCCAAGATCTTTATTTGCAATTATCATAATCAGTTATAGTTGAGAGTTATCTTTGATTTGGGGGGGGGGGGCGGATGGGATCTTTCCAAAAACACATAGGATTTGTTCATTTAAATGCTCAGGAACCATTCACGCCACAACAGTGAAATCTCCTGTAGCAAGAGCTTCTTTTGTACGTAGGAGTTCCAACTATGCACGCAATGTATAATGAATCTGTCACCAATTTAGAAACTCTATCTGATTGTGGTTATATATCAAAATTAGTTACCAAGAAGAGAACTTCTTTTGAAATACAAAACTTTTCTTCTTCCTGTTGTTAATGAGATGGAAGTAGATGCGTCCAAAAAGAACATAGTTCAAAACAGTTTTCCGCTTTTGTTGTTTAGCAAATTTGTTGCTTTATACTAGCAAATGACAAAATGGAATTCAACCAGGGGTATCCAGGTGTATCCTTTTTTAATTTTATGTTTTTATATTTGGAGAGTAAAGTTTGTTTTAGTAGCTCTTAGAAAAAGTGATTGTCAAGGCCATCGCTAGGTTGGGCTCAATGAAGCTGCCAGTCAAGCCCTTGAACCGAGACTTCTAACACAATCTATTCTTGCCTCCCTTCTTGTTTGTCCCAAATGTTTCATCTAGAATCCTCCTCCTCCCAATGTCGGCGACATTTGACAAAACATTGGGTTGAGACAGAAAAAAAAAATTTTTTCTTGTCGGTTTGGCTTGTTTATGCACGTTATAGTCCACACTTTAAAAATGCTAAAAAGGATGTATTAAATTTATCACAATGATGGTTTAAAAATAAACAACGGGGATGGGAGATTTGAAATCAAATCACTTGGTGTGACAAGGGGAAGCGTTCTTAGTATTGTACGTTAATGTTCTAATGGCCAAATCGGCAACATGGCGCAAATTTGTCCTTCAGTATACATTGAAAACTATTTGCTTCTCTATTCTATTATCCACTCTCATATGTTAAGAATCAAGGAAATGCTACATAGGGGTTGGGCTCCCACGTTTACCTACACCAAGACATTTCCAAACACGAATTTACCACCATGCTCATCTATTACCCGAATAGGAATGAGTTTGCAAGAAGGGGCATTGTTAATATTATTTCGTAGAGTCACCAAAACTAGGAGACAGACAACCATCTCAACTGCCTTACAATTATATGTTAGAACATTGATAACGAGAGACTATCAAACTTCTCTAGCACTAATGTGAAATTGCAGGATCTAGACATGTTTATTGATCTTCTTCGCCTCTAAGCACTTTCACTTCACCTCACCCTGAAAACGTAACCAAATCTGAATGTTAGTCATAAAAGAATCACTTAACCATTATGAAATTCTCATATCTAAGAGTTTGAGATTCACGGTAGGAATAGAAATGATTTGAAAATTAACGGGGTTTTCTAGATGATGAAAATATACTTGGAGCAATCAATGGAAGGGCTAATCTTGTAGGGAAGGTGGACACCACATTTGCCGGGAAGTGCTGCAGCATTGCCTCCCTTGATTCCGGGAGTGGCTCTATAGGCATTCTTGAGACAACGACAAGCCACCTGACGGTCAGGAGTGGTTCTTGCGGCGGAGTTGAGTGCTTTCACGGAATCGCAACAAGCCCAAGACACCTTTCCTCCGTTGCGCAGAAAGGTGAGGCAAGAAGCCAATCGAGAGACCACTTGACCACATGTCAGGGCATCTGCAGCATGTGGTGCTGCCACAACCATGCAAACCCAAACAAGGCACACAACCTTCAGGACACTAGAATTGGCCATAGTTACACGTACTTCCAAGCTCCTTGATGTTCACCTGTCTCTTTCTTTTCTCCTAGTGTTTTGCTAGATCAATGCAATGAGATACGCCTTTCTATGTGTTTATTTATAAGAGAAGGGCGTAACAAACTTCTTAGGTGGTTCTGGTCTCCTTGTTTGGCTTGGAGGATTGATGGTGGTTGAGATTTGAATGCTTTTCGATGTGTTTGTCGTTTTGCTTACGTGGATTCTCTCTAAAATGGTAAGCGTAAATGAATTTTCTAATTAACTTTTTTTCGTTGGTTTTGAATTAGAATTCTAATTTGAATGAACAAACTAGAAGGCTAACGGGACCATTTTGGGAATTCTGGGTCACCTACTCATTCGATTTGAGTTTGCTTGTGTTTTAGTTTTTAGAACCAACCCGTAATTACATATCTTAAAACTTCAATCATCTAGTGGTGATCATCCATGTGGTTCTTGCACCCACTACATAAAGCATAGATTTACGAGTGTGTGGAAAGACCAATCAGCCCCTAGTGCAACCCAAAACCCTTGCGACTTAATATCTTTAGCGCACTCCCATCAGTTTCCATCTTCGTGCAAGACCGATGTGGGCGGTTGGTATTCTTTTTTCTTTTAATATGTATAATTTCTTTGGTACAAATCCTGATTATAAATTATATGTCTATGGGAATGTTGAAGAAGGAGAAAAAAGAGTAATATGTATATGATATAGGTGTAGTACGCTGAACATTACATAAAATGTGTGTAAATACAAGAATAGCTATTGTATTGAATAAAGACTGTAAGATTTTAGGAGTGACCAATCTAGGCCATGTACTGTCTAGCAAATTTTCAGAACACTCATTCATTTCCCCTTTCTCAATCTTACCGCTTCCTCTCTAAGTAAACATATCCAGTTAACCGTTGAAAATCCCATAAGAAATTCGAACGCGGCTTTCTAGACTTTTATTTTCAATTATCTTAATCAATTATAGTTCAGACTTAACTTTGATGGGGGGGGTGAGAATGGGATCTATCTCAAAACACCTAGGAGTTGTTCATTTCAATGCTCAGGAACCATTCATGACACAACAGTGAAACCTCTAGTAGCAAGAGCTTATTTTGTGCGTTGGAGTCCCTACTATTCACGCGATGTATAATGCATCTCTCACCAATTTAGAATGTCTATCCGATTGTGGTTATTTATAAATATTAGTTGCCAAGAAGAGAACTTCTTTTGACGTGCAACCTTTTCTTCTTCCTATTGTTAATGAGATGGAAGTTGATGCTCCAAAGGAACCTAGTTCGGAACAGTTTTCCACTTTAGTTGTTTAGCAAGTTTGTTGCTTGATACTCACAAATGACAAAATGGAATCCAACCAGGTGTATCTTTTTTAATTTTGGAGCGTAAAGTTCCTTTTAATTCCTTAAAATTCACAGCCCCTTTGAATGAGTAGGTTATAATCTTTCAATATTATTATTTTTTTAATAATTAACACTTCTTAGGAGAGTGCTCTCTATAGATTGTTTATTAAACTTATTCTTATTTCATAATTGTTCAAGAAATGCTTAGGGAACGTGTTTATCATACACTAAAAAATCTCAAAAACTTTTTAAAAGCATACAAACTTAAAAAAATAAAAAATGTTTCCGCAAAGAAATATTGTCGTAGAATTGTTATCAAACAGACTCTAGTAATTGCAAAAAAGAAAAAAATAATCACAAATAAAGGACCTATCCATAATTTATACAACCTAATTTGGTAGTGTCTTAGAAAAAGGGATTGTGAAGGCCATGGCTAGGCTAGGGATCGTAAAGCTGGCAATCAAGTTCTTGAACCGAGACTTGCTAATACAATTTCAATCTTGTCTCCTCGTAAATATAAGAGTAGCTATTGTATTGAATTAGACTATCAGATTTGAAGAGTGATCAATCTAGGCCGTGTACTCTCTATCAAATTATCAGAACAGATAAATCATTCATTTCCCCTTTCTCAGTCTTACCGTTTCTGTTCTGAGTAACCATATCAAGTTAGCCGTTGAAAATCGCATAAGCAATTTGAACGGGGCTTCCAAGATCTTTATTTGCAATTATCATAATCAGTTATAGTTTAGAGTTATCTTTGATTTGGGGGGGGGGCGGATGGGATCTTTCCAAAAACACATAGGATTTGTACATTTAGATGCTTAGGAACCATTCACGCGACAACATTGAAATCTCCTGTAGCAAGAGCTTCTTTTGTACGTAGGAGTTCCAACTATGCACGCAATGTATAATGAATCTGTCACCAATTTAGAAAGTCTATTTGATTGTGGTTATTTATCAAAATTAGTTGCCAAGAAGAGAACTTCTTTTGAAATACAAAACTTTTCTTCTTCCTATTGTTAATGAGATGTAAGTAGATGCGTCCAAAAAGAACATAGTTCAAAATAGTTTTCCGCTTTTCTTGTTTAGCAAATTTGTTGCTTTATTCTGGCAAATGACAAAATGGAATTCAACCAGGTGTATCCTTTTTTAATTTTATGTTTTTATTTTTGGAGAGTAAAGTTTGTTTTAGTAGCTCTTAGAAAAAGTGATTGTCAAGGCCATCGCTAGGTTGGGCTCAGTGAAGCTGCCAGTCAAGCCCTTGAACCGAGACTTGCTAACACAATCTAATCTTGTCTCCATTCCTGTTTTTTTATCTTGAATCCTCCTCCTCACAATGTCAGGAACATTTGACAAAATATTGGGTATGACACAAAAAAATTTCTTGTTTTTTTTTTTTTTTTTTGCCTGTCGGTTTGGCTTGTTTTTGCACGTTATAGCCCACAATTTAAGAATGCTAAAAAGGTTGTATAAAATTTACAAGAATGTTGGTTTACAAATAAACAACGAGGATGGGAGATTTGAAATCAAATCACCTGGTGTGACAAGGGGAAGCGTTCTTAGTATTGTATGGTAATGTTCTAACGGCCAAATCAGCAACATGGCACAAATTTGCCCTTCAATATACATAGAAAACTATTTGCTTCTCTATTCTTTTATCCACTTTCATATGATAAGAATCAAGGAAATGCTACATAGGGGTTCGGTGCCCACGTTCACCTACACCAAGACATTTCCAAACACGAATTTACCACCATGCCAATCTATTACCCGAATATGGAAAATGAGTGCTTCCGAGTTTTAGTCTCCATAATAATATAAAGA
This sequence comes from Hakea prostrata, assembly GCF_041222555.1. Lineage (NCBI taxonomy): Eukaryota > Viridiplantae > Streptophyta > Magnoliopsida > Proteales > Proteaceae > Hakea > Hakea prostrata. Next base: position 18,737,051 of record NC_142604.1, read on the forward strand.
AAGGAAAATTTTATGCGTAAGTAGGAATGAGTTTGCAAGAAGGGGCAATGTTAATATTTATTTCGTAGAGTCACCCAAACTAGGAGACAGACAACCAGCTCAACTGCCTTACAATTATATGTTAGAACATTGATAACGAGAGACTATCAAACTTCTCTAGCACTAATGTGAAATTGCAGGATCTAGACATGTTTATTGATCTTCTTCGCCTCTAAGCACTTTCACTTCACCTCACCCTGAAAACGTAACGAAATCTGAATGTTAGTCATAAAAGAATCACTTAACCATTATGAAATTCTCATATCTAAGAGTTTGAGATTCACGGTAGGAATAGAAATGATTTGAAAATTAACGGGGTTTTCTAGATGATGAAAATATACTTGGAGCAATCAATGGAAGGGCTAATCTTGTAGGGAAGGTGGACACCACATTTGCCGGGAAGTGCTGCAGCATTGCCTCCCTTGATTCCGGGAGTGGCTCTATAGGCATTCTTGAGACAACGACAAGCCACCCGACGGTCAGTGAGTGGTTCTTGCGGCGGAGTTGAGTGCTTTCACGGAATCGCAACAAGCCCAAGACACCTTTCCTCCGTTGCGCTAGAAAGGTGAGGCAAGAAGCCAATCGAGAGACCACTTGACCACATGTCAAGGCATCTGCAGCATGTGGTGCTTCCACAACCATGCAAACCCAAACAAGGCACACAACCTTCAGGACACTAGAATTGGCCATAGTTACACGTACTTCCAAGCTCCTTGATGTTCACCTGTCTCTTTCTTTTCTCCTAGTGTTTTGCTAGATCAATGCAATGAGATACGCCTTTCTATGTGTTTATTTATAAGAGAAGGGCGTAACAAACTTCTTAGGTGGTTCTGGTCTCCTTGTTTGGCTTGGAGGATTGATGGTGGTTGAGATTTGAATGCTTTTCGATGTGTTTGTCGTTTTGCTTACGTGGATTCTCTCTAAAATGGTAAGCGTAAATGAATTTTCTAATTAACTTTTTTTCGTTGGTTTTGAATTAGAATTCTAATTTGAATGAACAAACTAGAAGGCTAACGGGACCATTTTGGGAATTCTGGGTCACCTACTCATTCGATTTGAGTTTGCTTGTGTTTTAGTTTTTAGAACCAACCCGTAATTACATATCTTAAAACTTCAATCATCTAGTGGTGATCATCCATGTGGTTCTTGCACCCACTACATAAAGCATAGATTGACGAGTGTGTGGAAAGACCAATCAGCCCCTAGTGCAACCCAAAACCCTTGCGACTTAATATCTTTAGCGCACTCCCATCAGTTTCCATCTTCGTGCAAGACCGATGTGGGCGGTTGGTATTCTTTTTTCTTTTAATATGTATAATTTCTTTGGTTCAAATCCTTATTATAAATTATATGTCTATGGGAATGTTGAAGAAGGAGAAAAAAGAGTAATATGCATACGATATAGGTGTACTACGCTGAACATTACATAAAATGTGTGTAAATACAAGAATAGCTATTGTATTGAATTAAGACTGTAAGATTTTAGGAGTGACCAATCTAGGCCGTGTACTATCTAGCAGATTTTCAGAACACTCATTCATTTCCCCTTTCTCAATCTTACCGCTTCTCTCTGAGTAAACATATCCAGTTAACCGTTGAAAATCCCATAAGAAATTCGAACGGGGCTTTCTAGACTTTTATTTTCAATTATCTTAATCGATTATAGTTCAGACTTAACTTTGATGGGGGGGTGAGAATGGGATCTATCTCAAAACACCTAGGAGTTGTTCATTTCAATGCTCAGGAACCATTCACGACACAACACTGAAACCTCCAGTAGCAAGAGCTTATTTTGTGCGTTGGAGTCCCTACTATTCACGCGATGTATAATGCATCTCTCACCAATTTAGAATGCCTATCCGATTGTGGTTATTTATAAATATTAGTTGCCAAGAAGAGAACTTCTTTTGACGTGCAACCTTTTCTTCTTCCTATTGTTAATGAGATGGAAGCTGATGCTCCAAAGGAACCTAGTTCGGAACAGTTTTCCACTTTAGTTGTTTAGCAAGTTTGTTGCTTGATACTCACAAATGAAAAAAATCCAACCAGGTGTATCTTTTTTAATTTTGGAGAGTAAAGTTCCTTTTAATTCCTTAAAATTCACAGCCCCTTTGAATGAGTAGGTTATAATCTTTCAATATTTTTATTTTTTTAATAATTAGCACTTCTTAGGAGAGTGGTCTCTATAGATTGTTTATTTAACTTACTCTTATTTCATAATTGTTCAAGAATGGCTTAGGGAACGTGTTTATCATACACTAAAAAAAGTCCAAAACTTTTTAAAAGCATACAAACGTAAAAAAATAAAAAATGTTTCCGCAAAGAAATATTGTCGTAGATTTGTTATCAAACAGACTCTAGTAATTGCAAAAAAGAAAAAAAAATAATCACAAATAAAGGACCTTTCCATAATTTATACAATCTAATTTCGTAGTGTCTTAGAAAAAGGGATTGTGAAGGCCATGGCTAGGTCGGGATCGATAAAGTTTGGCAATCAAGTTCTTGAACCGAGACTTGCTAATACAATTTCAATCTTGTCTGCCTGTAAATATAAGAGTAGCTATTGTATTGAATTAGACTGTAAGATTTGAAGAGTGATCAATCTAGACCGTGTACTCTCTATCAAATTATCAGAACAGATAAATCATTCATTTCCCCTTTCTCAATCTTACCATTTCTGCTCTGAGTAACCATATCAAGTTAGCCGTTGAAAATCGCATAAGCCATTTGAACGGAGTTTCCAAGATCTTTATTTGCAATTATCATAATCAGTTGTAGTTTAGAGTTCTTTGATTTGGGGGGGGGGCGGATGGGATCTTTCCAAAAATAAATAGGATTTGTTCATTTAAATGCTCAGGAACCATTCACGCCACCACAGTGAAATCTCCTGTAGCAAGAGCTTCTTTTGTACGTAGGAGTTCCAACTATGCACGCAATGTATAATGAATCTGTCACCAATTTAGAAACTCTATCTGATTGTGGTTATTTATCAAAATTAGTTGCCAAGAAGAGAACTTCTTTTGAAATACAAAACTTTTCTTCTTCCTATTGTTAATGAGATGGAAGTAGATGTGTCCGGAAAGAACATAGTTCGAAGCAGTTTTCCGCTTTTGTTGTTTAGCAAATTTGTTGCTTTATACTGGCAAATGACAAAATGGAATTCAACCCGGTGTGTCCTTTTTTAATTTTGTGTATTTATTTTTGGAGAATAAAGTTTATTTTAGTAGCTCTTAGAAAAAGTGATTGTCAAGGCTATCGCTAGGTTGGGCTCAATGAAGCTACCAGTCAAGCCGTTGAACCGAGACTTGCTAACACAATCTAATCTTGTCTCCCTTCTTGTTTTTTTTATCTTGAATCCTCCTCCTCACAATTTCGGGGACATTTGACAAAACATTGGGTATCAGACAAAAAATTTTCTTTTTTTTTTTTTTTTTTGCATGTCGGTTTGGCTTGTTTTTGCACGTTATAGCCCACAATTTAAGAATGCTAAAAAGGTTGTATAAAATTTACAAGAATGTTAGTTTACAAATAAACAACGAGGATGGGAGATTTGAAATCAAATCACCTGGTGTGACAAGGGGAAGCGTTCTTAGTATTGTATGGTAATGTTCTAATTGCCAAATCGGCAACATGGCACAAATTTGCCCTTCAATATACATAGAAAACTATTTGCTTCTCTATTCTTTTATCCACTTTCATATGATAAGAATCAAGGAAATGCTACATGGGGGTTGGGCGCCCACGTTTACCTACACCAAGACACTTCCAAACACGAATTTACCACCATGCCAATCTATTACCCGAATATGGAAAATGAGTGCTTCCGAGTTTTAGTCTCTATAATAATATAAAGAAAGGAAAATTTTATGCGTAAGTAGGAATGAGTTTGCAAGAAGGGGCAATGTTAATATTTATTTCGTAGAGGTCACCCAAACTAGGAGACAGCCATCCTCAACTGCCTTACAATTATATGTTAGAACATTGATAATGAGAGACTATCAAACTTCTCTAGCACTAATGTGAAATTGCAGGATCTAGACATGTTTATTGATCTTCTTCGCCTCTATGCACTTTCACTTCACCCTCCCCGAAACGTAGGGACTGAATCTGAATGTTAGTCATAAAAGAATCACTTAACCATTATGAAATTCTCATATCTAAGAGTTTGAGATTCACGGTAGGAATAGAAATGATTTGAAAATTAACGGGGTTTTCTAGATGATGAAAATATACTTGGAGCAATCAATGGAAGGGCTAATCTTGTAGGGAAGGTGGACACCACATTTGCCGGGAAGTGCTGCAGCATTGCCTTCCTTGATTCCGGGAGTGGCTCTATAGGCATTCTTGAGACAACAACAAGCCACCTGACGGTCAAGAGTGGTTCTTGCGGCGGAGTTGAGTGCTTTCACGGAATCGCAACAAGCCCAAGACACCTTTCCTCCGTTGCGCAGAAAGGTGAGGCAAGAAGCCAATCGAGAGACCACTTGACCACATGTCAGGGCATCTGCAGCATGTGGTGCTTCCACAACCATGCAAACCCAAACAAGTCACACAACCTTCAGGACACTAGAATTGGCCATAGTTACACGTACTTCCAAGCTCCTTGATGTTCACCTGTCTCTTTCTTTTCTCCTAGTGTTTTGCTAGATCAATGCAATGAGATACGCCTTTCTATGTGTTTATTTATAAGAGAATGTCGTAACAAACTTCTTATGTGGTTCTTGTCTCCTTGTTTGGCTTGGAGGATTGATGGTGGTTGAGATTTGAATGCTTTTCGATGTGTTTGTCGTTTTGCTTACGTGGATTCTCTCTAAAATGGTAAGCGTAAATGAATTTTCTAATTAACTTTTTTTCGTTGGTTTTGAATTAGAATTCTAATTTGAATGAACAAACTAGCAGACTAATGTGGGAAAAAATCCCATTAGGAAAATGGTAAGATCTTTTGTAAGGCTCTCAGGAAAAAATCAGAAAAGCCAAAGGCGATGAAGGAAGATGATTGGCAAGAGTTGAGGGATCTAGCAAATAGTACGATCCAGTTGTATCTTGCTAATAATGTTCTTCTTGAAGTCATCGGGGTGGCGGATCCAGAGGAAGTCTGGGCAAAGCTGGAGAGCAGGTACAAGTCCAAGTCATTGACAAATTGGTTGTTTTTAAAGAAACAGTTATATGGCATTTAGTTGTTAGAGGGAGAAATTTTTGACAAGCACCTGGATGAGTTCAACAGGATTTTGACAGAGTTGTCGGCTCTTGATGAGGAGATCAAGGAGGAAAACAACGCGTTACTTTTGTTGGCATCATTGCTCAATCATTTGATCACATTGTGACCACATTACTTTTTGGTAAGGATACTTTGAAACTTGACGATGTTATTACTGCATTGCTGATGAATGAAACACGGCAGAAAAATAGCAGTAATAGGGAGTCAGATGAAAGTAGTGCCTTGGTTGTAAGGGATGGTCATAGTAGTGGAAGATCAAATGGGAGAATGGAGGGGTCTAGCAAGTCAAAGGGTCACTCAAAGTCTGCAGGTCGCAAAGTAACTTGTTACTATTGCAAAGAGGAAGGTCATATAAGGAAAGATTGTCTAAGGCGTAAGGAGGATGGGAAAAGGAAGGACGGGGAGAGTGATGAATCATCTATTGTTGTCTTATTGAGCGATGATGGAGGAGATGATGTCCTTCTAACTTCATCATCAGGTTTGAATACTTCAGATTGGATTTTAGATTCTGGATGTTCTTTTCACATGTGTTTAGTCAGGAGTTAGTTTGCTAAATATCATGCATTTAAAGGTGGTACAATCAAGATGGCAAATAATGCGGAAAGCAGGGTTGTCGAAGTTGGGACTATGCGGATTCGCATGTTTGATGGGATTGTGCGAACTTTGACTGGGGTTAGACTTGTGCCAGATCTAAGGTAGAATCTGATTTCATTGAGTACTCTAGATTCTAAAGGTTTCAGATGGTCATCTGAAGGTGGAGTTCTCAAGGTTTCAAGGGGATCAATGGTTTTGATGCGGGGAAAGATGATTAGTAAGTTGTACAGGCTTGCAGGGAGTGTTGAAACAGGTGGAGCTCCAATTGACACTTTGGCAAGGGGTACAGGTAGACAGAATTTGCAGATTGTTCGGGCGCAAAACAAGGGCAAATTTGGAATGAAGCGAGTGACTTTCGCTTTGGATTTGGTGAGTGGCAGCGATCTCTCGAAGCCGGCTGTGACAAGAGAGATGGAGCCACGTCACATCGTATAAAGCGAGCTATATGAGACACCCCAGGTGGAGGGTGTGCACCATGCTGGTTTAGTGATGGCGGTACAAAAACATTCCTAGAGGGGATGTGGGCCATGTGGTTAGGATTGGTGGATACACAGAGAGACATCATCAACGGTTTTCTTCAAGGTGGTTTGCAGAATTCAAGCCAAGGTGGAGATTGTTGGGTTTGGATGTCTTGTATTCTGTGGATCCATGTAATTATGGTTTTGGTTGTATTTGTAATTGAAATAGGGTTTGGGTCAATTACTAGTACTGGGGTAAACTTGTAATTACATTGGGATTAGGTTTTAGGTTTCCCTATAAATAGTCTCTGTAGGATAACCTAATAGACACGGAAGCAAAGGCTAATACTTTGTGGGTGTGAGAATGGTGTGAGGTTTCCTAGAAATAGTGTAACTCTTTTTCTCTATGGTGGACGTAGGCAGGGTTTTGCCGAACCACGTTAAATTCCCCTTGTGTGCTTTGCTTGTGTTCTTCTCTGTTCGTGATTGTGCATCCATTATCCCTAACATATTCTACACTAAAAATAAATCCAGAACATTTTTAAAGCATACAAACACCCAAAAAAAAATTTCCTGGAAAGAAATATTGTAGTAGAATTGTCATGAAACAAACTCTAGTAACCCCCCCCCCAACCAAAAAAAAAAACCATATTTTTTTTAACAAATAAAGGACATGTCCATAATATATACAACCTAATTTAGTAGTGTCTTAGAAAAAGAGATTGTCAAAGCCATTGCCAGGCTAAGCTCAGTGAAGTTGCTGTCAGTCAAGCCCTTGAACCAAGACATGCTAATACAGTCTATTCTTATATGCCTTCTTGTTTGGCCCAAATTTTGGATCTTGAATCTTCCTTATGTTATCGGGGTCATTTGACACAAGATTGGGTATGACAAAGATTTTGTATTTTTTTTTTTTTTTTTTTTTTTTGACCTGTTGGTTTGGCTTGCTTATGCACGTTATAGCCCATTATACCACATTGATGGTTTGCAAATAAACAACGGGGAAGAGAGATTCGAAATTAAATCATATGATGTGACTAGGGGAAGCAACTTAGTATTGTATGATGCTTACAAATGATCTTGCATATAAAATAGCAAATCACATGCCGGTACATGGGATTTTATTCTCATAAGCAATGGTTTACCTATTAATTAGAGATGTTTATTAAATGATTTTATCCAATAATTTTAGGTACAAACATGAGCAACAAACTATACAATTGTGATTTTAGTTATCATACATCAATCATTTAGAACCTAAGATGTAAACTCAGCAGCATTATCAAAGGCAAATTGTCTTTATTTTATAATCCATAAATTGTGCTTTTAATCTAATTATTTGAGCAAGCAATTTCGTAAATACCAAATTGCAAGTTAATAAAAATACATGTGACCATCTTATAAATGCATCTACTAAAATAATATATTATCTAAATAGTTCACATGATAGGTGAATAGACCTATTTATTTCACCTTACATATTCTAAAAATACAAGAGATTCAATCCCAATTTTAGCTAGTGATGTTCTAGTAATAAATCTTTTTCTTGAGAATACGCAGCATGAGAAAATTCATTAAATTGATTAATCTTTTGGCTCTTCAATGACTGATCATATGAATTTTCAATAATTTTTTACATCATATTTAATCTAGGATGGTCTAACTGGTCATGCCAAATAATAAAGCCATCAAATCGATATTCTTTGAATTTACCACAACATGTGTTTCAACCATGCGAATATTTGTATAGTACAAATTAGAAAAAAAATATATCTAACACTTTTGTGGTAATTATAGATATTCACTTTTATTATTATTTATAGTCTCAATATGATAGGTATTTTAAAAAATATCTTTGAAACTTAATAGTTTATTTGAGACTTATTACAAAATAATACATTATTTATAGTCAATTTTGTCCCCTAGATAATAATAGATTAGCTCTTCCAGATCTTCAATCAATGTTGTACTACCGATTATTGTATGAACATTGGCTTCCGCGTCATCAAATAAGAGAATTTTTTTCTCTCTTAGTATATTATGCGTCTAGCACATTAAGAAATATTCATATTCTTCATCAAAATGAAATAAAATACTTCAACTGATATGTAGAAAATCAACATATTAAAAAAGATTAGAGCAAATGACACGGACACCCCAAAATAGAAGCCTAAAAGCACTGACACCCCAATTTATGTTTGAAAAACACACAGGTCCTATTCCGTTAACATGGTTAGTTATACAATTTGAAAGACTATTATACCCTCGTATATACAATGACACATCAACCTTATATGAAAAACTGGAGAAGACTCTGTTAGCTCCTTCACTCAGACCTGCAATAGCCATATCGATCCTTGCAAACCTTCCACCAAGCCGGTTTCCACCGACATCTAATCAAAGTGCAAGCAGAGACAAGTTCAGATGCTCGACGGGTTCAAATACCCTTTCTCAACTAAAATCTAAAATAACTGAAACTGATGGGTGGTATACGGTAATGAATCTCATCTGATCTACCATCTGAAATCCTCCTATTTTTCTACCTCTCTTCTTCACGCACGATTGAAGTGAAGAACTGAAACTTAAAAAGAAAAAGGAAAAAAAAAAAATGAATCTCATTTGAAATCCTCCTCTGTTTCTATCTCTCTTCTTCACGCACAATTGAAGAACTGAAATTGAAAAAGAAAAGGAAAAAAAAACAATGAATCTCATCTGAAATCCTCCTCTGTTTCTATCTCTCTTCTTCACACACAATTGAAGAACTGAAACTGAAAAAGAAAAAGGAAAAAAAAAACAATGAATCTCATCTGAAATCCTCCTCTGTTTCTATCTCTCTTCTTCATGCACAATTGAAGAACTGAAACTGAAAAAGAAAAAGGAAAAAAAAAAACAATGAATCTCATTTGAAATCCTCCTCTCTTCCTATCTCTCTTCTTCACGCACAATTGAAGAATTGAAACTGAAAAAGAAAAAGGAAATCTTTTATTGATTTCAATTTTGGGCGGCCAAGGACAACGATTAATCTCCATCGCAGAAAAGAAAAACCTAAACTAAAAGAGGAGAAGGGAAAGAAGAAAAAAAACAAAAAGAAGAAGCAGAAACGGGAAAGTGCGATTGATCAAAAGAAGAAACAGAAAAGTGCTAATGATCAAAATCGGAAGCTTAACAAATTTGGTCTCATCCAATATCAATTGGATTTTTTCTTCTTACAACCTGCTTTGGATTTTCAAAGAGCTATGGTTTTGATTTTCAGTTCAGATTTTGAGAAGATGAATGGAGAGGTAGAAAGACATCGCAGACAGGTAGGGATATTAATATTGAGAAGATGAATGGTTTTGATTTTCAGTTCCGAGTTTTTTTTTCTTTCTCAAATTTTAGTAAGGGTAATTTTGGAATTCAAAAAAAATAAACAGTGGGTTAACAGTTTTACTAACAGAATGGACTAATGTGTTTAATGAATTGGGCTGTCTGTGTTTTTTAAACATAAAGTGGGGTGTCAGTGCTTTAAAGACTCTATTTTGGGGTGTCAGTGCAATTTTCTCAAAAGATTAAAAGAGAAAAAGAATTATATTTAAAATAAACAAACTAACATAATATCAATTTTATTTTTATTTGAACTCCAGTAACATATCTTCAAAGGAGTCTGCAGTATCTAGATGTGTAATATTTGTGAGACCATCAAAATCATTCTCTTTACAGGTAAAATTTGTTTTAGTATCATTATTTTGGAAAGTCTAATTTATCTCAACATTATTTTTCATTCATTTAATTAAAGTTTGACAAAGCCTAATTAACAAAATATTGTGGAGTAAAACAGATACATGCTTAGTAATATTTCATACTACATCGATAACAAATATTATCTTTATTCCTTGAAGAGTCACATTGAGAATTCTTATTATTCTCTTATTTATTTCCATCATAAGAATGATAATTATTCTATCTTTTGTCACGTCCACAGTCCACAGTCATAACCACGATTATAAATTTGTCTTCTTCCAGATTTATCATGAATTATTACATTCACTTCAAGGAATGGATGAGTTTCATAATTTTTCATTAATAATTCATTATTTTCTCAATCACAATGAGACGTGAAATCAATTCAGAGAATCTTTTAAAACATTTTTCATGATATTACTATGGTAATAATACATTTGAAGTATTAAAAGTTGAAAAAGGTTTTTTTTTTTTTTCAATAAACTCTCATCAATAATATTTTGTCCATATAATTTCAACTGAGGACTAATTTTAAAAACTGTAGAACTGTATTTATTTATAGTTTCAAATCTTACAACTTCATGTGCATCTATAGAACTATATTCATTTACAGTTTTAAATCTTACAATTTCAGGTGCATCTACAAAACTGTATTCATTTATAGTTTCAAATCTTGCAACTTCAAGCACATCCAACAATATTTATCGTGCAAAACTAATAACCACTATATACAATAAATAAAACCATTATGTTAAAATTGGTTAATGACAAACCACAATTGTTAAGACAACAATATCTTATAATTTGTTTGACTCTTAGATTCAATAAATCACATACATTAATCACGATGCATTTACATTACAAGATGGGCAAGGCAAACTCCAATGTTTATAGAAACACGGGGGTCCATCTCTTTTTCGCCTTGAAATAGAAAGTATAATGATACATAGTCTATCGTCTTTCTTCTCAAAACGCAATACTTTGATTGGAGTCATACTGATAACGTGTTATAAAATAGAGAAGATATATTAAATACAAAGAAGAAAATTAAAACAAAACGAGTTCAACTCTTTTATTGAGTTATTCATTGCATATTTATAATGGAACTAGCATCTTCTCTAATATTAAAATATCACAGTCTACAAAGAATTACAATATGATTCTCACACACAATAAGATGACCTTGATATGGAATGATGGATTGCTAAGATCTTCAGTTAATATGGAAATACAAATCGCCAAGATCGCACGCTGATATGGTTAAAATCTTTGTTGTTTGTAAAGGGTATTTTTGTCTTTTGGTTTAGAATAGGACTGGGAGGTCTTATGTAAAAGTTTCTAAGGGCAGCTTGGTCTTTACACAATGATGTATGTGTTATATCAATTGGGGTTGAGGAGAGAGGGAGCATTCGGTTCATTCGTTCATTTGCGATTTCTGTTCTCTCTTCCTCTCTGTTCTCTGCTCTCGGTTCTGCTATGGTATGTGAGGTTCTGATCTAGGGCTTGAAGGGATACAGTGCTTGATCTTGCTGCTGCTTCAAGAACTGTTGAAGCTTGGACTGCTTGAAGCTTTCTTGCTTCTGAAGGTGTGAGTTATCCTTGCTGTTGGTGTGCTCGTTAGCCTTGAAGAGAATAGTGGTTGCTGCTGTGTAATCAGGTGCACATGTTCTGAGTTGCCTTCTTCTTCTTGATTAGTTCCTGCTTGGGGTTCTTGTTGGGTAGATTGATTAGGCTGTAACCTCCTTCTCTACCTATTGGATGATTGCATGTTTTGATGAGTTGTTAACTCATCCTTGGACGTAGGACTCATCCTTGGACGTAGGTCAATTGACCGAACCAAGTAAAAATACTTGTATCTTGTCTCTTTCTTTCATTTAGAAGTTACATATTTTGATATGATTTCTTTGGAGGTAATGGACATCTATAAATAAATATTATTTATAACATGTTATAAATTTTAATTTTTTTAATAGTTTATTTCAAAAAATGAACAAAGATGACTGGGTCCCACTTATGATTTATTTCATTAATATTTGTAAGTGGACCCCACTACTACTGTGCCATGGAGAAGCATCAGAGGACCACATTGTTCTCACATGACAAGGAGTTGATTTGAACTTTGCCCCCCCCCCCCCCAAAGGTTGAGTCCTAGTGCCGCTGCTACTCAAAAGTTGTCTTCATCTTTTCCTTCTCTTGACATTTTTTTCATAATTATTAACACTTTAAATTGGGGTTTAATTGTCATTATTATGTTTCAAAAATATAAATGTAAAAATAAAAAGGGTAAATATCACTTACCTCCCCTCTTAGCTAGACAAATAGCACTTACACCCCCTCTTAGTTGGATAATATTACTTACCTCCCCTCTTACCTAGCAAATATATCAAACACCTCCCCTGTGTTAACTTTCTCGGTTAAATTTAACTTTTACCATTAAATATTTTCTAAAACCCCAAACTACCTTTGCTTAAAATTTTTTTTTATTTTAAACCCTAAATTACCGTAATCACCCTAACAGTTAAAATAATAAATTATCGTCAATTAAAATAATCATTAAAAACCAAAACACCATACTTAAAGTCTAAATTATCTTTAATTTTTAAAAGCCCAACATACCCTTTTTTTAAAAAGAAAATTATCAAGCAATTAAAAGAACATATACTACTATCAAGTAAAATTAAAAATGTAATTTAAAAAAAAAGGGTATGTTGATAAAATTAAACACATACTACTATTTTGGGTTTTTTTAATTCTTTGATAAATTTAATATATATATATATATATATATATATATGTGTGTGTGTGTGTGTGTGTGTGTGTGTGTGTGTGTGTGTGTGTGTTGGGCTTTTAATAATTAAAGATAATTTGGGTCTTAATTAGGGTAAATATCACCTACCTCCCTTCTTAGCTGGACAAATATCACTTACACGGTTACACCCCCTCTTAGTTGGATAATATCACTTACCTCCCCTCTTACCTAGCAAATATATCAAACACCTCCCTTCCGTTAATTTTCTCAGTTAAATTTAACTTTTACCGTTAAATATTTTTCTAAAACTCCAAATTACCCTTGGTTAAACTTTTTTTATTTTAAACTCTAAATTACTTTAATCACCTTAACAGTTAAAATACTAAATTACCCTCAATTGAAATAATTGCTAAAAATTAAAACACCATAGTTTAAACCCAAATTATCTTTAATTCTTTTTAAAAAATTTATCAAACAATTAAAAAAAAACGTACTACTATCAAGTAAATTAAAAATGCAATTAAAAAAAAAAGGTATGTTGATAAAATTAAACACGTACTATTATTTTGGGTTTTTTTAATTGTTTGATAATTTTCCGTTGGCCTTTTAATAATTAAAGATAATTTGGTTTTAACTATGGTGTTTTGGTTTTTAACAATTATTTTAATTGATGGTAATTTAGTATTTTAACTACTAGGGTGATTACGATAATTTAAAGTTTAAAATAAAAAAAATATTTTTAGGTAAGGGTAGTTTGTGGTTTTAGAAAAATATTTAACGGTAAAAATTAAATTTTACCGAGAAAGTTAACAGAAGAGGGGTGTTTGATATATTTGCTAGGTAAGATGGGAGGTAAGTGATATTATCCAACTAAGAGGGGGTGTAAGTGCTATTTGTCCAGCTAAGAGGGGAGGTAAGTGATATTTACCCTTTTAATTATGATGTTTTGATTTTTAACAATTATTTTAATTGAGGGTAATTTAGTGTTTTAACTATTAGGGTGATTATAGTAATTTAGAGTTTAAAAATAAAAAAGTATTTTTAGCCATTGGTAGTTTGAGATTTAAAAAAAAATTAATAGTAAAATTTAAATTTAACCAGAAAAAGTTAATAAAAGTGAAGTATTTGATATATTTGCTAGGTAGAGGGGATAAGTGATATTATTTAACTAAGTGGGGGTATAAGTGTTATTTGTCTAGCTAAGAGGAGAGGTAAGTGATAATTACCCAAATAACAATTATTCTTTAACCAAGAGGCCAAGACAACCGCATTAGTTATTTTTCATTTTTTCATGAGAACAGCTTTAATAATTAGAAGAAACAGGAAAGGACGAACTAGAGAGAATGATAGAAAAACTGATTCTCCACAAAAGAAGATAGACACAGAGTCGTATGTCCTAAAAACATTTTTAACTATCAAACTACATTCCCCTTTTTATCTTTTTCTTTTTGGGGGCGACTTCAAACTATATTCTATTTACTAGGTATTGTTGAATCTTCAAATTCCACCATTTTGTACTGCTCGTATTAATGTAGGAACTTCAACAAAAAAATATATTAATGTAGGACATGGTTCAATACAAACAGTAGAATTAATTTTTAAGATATTCACATTTTATTTTTTATAGAAATTTTGTTTTTGTACCTATAGTATGCATTGTGACATAATTTAGTGATAACGTTGATGTCAGTGGTGCATTTTTTTAAGAAAATTTTACGTTAGGGTCCCCTCTAATGAAGGCTAAAATCGTGTTAGGTCTCCTTTATGAAAAACATTACATCTAGGTCTAGAGATCTTTAACATTGTTTAAGACCACTAGTAAAATTCAAATTTTAAATGTTAAAGTTGAAAATACCTCTAAAAGCATTTAAATAAAAATTAGGATTAATCGCACTGGCACCCCCCAAAGTAGAGGCCTAAAAGCACTGACACCCCCACTTTATGTTTAAAAAGCACATTGACTTCAAAATTGAATTTTCATTGGATATATATGTCAAATTTGTCACTAAAAACCTTTATGATTATTATAGAGATTTTTTTTAAAATAAACAATGATTTAACTGTTTTAATGATAAATTTGACAAATATATCAAATGAAAATCTAGTTTTGGGGTTCATTGCTTTTTGAATATAAAGTGTCAGTTCTTTAAGGCCTCCATTTTGAGTAGGCCTCTAAACGGACCGGATTCGGCTCGGATACACTAGTATCCAAATCCGAATCGATTAGCAAATCCGCTATCCGAATCCGAATCCGAATCTGGCAAAAATTTAGAAAAAACATCCGAATCCGAATCCGAAACTTTATTGGATATCCGATAATAATCCGATCCGATAAAATATTCGGTTATTGATTGATAATTGTCACTTGTTTACATTTTTTATTATAGATTTCTAATTTCCGATTACTGAATACGATTACTGGTATCCGAATCCGATTATCATCTATTTTTAAAGAAAAAATGTTAAATACTTTACTCTATCCGGATAAAAATTTATCCGGATATTATCCGATCAGATAAGCAATTATCCGAATCCGGTTGCTTAGCGGATGGATACGGATATTTTCCGGTAAGAGAATTTTCGGATATGGATACCCTTAAACGAATACGAATACGAATTCGGAGGAGGATTTCGGCTATCCATTTACAAGTCTAATTTTGAGTGCATGTGCAATTTGCTCTAAAAGTAAATATACTGAAATACCACTTTTACTCTATTTTTAAAAACCATAAGTGAGTGAAGAGATTTCTCCTTTATCCATCTACTTCTTTCACCCTATCTAAACCACCCACCCCCCATCAGCTGATTGCTGAAAACCACCCATCAAAAAAAACAAAAATCGATTCCTCCACATCGCCCCGCCATCACGTTGTTGAAAATTGAAATCACCCACCACTGCTAAACCACTCACCTGCCAGAATCTGTTGGGCTTTATAAGCAACCATTTATAGGGAAAACATCACTTTGATTAGGTTTGCAAAACTAAAAGCGGTTTTGGTGACACAGGGATTTTGCTATTCATCAATACCTTTTATTGGGTTTATTTTCTTGTTTCACCCCAGCTGGATTGACTATATTCGTTTTGTGATCCTTAATAGCTTCTGGGTTTTAAGATGACAATCCCCCCAAAGGCTTTAGATTCTCACCAATTTCTGTTTCTTTTGGTGGGTGGTTTTCAATGACAGGCCAATAGATAGTGAATGATTTCAGCAAGATGAAGGAGGAAGATGAATAAAAGAAACTCTCCCTTCACTCACCTATATAAATTTTAAGAGTAGGGTACAGAAATTATATTGGTGAACTTACTTTTATTAAATGTTTTTTTGTATTTTCTTCCCTTAACATTTAAATTTAGAATTCCAGTGTTAAAGACCTTTGACCACATGTAATTTTTCCAGTTAAAGAGACCCAACAAGATTTCAAACTTCACTGAAGAACGTAATACTTTTTTTAAGGTCATTGTAAAGCATTTTTCATAACAGGCTTATCAAATAAGAATATGGTCTTTAAATATTATTTTTTTCGTTCTTAATTGAGTTTATAAAACACTAACTTGTTTCTAATAGTAATTCTGAAAATATTTTTAGAATAAATTCATCAAATGCCCATTTTCAAATACAGAATGACCTCTAAACACAGAAATATAAAGTGATTTTACATAAGAACTGATCAGAAACATTACCAAACACATAAGACCTGCTACACAAATCTGAGTATTGCTGATAGTGAAACCAACACTGTTGCTCAGGCCCTTGTGCTGTGAGATTGTTATCTTCATTATTTTGCGTTGGTTGTGTAGCTTCACAACAATTCCTTCAAAAATGGGGAGGTTAACACTGAACTACTAATGTGTTTTTGCACGTTTCACAGCATTTGGAATGAGATACAATTGACGGAACGCAACCAAACCAAAAGTTACATGGTTAGAAGCTTCCCAATACATTTAAAAATTCTTTTTTCTGGCCAGAAATCAAAGGTGTACCTCAACCAAAACCAACCAGAAACATGAAAGCATCAACAGTAATTTTTACATCAACCTAACTTGACTAGGCTAAACTCAATATAGGCAGGTCCAAAACCAATCAGAAATAGACCGTTATAGATCTCAGCACTGGTTTCCCCATTGCACTGTAAAAAAAAACCTGCATGTATCTATCTCATGATCCACCAAAATAGTATCCATCTGATGCCAAATGTTGGAGCTTGATCCACTTCCAATAGATCCTACAATACATTCTTGTGTAGTCCAACAAAATCAGAAGAAATCAAGTTCCTAGTCCAATTGAGTAGAGGACCCCATCACTTCCTGTTGAAATAAGCAAATGTGCAAACTACCAGGAAACAGAATCTACAACACTTTATTTTCCACAGCCTGCTTCCTATTGACATGAGCAAATGTGCAAACTACCTGGAGACAGAATCTACAGCACTTTATTTTCCACAGTCCTGGGTGCAGGTGTTTTTGATGCTGCTCCGGGGGCAAACATAGAATGCTCATGGTTTTCAACTAGGTCACGCCGCCATTGTAGATGAGAGCTAGTATAAGGTCTCTGGTGGATACCATTTTGGTTGTTGTTATTGGACAATGACTGGGAAAGCCTTTCAACTGACCTGGATGAAGCTACAGCAGGTACTTCTGCCTTCCTCATCACCTGATAAAGACAGCTACCAAGGATAAGCAATTGCTGATGGAAACAATCTAATATTCACATCTGATTTTTTTCATAAAAGAATCCACTTCTAAGTGTGACCTTTTGTGCACCATTGACATTAGCAGATATTCAGGGCCTCTAGGAGAAGCAACTCTGTACGGGAAAGGGAAGAACAGGTTTTCCCGAACTTATAAGATGTAGGTTCTTATAATGAGATCCAAAGACACCACCACCCCCCCCCCCCCCCCCCCCAAAAAAAAAAAAAAGAGGTTTCAGGTTCCGAATCCCCATGCATCAATAAAGTTGCTCTATTGTGATCAGAGTGCCAGGAGACATCCTCTCTGCAAAAGCAGGACAGGGCTGTACACATAGAACCCAGAGTCATCCAGATCTTATGCTGTGTATGCCTTATTTTTTCCTATGCAGGTTCCAGATTGAGGCAGACAGGCAGGCTCATCATATTCCATATACGGTATACACTTTTATTATATGAAAAAGTGTCATCCAAGAATTTTAAAACAGATAAAGAAAGAGAATCAAACAAAACCAAAGTTGATAACACAGGGAAAAAACTATGAATTGCAAGTTTGGATAGAATAAACTAGAATAGAGAACACCACGCAATAGATAGATTCCAGCAAGCAAGCAACAGGAGGGACAGGGAAACAGAAAACCAGAAACCAACTAGAAAAATGATTCATAAGCCACATCCAGGAAATAAACTATACTCGAAAAGCCATTTGATGGAGTTCTTCAGAAAACAACCAAAAATAGGTCACACAAAATTTGCAAGGATTTCCAGATGCTCAATACAGGTGAAGTGAAAATTTTGGCTGGGCAACATACATTGTATATAAGAGAGTAAATTAAATCAAAATCTTCTCAAACTTGAGAACACAATAATTGGTAATAGACTTTCCTTGAATAAATTACCAAAACAGTAGTTCGAACAAGTTCTTTGCAGAAAATGTGACAACTGTTACCTTAAGAGTCCTGGACATGAACGAGGCTCCACTAATTGCTACAGCCTTGTCAACAGATTCCTTGCTGGCAAAAGTAATGCAAGCGGACCTGCAAGACAGTTTATGTTTGCACATCAACTTTGAATAAATAATGAAGAAATACAACAAGCACAAAATTGGATTAAGATAGAACATCATACCCTTTTGGCTGAGAAGTTACAGGGTCAGAAAGAATTATAACTTTAATAACCACCCCACACTTCGAGAAATACAATGACAAGGCTTCTCTTGTGGCAGCAAAATGGACCTAGGTCTCACAAAAAATGAGTATATGCTTCAAATCATTCACAAATATAAAAACTTACAGAAAATTTATGCAGTAACACATTCCAACAGGAAAAAGGACAGACACTTAAGGTAAAAAGTATTTTTTGTAATTGCGTTCCAAGGAGTGAATATGTCAGGTATTATGGATTTTGCCTGTCTCAACCTGACTCAGTCCACGGGCAGTGGAGTGCCGGATGGAGAAGGAAGCAATCTGATATCAGTGTCTCAAAGTTGCAGGAAGGAGAGAGAAGATATTCATCACTGTATATAACAAATAAAAGACAAAGAACAGCTAAATTGCTTTCAACCCCTGTAGGATATGCTCTGTCTGGGTCTGGGTTTCCACTCATGATGCCGGTTCAACCAGTCAAATGGTACTGTATCTATTCTCCTGTGAAAGAACTTGACTCCGCTGAATTTGGCAAGGACTGAAGTGACCATCTGACTCTACATGCTGGAAGGGAGAAAATCATGTTATCTGCAGAACCTTGATAGTTAGGTGATCCTTGGCTGGGAGGGCCTCATTTAGAGTCCACTATGATTGAAGGAGCACATATTTTTTTAAGCACAATGTTTAGCCTTCTTATCTAAACAACCACAAATGCCCAAGAGGATGATAACAAATTTACGAGTAGGACATCACAATCCAGTTCGTCAATAACCTGCCAATTGACTACCTGAGCGAACATCAATGATTTGTTTGTTACATTAGTGGTATCAGCCAAGCAACTTTGTAGGAGTCCTGACCCCAGTATACCATGGGGGTACACTTGGGTCATGTATGGTAGTACATGTCCCCCTTCACCCTTGTCACTTGAGTCATTAATTAGTCACCATACGTTATTTGTTTCCTTTCTTTCATAAATTGGTTTCCTTGATTGTCCCTCTTCTACTCTTAATATAACTGTTTGTGTGAAGCAAAGGGTCTGCATTCTGTGCAACTCTCCCTCCTCCCCTTCTTCACCACTTCTTCCACATTCACTTTGTGAACAATGTCTACTGAGCAAGGATTGGTACAACCACCTTTGTCGCTTACCATGGAACACTAAATGTTTTACATTCCCCGTGATGTAGACAGATCACTTAAAAGGGCTTGTTTTAGTGGAAACAAGAAATGGGGTTGATTATGTAGGTGGTCAAGCCTTCTGTTTGTTTGCTTTGTAATTGACCAATTTAATAAGCCTAAATATGGGTAGAAAGTAGGGAAACAAGACTGTACTTCATTAGTTTAGGAGAGCCTTATTTTGGGTCTGTTTTGCCTATAATTTGACTTTACTAGTCATTTTCTGATAATTATTATTTAAGTTTGGGTTAGGGCCTTTTCTTTTAGTGTCTTGACTATATATTTGAGCCTTCTATATAAGTTTTAAGGGAGGCCAGCACCTTAAACGAATTTGACAACTGAAGTTTTGGCTTGAGCCATTGTTGAAATCCTGAGAGAGGATGGGTGAGATGCCAAGGCTGAGATGGCAAACCCCAATCTTCCCCATTCCTTTCATTCATCCCTTTCCATCGATTATTGTTCCTAAGACCCCTAATTCTGCCTCTCCAATCAATAGAAATTCTACAAGTGTACTGGAACTTCTTGTCAAAAGATAGCCACATCAATTTCTTGAAGAGCCCACATCATCAGTGTACATCTCCATCAACCAACTCAGCAGATAACCCTAACATCGGTTTTCAAGAGAGAAGTTAAGGTTTCTTTTCTAATCCCATTATTCTCTTTGGTTTTCCATTGGATTCCATCTTACATAATTTTGGCATCAAAGCCTATATTACCTTTTAGAGTTGATGTTAATAAAAGGAAGATGAAATCAGATGTTCCTTACTTTGCTGAACCGAGGAATCCATTCCATTCCTTAATTGGTAGGATTGTCCTAAAGAATGCTTTGACAAGTACAACCCAACAGAGGCACAAAAGCTTAGGTTTGTTTAATTTCGGTTGACTGGTAATGCTAAATAAGGGGGGAAATCCCATGAAGAGAGTTAGAAGATGTGAACCTAGAGAGTTTGGAAGAAAAGAAGCACGAGCATGGTTCAAGAACTCACTCTTGCCAGCCATCTCACTGGACCAAAAAACCAAGATCTTGACGAGTTGGGGGAATTTTTTTCCTCCCAACTAAATGGCCCAACTCGGTGAGTTACAACAGTCTTTTGGAGCTAAGACTTGCAGTCCAGCTTAGATTGATTAAAAAACAACTATATATATGAGTTCCTTTTTGACTCCAAGTTTGGAACCCACCAGCTGAAGACGCACACTTTATAAAGCCTAGTGTACACATTGTATAGTTAATATTCATGAATACATTAATGTTCAAAACTCAAAAACCCATACAATATTATACTTTGCAAATGTTCAAATTACAACGTTCACACGACATGATGGGCGTACATTACAATAAATTCTGAGACAAACTAAGATCACCAAAATGTTATGAGATATCCGAGATGTGAGAGAAGAATAGGAGATATGATCAAGATATCATGAGTAAATCTCGACAAGATTTGGTAGATTTTGCCTCATCTTGCTTGGCTGGAAAAGCAAGATATCTCACGAGTTCTCAAACCATGAGCCTGAGTGGAACAAGGAGCACTTACTATAAGATAAGCTCTCCCTTCAAAAAGATTATCACCAGAAAGTATCAACAGTTCAAAAGAGCAGGAAGCAATTTAAAGATGAAATGGCTTCTTGCAAGCAAACGACTAGAGCCAGATTTGGTCACCAATGGACACTGCCATGGAAATCACTGAAGCTTGAAGATGGAACTCCGAGTAAAGAACCAGAACAAGGAATTGAGGTTCATGTTAAAGATACCCAAGTTGACAACAATAATACCTATGAAGTTAAAGTTCAGAAATTCCTATTGTTAAGGAAGAGTGAGTCCTTTATGCTTTGTATACTAAGGTTAACATACACGATTTGAAGCAAGTAAAGTTGAGGCCATGAAAGGACGATGTAGAACTTAGTACTACATTTGATAAGGTGATTGGAGAAACCATTGAGGTGACTATAAGCAACCTTGATTCAAGATCTTGCTTCGGGACTTTGTTTTGGCCAGGCAAAAAACTCAAGTTAGGAAGAGATCATGATTAATTTTGAGCCTTCCATATAACTTTTTAAGGGAGGCTAGCATTGTACTTCGAAATTGATTAATGAAATACTGGTTTGAGCCTTTGTTAACATCTTGAGATAGGGTGGGTGAGAAGCCCGCACTAGATGGCGAACCCAGCTTAAACCCATCTCCTTCCGTCAATATCATCCATAAGCCCTAATCCTACCCTTTCCAATCTTGATAAACTGTATGAGTATGGTGGAATTTGTTTTCAATGTTGTGTCACATCAATTTCTTGAAGATTCCATCAAGATCATTGCTTCTAGGGTCACATTTTCATCAATGTGATCAGCAGAAAAAACACTAGTCATTTGTTTTCAACAGCAACATTAAGGTTTCTTTTCAGACCCCATTCTTCTCTTTGGTTACCTTTTAAACCCTGCCTAGGTTGAGACCTATTCTGGTCCTAATCTTACATTCCCCACCCACAAAAGACACTGAATGTCAAGCTTTTAAAATGCTTCACCTTAAGCCCGTGACTCCATAAAAAGCTGAAATTCACCAAGATTACGGATATGGGATGCTCAATCCTCGAAAACAATCGCGTCCAGAAATTCAAGTTTCAAACTCTCCTTCTAAAGTGAACCACTTCTAAGATCCAAGAGGAAAATGTACATAAGAGTTCAAACATTCCAAAGATCAGTGAGGAACAAAGTATCATAAAACATCTCAATGAGAACTTTGCCTCAACTATCTCAATCATGGGCATGTCTATGCAGCAGGAAATGTTAAGTTAATATCCTTCCTTTTTCTCTATGGACTCTAGCAGCCACTGATGTAGGACTATGGTGGGCTTCACTGAGAGAAAGGTAGAGGAATAGCAAGAAGGGGGAAGGAAGAACACATACGTAGAGGAGGGTGGAGAATGAACACAGACCTACAGCCACACAGGCTCTCAAAACATATCAATTCCTATTGATCTGAAATTTTCATCCTAATAGAAGCTATTTGAAGAAAATCCAATTAATAAAGTTAGCATATTAAACTATAGTAAACTAAGGAGCAAACTTTGACAAGGAAACGATCTCCTAAGATTCCCAACCATCTCTAACGCTTGCAAACATATCCCACTTTCTAAAATAAAATAAAAAATTAATTAACTAAAATAAAATAAGTTCCTATATTAATTGGGTCCCATATTCCAACTGGACCCAGTTCATCTTGGTCCAGAAACCCACTTGGGTTTAGTTGGAGGTAGCATGTCCACATACTTGCTCCAGAAAGGAAAACAAGATTTCACATCAAGACAAAGTCATAAAGTGTGCATGGTAATTTATTCCAAATATATGTAACACCTTTTAATCAACATTTAACCTTCTTCAGCTCCCAAGTACTCCATTGAATACCAATATCCTGGTGTTTGACATTCCTATGGCAGTTGATCAATATTTCATTTCTAACGATATCATTTACATACAAAAAGAAAAATCTCAAAGAATTAACATCAGTTTTACAAGGGGTGCCCAACATAGCATTCCAAGGGTAAAGCTCTAGAGTTGGCCAGAGGAAAAAATCAATTATGAAACCAATTCAAAGTCATGTTACGGTCTCAAGCAACAGGACTTGAGTAAACACAGAAGTCATATTTATGAAGATGTCAATACAAGAAGACCTACTGCAAAAGTCATAAACATTCTATCATGCTTACATTTGTCACAAGAACAGTTCTTGACTCAACATCTTCATCAGGATGATCCATCACACCTGCAAAGAATAATAATAAACTTTTCAACTCTAATGACCTTTTAGAAGCCTACAATATCATAAATTTACAATGATTACCAGTAACCTAGCCATGGTTAGGCAACATCAACAGTCATTCAGGGGAAAGTTTTTCCTAAGCAAATGGAAAAAAAGGCTGGACACTAAAAATAGGACAAATTCATACTTCAAAGAGCAACACCAGTTACTGCATTGATTTTGGATAGGGGAAATGAAGTAACCACAAAAGCACAGAAAATAGAAAAGAAAGGCAGTGCTATTCTTACAGTTCAAATCATTATATAATTCAGAAACTAAAAAGCAGTCAGCATATAATTCCTTTAGTCAGCATGACAGAACAGTTCTAGGCAAATTTAAAGAAATCAAAACTTTTCATTCCATAAACTACTGAGAAAAACCTTTTAGAAGTGTTAAACCCCCCCCCCCTACATTGCAAACTGAAGCTAACATGTAGAAAATGCTAGACTAAAGTTTATATGGCAAACAATAATTTAAATACTGGCATTGATTCAGATCCTAGAATTTAATTATTATGACTAATCAATATAAAATCGCCACAGGAACAGAAATGCATTACCAGAACTTGGCAATATGTTGAACTTGCCATCATCTCTTATCTCAAATTGCTTAGACCGAAGCTTAGCCATTTCAATTTCTATCTGATGTAGTTTTTGTTTCATATCTAACACTTGCTGCATGAGAAGAAGCTTGGATAATTCAACAAGTTGACCAAGTAATGCCTTCGTTAAGGTAGAACAAAAAAAAAACGAAATGATCGGTTTGATTTATAATTAAGAAAAGCTTCTCTTACATGTTTTACAGGTTTCAGATTGGTAGTGACATTGTTTTCACCATTGACATTCTCTTGTTTAGCAGGCAAGGAAGAATTAACCACTACTAAACTCTGATTAGCAGCTTCCACAGTCTCCCC
The DNA here is from genome assembly GCF_041222555.1 of Hakea prostrata. Taxonomy (NCBI): domain Eukaryota; kingdom Viridiplantae; phylum Streptophyta; class Magnoliopsida; order Proteales; family Proteaceae; genus Hakea; species Hakea prostrata. The sequence continues at coordinate 18,761,536 of NC_142604.1, forward strand.
AGTCAAGCCTACTGAAGGCACTTTTTTCTTCCTAACACTGAAAGCAACGTCAGATCTAAGACACTTATCCTGACTATCCAATCTTCTAGTTTGATACTCAACAGGTTTCGAGCTCCATGCATGGTTGGCAACTGTTGTTTTTTGGAAATCATTATTTATTTCTTTCTCTTCAGGTCGCCCATTCTTGACATCCACCAAAGGTGCCAACCCACTACCAGGATAAGAGTCGATCTCTGCTAAATGCCTCTTCTGCCTAATATTACTTGCGTCACGAAGAGTGCAGATATTGGCTCCATGCTGTTGTGTTCTGCAGTCAGCAGAACTCATCCCAGAGATTTTACCATGGCTATTGTCAAGCATAGGAACTTCTGCCTTCAACTGCCTACTATGTATAGGACCATGAACTGAGGGCATTGAATGATCAAGACTTTCACCATCACGCTTCAATATTTTCCTCTGACTAATGGGAACCACACAAACATTAATTTGCTCATCTGTCAGTGCAGTGTCATGTTCACAAGGTTTTCCTAAGCGGTCCCACACATTGCCTCGAGGCCTAGCATGCTGGTCAGAAATAGAATGTGCAGCTCTTGATGATATCCTGTTCCTTACAACATTAGCCACAGAATAGCAACTAGACTGAGGATTTTCTGCATGCAAAAAGAACCAACAATTATTATTGGTGCTTGACTAGCATGAAAGTTGCATGAGGTGTTAAGAAGGCATGCAACTATGCACACCTAGAGCCTCTTGAATGAATGAGTATACACGTGTCAGACGAGTTTTTTATGCATAAGATGCACTTGTCAAAATATTCAGAATCTCACAACTTGCAAAAAATAGAACAAGCTAAATATTTGCGAACAAGTTACTGAAGTCTACTAAAAGATCCCACCTGTAACAGCCTGAGATTTCCTGGAAACCAGCTCTTCATTTGGTGAATGTAGAAGTTGACGAGACATTGCATTGCAATTACTTCTGACAATCTGTTCTACGATACGCAATTTCTGGAGTTAGATGAGGATCCTGTGCTAAGTATAAAGATGACAAAGTAAGGCAGAAGGCTTAGCTCTGTCAACCTTGCTATCTTGATTGACATATTGCATGCTTTGGTCACCATCAGAGGAAATTTGAGAAGATCCTCTCACCCATGAAGTGTCATACAAGGGTTCATCAAGGGTATCTACTATTTCTATAGATTTTTTCAGAATTTTACTTCTATATGCCCGACCATGTGCATCCTTTAAATTTAAGTCATCTGTCGTAGCAATTGGTTTACGCTTATGTTGAAAGCCTTCAGAAATGTCTAGATGACTTGAGGAAACCGGATTCTGACCATGTACTAATATGCTGCTGCAGTTCTCATCCGTTGTCTGCATAGACAAAAATATCACCAAATTTAGTTAATACTCAAACATCATATACATATAACTAGAAAATGGTAATTACCAGTGGTCTATGAGCATTGCCAGTGTCATGATTATGAAGGTCCATCAACCTGCCGCTACTCCGTTTCTTGTCTACTTCATCATCATTGACACTTATTACAGCAGCATCTTGTAGATTAGATTCCTTAATAGGTATATCTGACTCATGAGTATTTTTCAGCAGAAAACCCCACAGCCTGTCCAGAACATCATGACTTAATAGCAATTCTGATGACATTCAATTTTAAACTTCAAAGCAAATATTTCAAAAATCATATACCAGGAGACAAATTCTGAACTCCTTTCACCAAGAAATGCTTCCAAGTCATCCCTTGCTTCATTCTGATTCTTGCCATGACAAACAAGCACTATAATGTACTCCTACAGAAAAAACCAAAAAGAGATGACAAGCTATTATGGGCAACTGCCGCAAGTCAACACAGAGTATCTTAGAAGAACAAAAGAGAAATCACAACCATAGTCAATATGGACCCTATAAAGTAGTGAGGATTATCCACCGCTAGACTCATTATCCAAGAGCGAACGTTCACAAAGCATCAACATTCTTAAGCCGTTATACAGACACACACACACACCCCAAACAACAAGGCTAAACTTGATTTCGTGCATGCTTTTTTGTATCACAGAGACTTCAATATAGGATATCCAACGGACTAGGCAAAGTATCACCTATTAAATTTCTTGTATAACTATGGAGTTCAATTCAAACAAGAAGCCCTAAATAGCTCTAAATTAATTATTCTAGGTTCCCTTCGTTGGATACCAGTGATAGAAATGAATATGAAAACTTCATCCAAAGAACCGAAAATCGACCAGCAATTGGAAGCATAAAAGCAAACAACTCCCGGTATGCCTGCATCAAATAGAAATGGAATTGCATGGCGATGAACTAGGACGCGGTGACCAACATTTCAGAATATCATCATACCTATTCCCCACTAAATGAATTATCCTCTGAGGAGCAGAAATAAACAAAGTTCTAAACAGATAAAACCAGCAAATAGAAATTCGACACTAAACAAACTAAAACATACGAAACTGTCCAGGAGAAAATCAATTTTTGGATAAGCGAATAGTGAAGTCTCGAAGAACAGTACCGCAAGTACATCATCCGTGTAGTTCCCGAGGAATTCGACAAGCTTCTCTGAAATCGATGCTTTAAGCTTCACTGCCAAGGATGACTTCCTGTCCATCTTGAAGGATCTAGGGTTTGCTTTGAAGATATACATTGCGAGCGAGAGCGAGAGCGAGAGCGAGAAAGAATTCTGGCTTCTGCAACAGCAGTGGAGGTTTTGCTGATGTCCTAACTCCTAATTTATCAGCAACCCCATGGAGAGAGAGAGAGAGTGAGAAGCCATAAGAAGTTTTCGGCATTCGGCATCATTTAGCGAACGTGGAGGGTATTAACGTAAATAAAAGTATTATAGGGATACTTAAAGGTATAAAACTAATGGAGCGTATTATAGGGATACTTAAAGGTATAAAACTAATGGAGCCCACACTTATGAGTGTCAGTCTATCATTCCTCACTCGTTAGCCTCCGCAGAGCTCATAGCAAGGTTTAAAGTATTCCACGATACCATACGATATTAGCCAATACATATCCATATTTGACCCAACTAATACGATATATCTCGATATATCTCTCTATTAAATTACTTTAAAATACATTAGTCAGAGCGATACATTACTCGATACAAAACGATACGTCTCTGAAAATCACCTAACCAATACCATACTCGATACCGTTACTTTAAACCTTGGCCCATAGTTTATTTGACAAGAGGAGCAAAGTCTAAGAATCCGGTCATTTGAATAATCCGAATGGTCATCCTGTCGATGTCCAGAGGTAGGTTCCTTCTTGAACGTGTGGTAGAGAAAAACATCTAGGAGGAGAGGCTTATCTGATGTCAATTCAAAGAGAGTCAATTAGCCTTAGAGCAGCCCTTTTATTAAAGGGTGGGGATATAATATATACCATCACGGAGGATCAAGTTGAATCTTGACCTCCCTACCGAGAAGTATTGGTCATTACTATTTAAGCTAACCTTTGATGGTGTCCTAGAGCAGTCTTACTGTTGTGGTTGTGTCTATGTTGTTTTCATGTGAAGCAATCTTTGATACTTGGTGGTCAACCTGCCTTTCTCTCTTTCTTGCACGCTTTATGTTCAAACTCATGCCTTATGGAGTGACTAGTAGGAGAATTCTTTTTTTCTTTATTTCTTTTTTCCTTTTGGATGGATTGGATTTTGCATTCGTCCGAACCAGCTTATATGCACCTAAACTACATCTCAAAAAAAAAATTTTTTTTTTTATTTTTTAAAATATTTTTAAAAAACCCCACAAAATTTTTAAAAAAAACACAAACACACCAAAGCTATGTTAAATTAGCAATTACCCTCCAAAAATTCTCTTAAATATGCATAGTAGTTCATTGCAACAAATTTTGTTAAATTATGATCAAATAATTTAGGGATAATTACTGTTGCCCCCCTGTACTTTGATTTTATTATTAATAAAACCCTGTTCTTTACAAAATTACTGTTGCCCCCCTTCCTTATAACGGTGTTAAGTAGCCGTTAAGTTTGAATATGTAATGTCCACTTTGTCCTTCATTAAAATTAAGAAATCAAAAGACGATACTACCCCATTTATAAAAACCAGATTAAATGTCAATTTTACCCTAACTTCATTTATTTTGAATTAAAAAAATATTGGTTTTCCACCTTCACTAAACTTATTTATTTTGAATTAAAGAAATTTGTAAAATTCAAATTCGATTTGGTTTCCCACCTTCTCCTCTAGCATACGTAGGGAAGGAAACCACAATTTTTTATTTTTTTTTGGGGGGGGACTGGTGCTTTTTAATATTGGAAGCGAAACGTAACACCTCCCCATGGGAGTTTAGACTTTTAACCGCTTTACTAACCCACCATTGACGAAACCACAAAATCTTGCCGAGAGAAGGAATTACGAGTAGGTGATATTCGGTTTCCAAATTTGAGTTGAATTCTATCTTCCCTCCTCTTCGATTTCTATTTTGATTTTATTCAATTATTATTTCTTTATTTTGGTGATTTTTTTTAGAGTAAAGCGTTATGATTATTTTTTTCTCTACAATTAATTAAGGGTATTACTGTAACTTGACAAAAGGGTAAATAGGTAAGGAGATGAGTAAAAGGGTATTTTGGGATTTTTAAAAAATATTGAGATGCCACATCATCAGTAAACTAACGGAACTTAACAGTAGGGGGCATTAGTAATTATAGACAAAGTTAAAGGTTGGATTAGTAATTTTGCAAAATACAGGGGATACATTAGTAATAAAATCAAAGTATAGGGGGGCAATAGTAATTATCCCAATAATTTAATAATTTCTAAATTGTCCTTAATCTCTTGTGACTCTACAGTGATACTTTAAGTAAAATTAAATCTTAAATTTCATTTTTTTTTCTTCATTCCCCATGAGTTACTTCTTCTTTCTTTGTTTGTCATATTATAGTAAGCTATTTTTGTCATTTTCTCTAATTACCTAACAATTCTAACAGAAAATGGGGTGACAGCCAAGCATAATTTGGGGTGTGTTTTTTTAAATATATGAAAGGTTTTCTGCCACTATCCCCAAGGATGTTCAAATCTATTCCTAAAAGTTTTATAAAGCGTTTGGTTATGTAATTTTTTTGGATAAATATGTAATTTGTAATTTATGTATAATGGGAACTAATTTTGTGAAACTCAAAACTTAAAAAGTGTTTAGTTGTCTTAAGTTGGGACTTAAACCCATTTGAAAATTCATATGATTATCCAGAGTTTGGGATTGCAAATTTTTACCACAACCTATTTTTTATTATTTTAAAATTTGTATATGAGGACTTTATTTAGGATAAAACCTAAAAAAATGGATTTTACTTTTAATATTTTTACCATATTCTCCTTTTTATTTTATTTTCATTATTTTACTATTTTCATATTTTACACCATGACTCATTTAGGATAAACCCATAACATGGATTCTAAATTTTAATCTTTTTCTAGTTTTTATTTATATGTATATTTTTTTGTTTTATGATTTTATTACTTTTTACCATAAACTCATTTAAGAGATTGTTCGGAATTTTGAATATGCCCAACGGCAATTGTGGAAATTCATTTATTAGACGATTACAAAATATGATGATATATTTTGATAATTGCCAACCCACTCTAAACACAAGTAACATAAGGTACTCTCTCCAAGAAACAACGGAAGGAAAAATCAATGGAGTTTTTCTTCTTCCTAGCTTCGATCTTGCTCTTTGACCATCCATCCGCAACGTATTTGGGTTGTGAATTTTCTTCTCTTTCCACGAGATGAGGAGGATTTGCCGATGACCAATTTTGTGGAGGAATGAGTACGTGAATCATCTTTATTCTTCCACAACATTTTTTTTATACTTGGGAATAGTGAATCTATGTAAGATTCTATCATTATTCTCTCTAGAATAATTATTTTGGTACATCATACTATTTCTCGTATAGATATAGAGAACCAACATTGGTATCAGAGCCAGATTCCTACATTTATTTGTTCCTCTCGAATCCTGTTGTTTGATTTCTTATATTGGATCTAAGTGAGAAGATCCAGGGTTTAATTGAAATCCTAAATTATTATTGAACTAGATAACTTGATTTTATTTTTTTTCCCAAATGGAAGGATCTTTTATAATTTTCCTTCTTCTTCTTTTTTTTTTCCTCATCCAAATGGGACTATTAATCATAGTAAAGGTTGTTAATCCATGATTTTTTTTTATTATTATTATTTTTTTGGATTATTCGTGCATTTTTTTCTCTTTTTTATTTTTTATGAATGCGATGATGAGATCCAAGAATCCAGTCATGTGTGGGTATTAAATTTTGTTTTTGGAGGGAGGAATTTTTTTTCCCCTCCCAGATGGTGCACCGTCTCATACAAGACGGAGAACAGTCTAGTCACAGAGGGCAGACGAACTCCCAGACGGCGATCTGTCTCAAAATCCGTCTGGTCATAGAGGGCAAACAGACTCCCAAACAGCGAATCCGTCTCGAATCTGTCTGATAGTCCATCTTCGTTTTTCTAGACACCTGTAACTTGACACGCTGAGTGATGTTTGGGCATTAAGAGTATAATGGGACTAAGTGAGAGCTATTGGGGTAGAAGCATTCCGTGTGAACCACCTCATAGCATGTGCATGACTTTGTATTTTAATTTTTTTGTGAGTAGTAAAGCAATTTTAATTATTGAAATCATGCTTCTAATGTAGAATAAAACTAATATAAATTCTACGTGGATTTGCATGAGGATTTGATTGGATGTTTGTTAGCATTTCTTTTGGTTCAAATACTTATCCCGTAGGTTGACCATGTTAATGTGAATTGGCTGATGCTTGTGTTTTATGCTAGAAATTATAATCCATCCTTCCATGATTGTCTCTAGTTGATATGGTTGCAACTAAGAGCATGGTTGTTGACCTTCAAGGGAGATAAGTTGAATGAGAAGAACTATGATATTTGGCACCGAAAGGTGCAATATCTCCTTGAAGAGGAGTACATGCTGGAAACCATAAACCAGACCATGTCCCCACCTAAAGAAGGTACCACTGCACAACATCATAGGGACCTTGAGATCTACAATGCTTGGAAAAAGAAGGACAGGGTAGCTAGGATTACCATCTTGAGCTCCATGAGGAATGATCTGATGCTTCGATTTGAGAAGCACCAGACTACAAAGTCTTTGTGGAAGGCAATGAAGTTCCAATATGGAGGGGGACTTCCACCACCAGAGGCCGCCAGCTTGGACTCACTTTTGGTAGGTTGCATATGTTAGGGTTTGGGCTCATGGACATCCAAGGGGCGGCCAGGAGTTGCGAGGGGTCATGGGAGCATCCGCCCCAACAATATGTGGATGTCTCCATAGGGTTAGGAAATGGAGTCCAACAACACTAGCCAGTCCATGAGGGTTATCATTCCTAGGTAGAGAATGATACTTAACCGAGTTGGTTGGTGCCATAGACGAAGTATTTGGACTACATGTAGAATGTTATTGTATGACTTTGCATTCGATTATAAACCTCGACATGCACTAGTTTTCATGCCAATGGTCGTGGTAAGAGAATGTTGACCTAAACCCCAGCCATGGTTGATTGACGAGGAATGAATCCCTTTGGCCGAGATCCCAACAGAGGTAACCAATCCGTAAGGGATTAGAGTGACTAAACCTACCCAGAGGAGGGTTGGTGTTATATCTTAAAGCATGTCAACCATCTAGAGACTTGCATAGTTAGTAGTTGCATTCATATATTTGCATATCATTCTTTATGTATGTGCTTACTTTGATATACTGACGATATGTATGTGAGATGTGTTTTCCTATTGAGTTCATTAGAACTCATTCATTTTCTTTGTATTTTACATTATATTATACATATGGGTTTACCAAATCAGGAGAGGTTCCGTATGATTGGAGCAACTCCTATGAAGAGAATGTGGTACTGTCAGTTGAAGACGGAGAAGTATGTCATAAAGCCTTCTGTTGATGCATGGAGTGCGCTTTTAGCACCCATTGATGACAAAAGGAGACAGATCGCTCGGCATTTTGAGAAGTCTTTGAAGCAAAGTTGGAGAACTCCCTATATTGCTAAATCTGAAGCGAAGGGTATATAGCCCAGGAGCGAATTACTGGAATAAAACTGTTTTAGATTAATAATTGCTTCGCTGAACTCGATGAATTTTGGAACTCAGTTACTTTGATTCATTTTCTTTGCAGTATTTCGATTCTTGTAATCATTTTTAATTAATTATTTGAACTTGTTCTTGCTTATGATTATTATTACTTGCATTTATTATTATTGACGATCAATTCGTGGATTCTGTGACGGATCGCACCCAGCGGACTTGATATCGGCGAGTGCGGGTGTGACAGTTACTCTATAGTGGCTCCACATTGGCTTAAGATCATCAATGTAGGTCTTCAAGTCTTCTTTATATCATAGGAGATATACATTATATATCCCATATGGGATTGGCCCTACTAGCCCATGTTCAGCACCACTGATCTCATCCACCATCACCTTATAATAAGGCCCCTATGCAACATTTGCAGGAGCATTGTGATATAATGCCCACTTAGAAAAGGTTGTCCCCACCTTCTCCTTCACATTATCCCACATAGGAGTTAATTTCTTTTAATTTGTCTATGGCCTCACAAACAAGTCAGGATCAGTGCGTAGTATTTGCACATCGGGATCTATGGCATGGGTCAAGAAGCGGTAGTGGCACTGGGACTAAGTGCAGCAGATGTCGCACTAGGTCGAGGCCGTGGGGCCCATGGTAAGGGAGCTTACTCTAACACTCTAGCTCCTCATACTGGAGGCTTTGGAGCCGCCTTTGCTTGCCCTCTCAAAATTTGAATCTCTAGATGACCCTACACCCATGGCCCTCTATGTCCTCCTGATCTCATCGAGATCATAAGACTCTCTACTCATCCTGAGTACTCTCTCCATTTCTGCCTCTAGGGATGATGAATCATCTAGATCCACATTTTTGGTCTCCCACCTCCTCTAAGCATGTTGTCTAGAACTCATCCCTCTTTGCCTTCTTCTATGCCCTCTTCTCTTGCCTTCATATTACATATTTTGCCATTGCCACTTTAACTTCATAAGGAATATTAGGGCATCCAACCACATTGCAGTCCCCTCCTGCTAGATGAATCTTTAGTCAAGTGGCCCCACCTAATCCAATCTTTTTCAAATAATATTTACACTTTGACTTCTTCTTGTAGTTCGTCGACTGCCTACCATGTTGCCAAGCTATGTCTGACAATGTGTTTCTAAGTCTAACTCAAAAGTTTGTGCCTGATACAAACATACATAATCATCGTTAAAATACAAACCCAACACTTTAATTTGAGCCTAAAGACACTAAACTAAACACACATAATTTGTAAACTAAGGTATTCATAAACATTTGAATTTTTTTTCCTATATTAAAATTATTTTTATAATAATGATTAAATACAAGAAAAATCAGAAAACAAAGTAAAACACTTCAAAATTCAAATTCAATCAATTACATAGGTAAATCTATCCATTAGAGACAACACATAATAATTTCAACTCAATCCAATATGCTTTGAGCATGAAGCAAATAAAAACATGCAAATTTTTAGGTATTTTTTAAAATCAAAAAGAAAAAAAAATTAGTAGAACACTACAAAGATCAAATCCAACAACAACCACTTGTAAATCTATCTAGTAGAGACCATGGAATTTTTTTTTTTAAACATTCCAACACCATTTGACCATGAAAAAAAAAGAAAAGGAAAACTTAAGTTATCTTGCAACAAAGCTTGAAAACAATGAAATAATCCACCAAGAAGGGCCGAAATCAACAAAGAAGTATTTAAAAGTGCTCGAAATGATCCAAAACCATAAGAAAAGGTCGAAATCAATGGAAAGATGAGGTCAAACCTCCTGGTTCCGCCTTGGTTTCGCGCACGAAACTCTGCTTTCATAGAGTTTCGATCAAAGAAGATGACTTTTCATAAACGTGAACTGCCTGGTTTAGCTAGTTCGGTTCAATTTTGACCCAATGTTGAAATTTTGACAGTTTCGACCCATGGTCCAATCCGTTTGATTCTGCTTTCGACCCAATGTGGAAATTTCAGTGGTTTGGATCGAAATTGTCGAAATTTCAACAGTTTTGATCGAAACTTGGGACTTTTTTTTGGGTCCCTAGTTTTTTGTTTCAACCTTCCCAAAATGCAAAATTTTGACTGAAACTCGCAAGTTTCAACCGAATTTTGTTCTCTGCTCTATACTTTATTTTTCTTACTACTTTATCCCTACACTTTTTAAAATTACTAATCCAACCTTTAACTTTATCTACAATTACTAATGCCCTCTATGGTTAAGCTCCATTAGTTTACAATTGATGTGGCATCTTTATATTTTCTCAAAAACCCCAATACAACCCTAGAGTTTTCTCTTTACTTATTCACCCTTTTGTCAACTTATAATACTATCCTTAATTAACTATGGAAAAAAATTAGCCATAAATTCGTTTTCTTTTCTAAAAAGAAACAGACGAAAAAAGGGAAGAAGCGATTGAATAAAACTCAAAATAGAAAATAAAGATGATGGAAATGAATTTGTTTTCTTTTCTAAACAGAAATGATCGAATAAAGGAAAGACACGATTGAATAAATCTCAAAATAGAAACTAAAGATGATGTAAATAAATTTGTTTTCTTCTCCACAAAGAAAACGGTCGAATAAAAGAAAGCAGTGATTGAATAAAACTCAAAATAGAAACTGAAGATGAGGGAAATAAATCCATTTTCTTATATTACTTATACAGACAATTGCACAATTTGATTTTGGTTTCAAAACCATAAACAACAGAACATTGAATTAACATTGAAGAAGTAGAAAGATTACTTTTGAAAAGCATAATAGGTATAGGGGAAGAAAGAACATGAGCCAGTTCCTTAAATGATGATGAATAATTTGTTAACTGCTTCATTTCTTCTACGGGAAAGTTTTACAGAGAAATTTGTAGAAGAAGATGAAAAGGAAGAAAAATATTTTAACCATTGGAATCAGTTAACAGAATCCAATAACAAAAGTGTTATCAGGAAAAAAAATCTAAAGAAGGTACCCTTGCTTCAAGGATTTGAGGTCTCTGTCACTGCAACAATGTTTGTGGTTGCAATTCATCATTGTCAAATTTACTAATGTGGAGTCATTAAATAGGAGCTAATGGCAGAACCCTAATTCATAATCTGTAATAGGCAGAGAGAGGAAATGAAGTATGAATGCCTGGAGCTATTTTTTTTTTGGGGTCAATGAATGAAGTTTGAACATAAGGGTGAATCTAGTTTACTTTGGTATGAAGGTAATATCGTCTTTTTATTTCTTAATTTTAATAAAGGGAAAAATAGACATTACATATCCAAACTTAATGGCTACTTAACAACGTTAGAAGGGATGGGGGCAACCGTAATTTTATAAAGAACAACTTTTGATTAATAATAAAACCAAAGTACAAGAGGCAACATAAATTATCCCTTTTAATATCTATTTATCTCAAAGGGTGATTGGCTTACTCATCAGATGAAAATGGTTCTTTTACATTCAAAGTCAGACAAAATGTGTTCCACATCCATGTCAAAGGAAAAGTGGAATTCATACACTCTCGTAGGAGAATGTGATCTAAGCTAAGCTCAAGTTTGCATGTATAAGCAATTGTAAAGTTGTGAGATTTGGTGGATTTAATGTCCATGTTATTTGACCCAAAAAAATGCCAATGTTCTTTTTTTTTGGCCAAAATCTTAAAAATGCTCATGTTCCTTTAGACGTCTTGAGCATTGTGGGAAATCTTGTGAGATATCTCGGTTTTTTCATAAATCGAGACAAAATAGAGATCGAGTTTTGTGAAATCAGACATCTCTCTTGAGATCTCGCTATATCTCATCCCAAATCCCGTCATATATTGTTGGAACTCTCAATTTTTGCCGGAATTTTGTAGATTTCAGTTGGATTTTCACTTGCAACTACTTTTACTACATTACAACATCAAAGGAAGATCAATCATTCTTTGCTTGTCTTATGAACGTATAAGTTAATGACTTATGTAGAACTTCTAATGGTTGTGTAATTTTATTATTCTATTCTCGAAAGTCGAAATTGTGATATTCATATGGATGGAATTTGACGATGTTTAAGTTATTTGATTTATTCAATACACTTGTTTTTTATTTATATGCCTTAATGGTTCTATATTACATATTGTATAACCTTGCATTCTTTAATCCCACAGCATTTCAGTTTTACACTATGAGTAAACTTAGAAATCATACTTAAGGTTTGTTTTTTCACAAATCCAAGGCCACCAATGTGTACAAAATACTTTAAAATAGGCTAAATACTAAGTTTTAGCCTCACTAGGACCCCAAAACCCACCACCATTGGCCACCGAATTGACGCAAAAAAATCACACATCTTGACCGAGATTTCGCCAAGGTCTTGAGTGCGCAAATGTTACCAGTTGGATCTTTTCTCGGTTCAATGTTACCAGTCTGGATTACCATGTGCTCCCCCGATGCTTTTGAATCACACAGTGATGGAGCCCACATATAAATATAGTTAAAATTTAAAAATTTTAATGGGTCCCATGGGGGCTCAGAACCCTACTGTGTGGTTCAAAAGCGTCAATAAAGCACATTGTTCTCCCCTAACGAGGAGCTGATCTTGACTCACATTTTACCTTTCCTTGCTTCTAATATTAAAGTAATAATAATGATAATAATAATAATAATAAAAACAACAGATAACATCAGGCTTTCTTTTTGTCCTCTCCTTCTGTTATTTTCTTCTTCTTTTTTTTTTTTTATTTTTATTTTTTATTATTCCTTCTTCCTTGAAAGCCAAATCTAGTTTGAGAGCAAAGATGGATAGTTCGAAATTTTAAAAAATTGTATAGTAGATGTTGAATCACTGCATAACCCCATTATTTTGAGAATATAGTTGCATTTGATATATAATTTAAAACATAGGTGTAAACCTAATAATTTGCAAATTCTAGGTACTCCATTCCCCTAGGCAAATTTGGAAGGCCATCTATCAGGGTTTCAACTCCAAGGTTTCTTTTCTCGTGCACAAACCATTGATATATTCCCTTGGAATAGTCTCTTTATCGTTGCTTCTTCCCCCAAAGCACTGTTAGCCCAGTGTCCACCCCCCCCCCCCTCCCCCTTTCTCATTTTTTCCCCTTCTTTCACCTCTTGTTTTCTTTCTCCCTTGGGCTGTTTATAATATATCTTTATTAACCCAATATATAATAAATTAGCACAAAATTTCACCGACATAATGTAACTCCAAACCTAAACTGAAACATCAAAGTAGAGTTGTCCACCGCCAGTACAAAGATTTCATATCTAACATTATATTGGAACCCAAACTTTATCAACAGTGTGTTCCCAGTTCCAACGCCCAAGGCTTCAAAAACGTAAACACACGCATTAGTAGACACCCATGGGAGAAACTGTTACTCAATATGCTTCACCAGGGTTTTTCTTGGACAACCAGGCACAAAAATTCAACTTGACATTAATTTCATACGAAAGCAAAATTTTGTCATGGAAATAGTCTTTCTAGCCCCAACCGTCTTAAAAGTAAGAACCTCCATAGTAACACATCAGCTCAATAATGTCTTTAAGCCATCCAGGAGAAAAGCACAAAATTTCAAGTCTTAAATTCCAAACCCAACCCCCCCCCCCCCCAACCAAAAAGAAATACTAAGTTTTTACAGAATAGGGAAAAGAAAGAAATAAAAAATTACATAACACAAGGAAAGCTCAGAAGTCTCATGATTCTAAACTTGATTCTACGAATTGGTTCAAAGGTGTAAGGACCTCAACACAGTAAATAACCATGTCTGAGTTCAACATAAGAAATGACAGAAGCTACATCCTACATATACATTAGTTACCAGATAAACTTACAGTTGACAGCAATGGAAAATCACCAGATCTACTGGATTAAGCTGGAAAGTTGATCAAGGTCACCAGCAAGACTTCCTAGAACTTTGATCAGTTCATCACCTTGCTGCCTTACAAACTTAGTTTGGTTCTTCATGTCTGCCAACCCATTGTCCGTGGTTCCACTCAAGTCTCCTTTAACTATGGCAAAGATGAGTTCTGCATTCTCACGTAATTTTGTGGCCATCACTTTCTCTGTTTCTAACTTCCTTTTTTTACGGCCAGGTTTGCGCTTACATTTCTTTGAACCTAACAAACCCAGATACAAGGCATAGAGGTTATTCACTTGTCTTGGAATGTTAGACTTACCTGCTACATGCAGATTAGTAATTTAACCAAATGAGACTCATATGAATGTAAATGATAAGTAGTAATAGACTTTTCATTTGGTGGCAATGGTTGCTCACGCACTTGTGTGTGAAGTACCACAAACTGCCGTAGTAGTAGTGGCAGACAGCTGAAGAAATTAGTCATTCACCAGAATACGTTTGTCCGCAAAAACAACAAAGGTATCAATAATTGACATAATAAAATAACCACGACAAAATTTATCTCATAGGGCTGAAGAGAGCCAAAAAAAGGATCTCTCGTGTATAATCCTGCATAATCTCGAATGTTATCAATTCCAGTACATAGACCAAATGATACACTGTGAGCAAAAGTTCCTAGATTCATGGAGATATAGAATAACATATAAGTTATCATGCTTGCATATCCATCATTTGAGTCTCCAACAATTATTCCAATAATTACATATATGATTTGACCTATGGACGGATATGCAAGCATACGCTTCATGCTTGTTTGAGCAATAGCAATGAGATTCCCCAATATCATGCTAAGAATAGCTAGGATTTCTAGAAGAAGATGCCATTTGTTTGATGAGAAATAAAAAGGAATATAAAAAATCCAAGTGGCTGAAGCTGAAGCAGCTACTTTTGAAGTAACAAAAAGAAAAACAACTAGAGTGGGAGAGCTAGAGTCGAAAAGAAGATTCCTCACTTCTTTCTCTCATTCAAAGATCTTCAACAAAAGGGTAACTATACCTGAAACCAACACAAGTGGGTAGGTTGAGAATACCTAGGGGCACGAGACAACTCTCTCTAAGGAACTCAGCAAAATAGCCCCATAACATCAGGAGAAGGGGCGTCTCCTCACAAAGGGGGTCACAGTGACCAAGCCCAAGCGACTGTTTACCAAAAACACAGGTCTCTGCAAAGTCGTAAGACCACGTATGGGGGTTGACGCTTGCCCAGTGCCAGAAGGTCAAGGAAGTTGGTGACCTGATCACTTGGGAGTCAGCAACTGAAGCCCTGGTGAACGGTGACGGTCCTAAGGTAGCGAAATTCCTGGTTGGGTAAGTTAGGACCCGCACGAAAGGTGTAACAATCTGGGCACTATCTCGGAGAGAGGCTCGGTGAAATAGACATGTCAATGAAGATGCGGACTACCTGCACCTGGACAGAAAGACCCTATGAAGCTTTATTGTTCCTTGGGATTGGCTTTGGGCCTTTCCAATTTAGGTGGAGGGTGAAGATGGTCTCGTTCTGTGTGGTGGGGGGGGGGGGTTCGAGCCATCAGTGAGATACCACTCTGGAAGAGCTAGAATCCTAACCTTGTATTAGGTAGATAGTTTCTATGGGGCATAGGCCTCCCAAAAGGTAACGGAGACATGCAAAGGTTTCCTTGGGCCAAACTAAGATTGGCCCTCGAGTGCAAAGGCAGAAGGGAGCTTGACTACAAGACCCACCCATCAAGTAGGGAAAACCTTGGTATAAACAACACATTTTATAACAAAAATGAAAAACCGTCATAAATACTAAAGTATAAGTAGATAATAAAACTTAAAACTTCATCTTATCCTTCCTAATTTTGCCACTCATCCATCTCAACATCCTTTTTTCTGCTACACTTGCTACACTTATTTTGCCTATATGATGTTTCTTAACAGCGATTCACATAATAGAAGACGAAGAGGTTCATGCTTCCTTTGTTGAAGTAAGGGTAAACGATGTTATTCAAGATTGAAAGTCCCCCATTTTGTATACTGGAAAAAGGAATGACCCATGGGGCTCAAGATTGATCCCCGATATGCTTCTTTGACATAAAACTACGTTTCTTTGGAACTGACATTCAAAAATAAAGAAGATTTCTATAGTTGGATGTGAAAGACATGTATTGTTTAAAGTGGATAGCTCTTTCTATTCCTATTCATTACAAAGAAATTCCATTTTTTAGGATTTCTATTACAGCCAAGTATCAGAAAAAAAAAAAAATTTATAGTCATTGCAGTAATTGTAGCTGCTTTGGCAGCAATGGCAATGGCAGTCTCCAAATAAACAAAAAAAAAAGTGTAATGCAAGTATTAATAGTAAAAAATGGAAGCAGCTTCTGTAGCAATAGTATGGTGGTAGCACCACTAGCACATACCAATATAAATTAGGTCTAGGGCTAACGGCAGATTGGTAACTCTCTACGACTTAGGGTTTAGCGCAGGAGTTTCCAGCAATAATTGAGGGATTTTCTAGGGTTTTAATGGGTTTTATGGGGCTTTAACTTTGCTCAGGCCAATCTGATTTATACGAGAATTAGAATTTAGACTTGAAAAATCAACTCCAAGATCAAGTACGACTGGGTTTAGGGTTTCAGTTAGGTTAGGGTTGGCTAATACCTTTTTGTTCTTGTGCCCAGATTAGTCCCCAATGGAAATCCTTTCAGTTAGGATGAATTCCCAATTGATCAAACTCAACAACAACAACAATAAGCCTTGTCCCAACTAAATGGGGTCGGCTACATGGATTCTTGCCCTCCAATCAATTCTGTTCGAGGCCATGCTAGATACAAGGCCTAAGCTATATATATCCTTTTTCACCACTTCTCCTAAGGTTATCTTAGGTCTACCCCTAGCTCTTCTCGTTTCTTCAATATGGATTATATCACTTCTCCGTACAGGGGCATTTATAGGTCTCCGTTGAACGTGGCCGTGTCACCTAAAACGACTTTCTCGAAGCTTATCACTTATGGGAGCAACTCCCAGACCAACTCTAATATGATCATTTCTTATCTTATCCATCCTAGTTTTGCCACTCATCCATCTTAGCATCCTCATTTCTGCTACACTGAGTTTATCTATATGATTCTTTTTAATAGCCCAACACTCTGCACCGTACATCAGACTCAACAAATCTAAATTCTGAAAATTTGAATTTTCTGCAAAATCTCAAGGTAGAAGATGACTTGCAGAATTTTCAAACTCACTAAAATACTTCAGATTTGCAGAAACTAAAGGTAGGACTAGACTCACAAGTTTCCTGCGATTCTAATAAGGGGAAAAGGGGGTGGAATGGGGATAGGAGTGATGATCTCCTAGAAGGAGTAGGACCTGCTGCTGCTGGAAGAAGAAGAAAATGGGGGTTGAACTAACAGGGCTAGGGGAGGTTAAGGAATGGACTGAAACTAAAGGGGTGGGAATGACTTGAGATAAGATTAAGGGCAATTCTAGGTCTCAACAAGAAGGGAAAGGGGCTGGGAGGCTGCGGTTGCAGGGGAAGGGGCTGTGAGAGGCGCGTGGGCTAGGGGAGGGGTGGAGACTGTTTTGTACTTACTTGGGAAGGTGCTGGAATGCTGGATCTTGCACAGGAATGTCTTGAAGATTACTTGCAGTTGCTGTAGTTGAAGAAGATAATGATGAACAGAAGAATTTCCAACACAAACACTCAACCAAGGCCCACCCAATGAAGGAGACCCTAGTCCTTACTCAACAATTCAATTAATCATCAAAACTGATTTCAACTTACAAGAGAAGGCTACTTATAGCCTGACTGGCTGACTGACTTAACTTGGGAATCCTTGACAGTTAAGGATCCTCTTACAACTTGAATTGGACTCTCAAAATAAAAGATAACTTCAAAAGAAAAAACTCCTAATAAATAGGATCCTCTTGGATAAGGAACCTTATCTAGGACTCTTCAAAATAACTTTTAGCTCAAGGTAGACTATTTTGACTCATCATAAAAGACTCAAACGCTCCCTAAACCCAAACTTAATTAATAAAATTCAGAAATAAATTGTAAACGAAATTCAAGAATTAATTGTGGGCTAATGCCCAAAATACCCTTCCTGTAGGGTTCGGCCAGCTTATGGAGGCTTCTTGGAGCCTTCTTGGGGGCCCCACTTAGGTTTTCGGACAGGGGTTCCCTATGTTCACATGAATCACATCACATACCCAACCCACAAGATGTCTCAGTGAATAATCTCCACAAAATATGTGTATTTCTCCATGCTGTCAAAATGAAGAAGCATGTATTGAAAAAGCTGTGATGTTCAATGATCACACAAGAAAAGATGACTGGATGGAGAGGGTAAGATATATGTATTGTGGGTAATTTCTGAAATTACTATTGTTCCTTGGAGATTTACATTTAAGTTTACACAAAATGTCTTACTTGCAATTGTTAAGACATACAATTGTAAGTTGCTGCTTCTGAATGGGCAGACTAATTATTCTCTCCAATCAGTAGCTATTTATCTCTATATTCTTCTTCTCCTCCAAGCTTTCCTTCCTTCTTACTAATAATGCTGGTTGTTCTAGGTCTGGAATTGCCAACTAATATTAGAGCATTGAACTACCCACCTTTGACCCCTTCTCTTGTTTCGAGAGTTGCATTAGGTTTTCCACCGCTCTTTGTGCAGAAACCCATGTAGCTTTTGGTTTCTGTGAAACCATTACTGATGGAATATGAAAGATGAAGATGATACATCCATGGAACCTGCTTCTATACCCTGATCAGGGAGATTCTACCATGCTAATGTTGTTAAAATAATAGCTTGCAGCACTTCTGTTTTTTTTTTTTTCAACTGAATATTCTCTGATTTTCTAGATCGAAGCACTGGTTCTTTGAAATATTATAGGATTCATATCTGCTGATTAAAAATAGCCGTCTACCTCAATTTGGTCCTGATTAGACAATTAAATTTGTATAACTTGATGGTTCCTAGATTCTGAAGTTTTCAAGTTCTATTTCTGGTTGACCATTATAATTTTATAACAAATATCCAACATTTGGATCATCAAATTTTGACGGTCTTAACCATACATAACCCGACCCTAACCAGAATTTGGGCCTCATCCGAACTGTTGATTTCTAGTTAATACTTTCTCTTATTCTGCTGGTTCCTAGTATCCTGTGGTTCAGCTTGTTGAAAATTTTGTAAACTGCTGTTAACCTCCTATTCTATTAGTTCCTAACACCCTATAGTTCTGCTATTTAGAAATTTACACTGTTTTTATTAAGGTTTTATTAGTTTGTGCTCTGTATTCTGCTGTTGTGACTGATGTGGTGCTGCCATTACATATTCTCTGATTCACTGGGTGGTTCAAAATCCATTGTGGCTTGGTGAATATCCAAATTACTTTTACTGGGCTGAACGAAGCTTCCAATTATCTTCTATGGGAAGGCTGTGGAGATATACATGTAAGCAAAAGGAAAATTAAAATATTTGATTCCAGAGCCTCTCTATGCCATTCTAATGATTCTAAATAAAAGTGCTACAATGGCACTTGTGAGGCTGATGAATATTATGAATCCATCTCATGCCATGAATGTTGTGCATCACACTGCAGCTACAAATGATTGAGATGATTTGAAGAAAGTTTTCCCTAGATAAGAACTTCACTTTCAAGCAAGGTGATAAGCCAGTGGTTGAGTACTACATGTTGGAAAGGATTAATGTCTATCAGCCCTAGGCCACTGAAGACTTGTTGAAGTCTCAGCAACAAAGTTCACAAGTGCAAACCTTTTATCCAAATTTATTTGACCTGCAGCCTTCAAATTCTTGCTGCTGGTAGAAGAGTCCTCTCAGTATCTGAAGTTATTTGTTGTATTCTGGACATTTCATTTTCCCTCTCACTGAGTCTGAGATATCTTCATCTTCTAAAGACAACTCTGCCACTTTTCTGCTGGCAGAGATGATTGTGGTCATGGCTCCACAATTCCAGAAAGAAGACGCAGTTCAAGTGGGTTGTCCCTGTACATGGTACTAGTGGAGGTAGAAGACAGGAAACAATCCAAGCCTTAGGGCACACAGGTTTCACCAAGTCTTAATTGTTGTTCAGTTAAATGCCTACTCAATGACAAACAACTTCGAGGCCTTAGCTTAACTCAGCCAATTGTATGGGCTGGTTAGTAGCTAAAACACTAATTAGCTTATTCAATGGTGATGCACATAAAGCTCCAACCACTCCAATATATGATTCGTATTTCCCCCAGAAAGATTTTCCCCAAACTTCAGCACATAACTGCATCCCCAGAAAACAGAACCCTACGAGGTTCTGAATAATATCTGCCCTAATTCCTGTGTACATAAACTTCTCACCAGATTTGGCAATTAATTAAGTATTCACAGTGGTCAATCTTACTCCCTATTTGGGCCATCTTTTGGACAAAGGTAAGTTTGAAAATGAGGAAAATGTAAGCATACTATGACACACAAGAGGGAGTGATTATCACTCTTTCCTTGTAAAGTGAGAGAGTTGACACCTAACAGACTATATGTGGATACATGAAGATGACTAATGACTCAGGTGCCAAAACCCTGACTTAAGCATTTGTTAGGAACAAATGGATCCAAGTCATGGAGAATTGATATGGACTGCAAATTCCAGAAAAATATTTAACTGATGCTGGTGTCACTGACAGAGGGTGAATCATTGACCCTTAAAAATTCTGTTTTGATCAAACTTGTGAAGGCAAACACTAAGGCATCTTGGGTCTTGGCTATTTCTTTTGTCGTGGCCTTAGTTATTTGATTCCTTGAACAGTCTTGGGTTGCTTAGATGCTGTGACACGTATGGTTATTATGGCACTCACCAATCATACTGCTTGCAGTAAAGCAAATTGGTCGGTGTTGACCTTTGTAATCAACCACACTCATAATCTGATGCTACACCCTGCCTTTCAGCTGTATATGACTTCTTAAATATGGGCCAAGGTCTACCTGGTTTGCATACTCATTTCGCATCTAACAAAATTAAAATATATTCCCACAATCACCCAACAGGAGACATGACTTCTAAGTATGGAACAAAATTCCCTCAAAACATGGAAAATTTCCATTCCATTTTGAAAAGGTCGAAACAAAATCAAATGAAATCACATGTTTCCATCGAAACCTGAAAAATTTCGTCGAAACATGCAAAATTTCGTCAAAACATGCAAAACCTTGTCGAAATTTGGGTCAACTCGTTCGACCAGGTGGTTGTTTTCACTTTAAGTCATGAATTTGATCAAAATTCTGCATTTTGCACTAGTTTCGAATGAAACTAAGGCAAAACCTCAAGTTTCAACCCATTATTTCCCCTTTGATTTCAACCTTTGTGAGCTCATTCTAGTTGATTTTAAGCCATTTCCTTCCCCCCCTTGGTGATTTTGACAGTTCTTGGAGGTCACTCCAAGGTTTTCTGCAACGTAATCGAAATTTCCGCAAATCTTTTATTTTTTCTTTGTTTCATGCTCAAATGTTGTTGGATTCTTTTGAATTTAATATATATTGTCTCTAGTAGCTAGTTCTAATACTGTATGTTGTTAGATTTAATTTTTGAAGTGTGTTAGTGTTTCTTTATTTTTCTAATTTTAAAAATTACCTACAAAATATATTTCAAAAAATAACTTACATATGCATGATGTACTGGCTTTGTTTTGATGTATGTAAGACACCATCACTAATGCAAGGGAAACCCTAGAAACTAGGGGACCTACAAAGTGGGCTACTAGGCTCTTAGAATTAGACACCTATTATTGACAGGTAATAAAAGAAAAAGGAATTGCAGCACCTAGATTCTGATTAAGCATTGCATATAAGACAGATAAAGAAGACAAAGAAGCACAATAAGTCCTAATGGATGAGCACAACTAAACAAGAATCAATAGAGAAACAAGGAGATGAGGATATTGACACAATAACACTAAATTGAGTGCAAGAGTATTAAGAAATTTACAGAAAATTATAGCTATCCTAGTCAATATCAGATTTCTAACAAAGAATTCATTAGTTAACAATGCAAAGGAAACCTTGGAAGTACTGTTTTAAAGAAACTACTGACAAAAAGGAAGAATTATAAAATGAGAAATACTTAAGGAAAGACTTAATAAAATTACCTGCTGGTTCTGGCTGCAAACATCGGTTAGAAAATACCAAGGAACATAAATAATAGAAAGAAAGAATTTCTGGGCAGTGATGAAACACCAGAATGAGCAGTAGGGTTAGAAAGGAGAAATACAGCAAGGTTTCTATACAAGAAGTGAGAATAGAGAAAGAGAGAAAGAAAAGAAGAAAGAAAGAAAGGGTACGGCAAATAAAAGAAGAATTTCTGACAGACAGAATAGTAGAAAAAAGAGGAGGAAAGAAAGAAGAAGGAAATAAAAGAGAAGAACAGAAAGAAAGAAGAGAGAATATAGCAACTAGAGAAGAGAAGAAAAGAAAAGGAGAGAAGCCTAATTCATGTAAGAGAGAAAGTAGGAGAAGAGAAGGAGAACTTACCTAAGAGCGTGAGGAATTCATGCCAAGGGAGATTTGAGCAAGAGAGAGAGAGAGAGAAAAGTTTTTTTTTTTTTTTTTCATTCATTCTTGCTGCCAAAAATGTGTCCCATACAAGATTTAAATAATAGAATTAATCCCTCCCAACCCTACAAGCTTAATTCCCAAAATAACCCCAACTTAAGTTGCAAATATAACTCAAACCCAAATTAATTCAAAATTGGGCCAAAATACACTCTAGGCCAGCCCACAAAGACTAAAACATAAAATTAAAAAAAAATTCAATAGCAAACTACTACCCAACCCACTAAGACTAAGGCTGCATTTGTTTGCAAAGGTGGGGTAGGAAAAAAGAGGTGGGGAAAAAAACATGTAGGCCCCATGTGTAGTGGGGTGAGGGCGAAGGAAAGGAAAGGAAAGTGTGTAAAAGTGTTAATTGTGGGACCCACATTTTATTTTTCCACAAAATCCCACACATTTTGTGGGGTTTTGAAAAAGCTTGGGGTGGGAAAATTGGGTTGCCACCTCATCAGACAAGTTTCCTTAATTTAAGGAAACTTGTCTCTAACTTTCCCACCCCAAGCAACCAAACAATGTACACTTTTAGGATTTAAAGGAAAAGTAGCAAAAGTTTGCTTTTTTCTCAAGAATTTTCCCACCCCACATTTATTCCAACAAACAAATGCAGCCTAAGGAAAATAACATGACAAACTGCCTATGAGCAGTGTTCCTCATCGACCATAGGACCCTAGCAATTTGATAACCTCCGAACTCGTCATTCATCCACATAAATGTTGTCGTGGGATGATCTCTACACCGGGTCACTGGTAAACTCAAAATTTCCCACTAATGTCCTCATCAATCACTTAATCTAAGCTGTGATGGTGTCCAAATTAATTTTAGGTTGTTTAATTTTAATTTCATGTATTTAATAATTAATACTGTAATTATAAAAAATATTTTTAATAAGCAAAAAATTATAAAAGTTTAGGAATACCTTAGGTTATAAATAATGTGTGTTTAGGCTAAAAATTAGTTAGTTTGTATTTGAAGTTTTGGACTTTGAAGTTATATATTAAATGTTTTGTTTATAGTGTACTTATCGAAAACTTTTCTATATATACTATGGCTTGAATTACATATCTACATTAATTTTTTTAGCAAAACGCATGTGCCAACATGTTCATTATGCTTTAATTAGCTTACGTAGAGTCCCACCCCAAATAACCCCAAAACCTATTGAAATTTGCTAGAAAAAGTCCCAAGTTTCCACGAATTTTCCCAGGTTTGGACCTAAAATTCCCATTTTCACAGGGTCGAAACCTGAGTTTCCCTTGAATTTTGTTCCATGCTTTTAAGTGGTTCAGTGATGTGCCTATGTCCATATCGAAATGTCCTAATAGGGTTTCATGTATTTCTCATATACTACCAGTCAAGGAAGAAATTTCGACCACAGATTCGCCTGCAAGGCGTTGCGTTTCGGTCGAATTGATCCGGCACTTTTCGAAAATTAAACTTCAATTTCGGGCCTCTTGGACTCAATGATTTGGATTCTTGTTACTACCTATTTCAGCTATAAACACATGGACTGTTTTGTAAAAACAAAACTATTGAAATTTATCATTCAGTATACTAACAATGCGGTTCCGCGTGCCTTGCTCATGCATATCCCATCTGTTGTTTGGTAGTGGTTACTATCAACAAGTCAACAAATTGCCGGCTGATCAAGTGATGGTGTCTCAATATATGCTAGCCTATATAACTATATCTTTACACATTTTAGAAATAATTATTATAATAAAAATGAATGGTAGCAAATAATAAAAGATAAGTTTAACAAACACAATTATAGATCATAGTCCTAGGCTAAACATATATTAATTTCAAGGCAATACAAGATCATTTAAGGCATGAACAAAACAAATAAAAAGGGGGTTTGGCTGTTGGGTGTGGCTCTGCTTCACATTCTATGTTGCGTGCTGTTGTGGCTTGGGGTGTTTGGAGGCTAAATGGCAAGTGGTGTTTGAAGGCGAAGGAGTGTGATTAGGTGAAATGGGATAGAAATCAACAAAACTAGGAAAACAAGTTGGATGCGATATGTCGAATGGTCGAATTTCGGTCAAATGGTCGAAATCTCCGAAATTTCGGTAATTTGATACTTTCCGAAATAATTGAATTTCGTTTCGTTTTTAAAATGCAGACATTTCGCCGAAATTTCGCAATTTCGGTCGAATTTTCTTCTATGCTACCAGTATCTGATCGCTATAACAACCCAAGATCACCCTCTGCTGTTACAATCTTTTGTAAGCACAAAGAACTACAACTCTGAAAATTACCAAACATACACTAGATAATGAATTAGTGATTAAGAACAATAATAAAAGTAATAAGGCAAATGCCAACCCTTATCACATCCAGTGAACAAGGAATATTGAATAATCTGTTCTGGAACAAAACAAAAAGGGTCTGCAAAATCACAAGTTACCCTTGAAGTAGCCCTGCCTGAAAACTTGCGGGCAGTTGACTCTTTCCCGGTAAAATGGTTAAAATGAAATCCTGACTGAAGTTGGAGATTAGATAAGATCATAAGAGCACAAGCATTGACACAATTCATGTAACAAAGTAATTGTACTCTCTCACGCATGTGTTTTTTTGGCTCAAAAAGGGAGTACTTCAACTCTTAAAAAGTCCAAAGAGTATATATAATAGGTCAATATGTGGATCAAAAGTTCAATCTAATGAGATCTGTCAATTTAGAACCCTTTCTGTTTGGCCTTCTATTGATTTGCACACTAATGGGAACATTGTCATATCTTTCTCTCCAAAAGTTGGATTGATCTGATTTTGGTGACATTGGGAAGCTAACTAAATGTCCACAACTTCATGTTGTGCTTCCATAAATTCTGCAAGTAAGACATGCATGTGCAAAAACTGGATTATGGATGCCGTAGTCTACATCTATAATCGAGATCAGTACCCCTTATATGAACTCAGTCACCCGATTCTTGAGACATTTTAAAGGTTATTTGGAAGGCTAGAGTCTTTAAATTTTGGGCTTCAGCTGATTCTGCGTCGAGAAAGACTCAAAGCTCACATGAAGGTTCTACACCATGCAAATCTCCCTGGATCATAACTGCCTCATTTCAACTTGGTTTAACCCAATTTTTTAAGACATTTTGAATCTTACTCAGAAAGCTAGAGTCTTCTACTTTTGAGGTTCAACTTATTCTGCACTGAAGACAACCCATGTCTCCATACGGATAATTGTAGTTCTACTTCAAGCTTTGCCTCCTTTCCACTCTTTAGCCACCTCATCATGTCAACTCTCTAAGCAGTGCCATACACATCTGCAGGTATGGGTTCTGATGTAACCAGGCCTGCCCACTCCCCACTCCCCACTCCCCAAAAGAACCACCAAAAGAAGGCCCACGGTAGCCCAAGAATTGAGCCCAAACACCCTGACCATGCGGCAGCCAGGGCTGGCCGATGCCCCCTGGGGTATTTTGGTCATTTTTCTCACCTTTCTTCGGGTTCCATGAGTACTGGAAGACCCTCTATTCTGTCAGGAGTCTAAAACTATTTTATTTTCTATTCCTTCTAGATATTTCTTATTTTTACTTGGTTATTATCTTGTTGTCATTTGGCCATTAAGTAGTTGAGTCCAATTGAGTTTTGTACTTTTAAGTCCAACTCTAAGTCTTTCCATGTAAGGCTATTTATAGCTCCAGATTAAATCTTGGAGTTGTGGAAGACATCTCATGGCCTGCGTTGAAGTTAGTATTTCGAAATTCCAGCAAGGTCTTCAACTCTAGAGCAAGCAGCTATCCATCCCCTAAACCTGTAAGTGCACCCTACCCCTTCCCCCTCCATTGCAAACCCCCACAGCTCCTTTACCTGAGTCAGCCCTACACCCCTTCACCCTTCCCTCCTAGCACTTGCGGCAGCATCTTCCACCCTCCCCCTTCTCTCTACACCCTGCAGCGACCACTTTCTCCTCTTTTCTCTTTTTTCTTCTTTCCTGATTCTTGCGGCAGACCTAAAACAGAAAAGAAAAAAGAAAGAAAGGAAAGAAAATAAAATAAAAGAAGAAAGAAAGAGGAAAGGAGAAAGAATCAAGAAAGAAGTACAAGATCCCACCAAGAAACCCCCTAGCCTAGTCGCAAGATCCCCTACCCCTTTCCCTCCCTAACCATAGGCCTTCCAAACCTTTCCCATCCCCATTCATCTGAACTTTGATCCTTCAGTAATTCCTCAAGTTCTTCCTTCCCATTAGGGTTTGTAAAAACCCTAAACCCTACCCATATGAACCCATTCCTTTTCCTATCAACCCTAGTTCATCCCGAAGGATCTTTGGGTAACCCAAACCCTTGTAATCTCAAAATCACCAGTGTGTCTTAATTTTGTTTAAACCATAAACCTATTCCTAAACCTCCCAAAAGCCAAGATACACAATATATTACCCATTTTCTTCACCAAAACCATCCCATAGAATACCCATTAGTTTCCTGTCCTCTCAAGACATACCCAAACCAACCCATAATTAAAATCCTACACTTTGATAACCCAGTTACATCATGTTGGCTCTAAAAAGATGAAGATGTTTACCAACATGACAACACTTCATGCCTGTCGCATACCGAGACTGCCTATTATCTATTATCATATCATGTGTTCAACACAAAAAAATAAATAAATAACCTAAAGCAGGTCCAGCCATGGGTTATCCTGGCTTGTTTTGCCCTGGTTCTTAGTGAGTTCAATAGGTCTACTTTGGACCACATAGCTATGTGGAGGAGTTGGAGTTGATAGAAATCATAACGCAACTCATGTAGAGACTACTCTGGGAGGAGTATTTTGTTCTATAGTCATGAAAAATAGTAGATTGCCGTACTGGATTTGCTATTCTTGTAATCTTTTGTTTACTTTCTAATTTATGAACACCACCTTAGCTAAGAGTTTCCTTTTGTTTACTTTCTGACCTTATATCTGGTACTGGAGGAATTTTCAAGAGTTTTTAAGTCCTATCACTTTTGAAGCTACAATTCTCAAACTACATCTTAAATTTCTGACTTTCAGATTTTAAGGAGTTCCTATTTTCTGGGTTCCATGAGTACTGGAAGACCCTCTATTTAGTTTTGTGGAAAATCCTAAGCCGCAGCAGGTAAGCAAAGAAGAAAAGACGAAGAAAGGGCAAGGGGAGGGGCTGTAAGCCTGTAACTACAGTTCAGGGTTGGAGGAGAGTAGGCGATTAGCTAACGGTAAAAGGGGAGGCTTCCTAGGCTGCTGCAGTGGTTGGGAAGGGGCTGGATTTAATCCTACAATGGAGGGGAGGTGCTGGGGTTGAAGAAGACTAGGATTTACAGGGAGGGGAAAGCTGCGGGAGAGAGAGAAGTGCAAAAATTGGGGCTGAGGTTTGGGGAGGGGGTTTAAACTTGGGACTGGAAGTAGAATGCTGAAATTTCAGAAAAACCGCAGAATATCACTTTTTGAAGTAGCCGCAGGCTCCTCTAGGAACCCACAACCTCCCTGGATTGCCTTCAAAACTCAAATCATAATTTTCTTCATCAAATCAAGCTGCTTTACAAGGTTTGAAGATTTATTTATAGCCTACTGAAAGAACATAGACTAGGACTCAACTTTAGAAAAGAAATCAAACTTGGACTCTAGCTTGCAATTCACATCAAACCAAAATTCCTAAGACATTAACTCACACAAAGAAGCTTCATAACTTACTCTAGAAAGTTCCCATTTGAATTCTAAGAGTAGATGTAGATTCCTAGCAAGGAGTAGGACAACCCTAGAGGACTCATTCACAACCTAGGAATCTCACTCTAATCAGGACTCTTTAATAACTTACAAAATAAGGACTCAAATTAAAAATAACAGTAGATCTAGTGTCCCACAAAAATACTAGATCCAACTAAACCCTAATTAGACTCAACCGAAAGAGCGCAAAATCCCCAAAATACCCCTATACTTGGACGAAAGTGCCTAGTTGCTGGTAGGGCCACAAGGTGTTGGTAAACCCCTTGGGCCCTCTTTGGGTGGTCCTGGATATGGTTACATCACATTTACTATGAGGTGATTAGGATACAATTACTTGATTTAATCTCGACCAACATTTTCATGACTACTAACTAGCACAAAAAGTTGTCACCATTCACAGGCAAATACTTAAATTTCTCATGAATAGTGAAGTCAGATCCACTTCCAGAATTGAGTTACTGAAGAACGCAGTTATAATCTTTCAAGACATTAAAATATTCCAATAGTCATCAGGACAAATAAATTATTTATATTTAATGATGAAAGAAATGGATCAAAATGGCAACGCACGACATTGAAATAAAACATAATAGAACTGCCTCCACATTATTCATCCAAAAAATTATATTAAAAAATGAGAAATAATCAGTAGAACGATTTTTCTCATATAGACAAGATGAATACCTGAATCCATTAAGACCTCAAGTATATCAGGCTCTTCCAAATCAGTTCCTGTATCCATATCTGATCGATCATCCTCATATTTTACAATACTGTCGATTAATTCAAACAGCACTCTGTCAAAAGTATTAGGAAGCCCCAACTTAATTTTTGTTTCGTCTTCCAAGGACCAATATGATTCAAGCACTGTATGAGAACCCCACTCCTTGATCTTTTTGTAATCAACAAGCAATGAGTCCCACTTTTGGCGGCACTGATTTGAAGATCTTGCAACATCAAGAACATTACAATTATCAGCTATCATTTTCCACTTCTGGTACGAAGGCAAGACCTTCAGGGCATCCCCTTCAACAGCAGCGATCTCATTCACGAGAGTTAACATTTCCTGTAGACTCCATTCAACAGCAACCTGAGAACGAGTGCAACGAGTTGGTATAACCCTAGATTTATTACTGGGTTTCTCTGCTATTTTCAAACCCTTCCCTTCTTTTACAGGAGTCTGTAGATTTTCAAGCTGTTCAGCTAATTCAGTCGCTTCCATTTTACCAATCTGGAAAATAACCAGTCACCTTCGAGCTCTTTTGGGGGGGTTCAGGATTTGGAGTCTCTCCGCAAAAAGCTGCGAGAGGATTTTTTTGTATTTTGGATCAACTTAGATTAAGCGAAGCGAGGGTAAGCAAAAAGTACCATGATCCTGATTTTATCGGTTTTTGTGCTTGACCCTGGTCTCTCTTTTGGATGATGATTCGGGGTTGACTTGGGAACCTTTCGATTCTGAAAAAAAAAATGTTGAGTTTGCAATTGGTTGCTCATAAACCTCCGGAATGGATGGTTTTTAAAGGTTATGTATTTCAAGAGTTTTTTGTTCAAAAAAAAAAAAAAAAAAAAGTATTTCAAGAGTTTGGGAATACATTTGCTCTGAAGAATGTATCTTTTGTTGGGATGATTTTTCCCTCACTCTTTTTTTTTTTTATTAAGAGCTTCTCTCACACTTTCTTACTTGACGGTTAACGGTAACAATCATATCATCCTTCATGTATTTCTGATTTTCGACCTATTAGTCTCTATAATGTTTTTTATATAATCCTAGTTAAGCCTGCTACCAATTAGTTGAAGTATTAACTCTATCATTTCCTTTCCCCCTTGCAAGGAGCTTTACTCTTGAACTATCAAATCATGGGCAATATGGTGGTTGCAGATGAAATATTACATTACCTTAGAAAAAGAAATTAAAAAAAGAAGAAGGGAAAAAAAGGATTTGCAACAATTAAACTAGATCTCTTGAGAGTCTATGATAGTCATAAATGGAGTTTTCTTCTTGCTCTATTAAAAATGCTTGGCTTCCCTACCTGTTGGATTAAGTTCCACCTTTGTTACTTCCTCTTTCTCAACTAAATTGGAGGGAAGTCATTTAGATTTCTTTACCCCTAGGGGAGACTTCGACAAAGATGTTCATTGAGTCGCTATCTTTTTATGTGCGTTGTGGAGGTTTAGGCTCGTAAATTAGAGGCTTCCGCCTTCCTGGGGCTTGGGCGCTTTTCAAGGGTCGTTGCTAGAACTACATCGAAAATTACTTGTTTTTCACTAATGATGTTTGTTTACATTTCATTGTGCGACTTGAGAAGAATTTTTGCACAGTCAAGTCGGCCCTAGATCTTTTCTTAGCTCTCTCAAGTCAAGAGATTAATCTAAACAAAAGTGCAGTTTTTTTCAATGCCAATTTTCCAACTCAACTTCGTACTGAACTATTTAAGGTAATTGGTATTGTGATTATGCAGTCAACAAGAAAGTACTTGGGTTATAAGTCTTTTCCTAATTTCCCAATCAAAGATTAGTTTGTGATAGATCACAAAGTAGCTTTTAAGCTTAAAGGCTCGAAAAACTAATTCCCTTAGTTTTGCAGGACATTAGGGGTTCATCAAATTGGTTCTCTCATCCGTTCCTTCTTTTTGCATGGCTACTTTTGTGAGATCCCCTAAAATTCTAACCCGATAAACCGTTATCTTATGTCTGCGTACCCGGAATTTAGGAAGAGATCAACTGGACCATCCAAGTTGAACCCGAAGGTCCAGGTATCGAACCCATGGATTTAAATGATCATGATGAAGACCCGGCCACTTTGTTTGGCTTCACAAGGAGAGAGAAAATTACTTCCGAGGGCATTAAAGTGAGATTTTGGTATGCCCAGAAAACTATGCAAGAGGACTTCAAATCTCAAGTAAAATATACCATCGAGTAGGAAATTTTGTAAGGTACCTACCCTCCGAAGACCTCAATTGAGAAAGATATGGGGGTGGTCGAATAGGGGCGGTCAAATAGGTTATCTAACCTGTCCCTACCCAAAACGTGCAAAATGATCTTTTTACCTTTCAAAATGCATTTTAACCTTCATCTCACTCACCAACGTTTTTATGAGATCTTTTTGAAGAGTGAACTCATTGGAGAGGAGTAAGCTTTGGGAAAAGGAGTTTGGTCTTTTTGACGTGTAGAGTTGCGATTTGAAGGTTTGATCGCGAAGGAGGTAAATTTGTTTCACCTCACCTAATTTTGGTCAAATTTTCAAGAGGTATTTGATGGGTAATTTTATTTAAATATGATATTGGAGGGCCTAGGTTGAGGGGTAAGTTTTCCGACTCCGTAGAAAGATTTGCATGGCTATTGTGCACGTCTATGTCGAACCTCGTGCGAAACCGAGCACTTTCAACCTAGTTGACTATGAGCTACCCGCCGAGTTAACTGGGTCGATTGGGGCTGAGTTGACCCACCTTGTTGGACTAGAATTAATACCCATTTAACCCACATTTGATCTGTGTTCAAATTGAATCCCGATATGAATCTTATTTAGCATGTTTATTTGCTAGGTTAATTGAGTCTTGGGCATTCGTTAATTTTGTGAATTTGTGGGACTTTATGCGTGAGTTCTCGATTAACGGGTGCGGATAACATTTCACATATTATGTTATTGCATTCTGTATTTAGACTGTGAATTATGTAACATTGCATGATGATTGCCGCTACCTTATACAATCTCGATAATCCTACTTGTCTTGCTATATTTCTGATTAAATGATTAAATGTGAATTGTATGTGATTATGTGATTTGTTACTTCACTTGATTGATGCATATGAATGTATGTGATTATGAAATGGGGTTTACCTATCTTGGTATTCTTGGCTCGGGTTATCAGGGGCTTATGGGACACTGTCCTCTAACATCCCTAACACTTTTCATAGTTGGTGTGTTGTCTAGATGCATTGGTTAGGAATCCAATGAGTGCTACTACTCTTTCGGCAGGGGTATTGAAGCCAAGTGACCCATGATAATCGTGGATGGGCCTTTGTGTGCATCAAACAAACCCATGCAGTGGTATAGAGACATGTGTTAGAATGGGACTCGTGATTGCCCAACAGACAGCTTGAGTGTTTTGAGGGGACATGAGCGGCAACCACCCTAGCATATGTAGATGACTACAAGGTTACGAAATGGTAGACCAAAAGACGGCGGTTAGGCAGCGTGAGGAACACCATTCCTAGGTAAGAAAGATATTGGACCAACAAGGCACATAGGCATGAGGAAAGGTATCCGGATTACACGTAGTACGAGACATAGTGACATTGCATTGGGCTAGAGTAAATCCTTAATAACGCGAGCTCTTTAGATCAATGGTGATGTGAGAGAGTGTTGACCTAATCCCCAGCCATGGTTGATGTGACAGGACCTAAATACCACATGGAACGCAACAAACGAGCTTAAGTGCCTTGAGGGAGAGTGTTGAGACCACCCAGTGGTGGCTGGTGTGTAATCTTAAAGCGTGTCTACCATAGAGACTGCATGGTAGGAGTTACAATCATGTTTTCATGTTCATTCTTTATTTCATTGATGTATGATACGTTAGGCTCACTAAGTTCTGTAGGATTCAACCTCTGTAAATATTGTCTTTGCTTAGATTCTATTGTTAGTTGTGACGACTCATGCTACTTGGAGAGCCTACCGTCGAAAGAGTCCCACGTAAGACCGGCGTATGGGTATATCGATGTACATGACGCATCGTGTGTATGTGCCGACTGTGCATATGGAAGCTAGTCTCTTTGAGACTTGGGGACTCTTTTTGGGATTGGAAGAGTTTGTTTCCTTTCTATTGCAAAACATCGTATAACATAACTTGCGCTTGCATAACTCCCGTGTACCTTTTCTCGTGTCGCAGATTATCTTATTGTGTGCTTTTGTGGAATACTGTAATAACTCTTGAATTACTTTTTTGTACACTCTTGCTCTTAAATTATGCTATGTTGTATTTATGTTATGGATTGGAACTCGAACTGGATCCTGTAGTGTTATCACCCCCACGGATATTTCGAGTGAGATCGGAACCGGCTGGTTGGGGTGTCAACTTGTGCATTGCCACAACAGTTCTATCATAAACATGATTCTATCTATGGTCATTTTTGGAATGGTAATACTCAGTAGAAAACTAGGCTTGCTTTAAAATCTTGACTTCTTGCTTACCAACTAGGGAGGTTCTTGGCTTTCACAAATCTTGCCTTCACACTTGTGCTCTTTTAATGAAATAAGCTTGGAGACTTATTTTAGAACCTAATTCTCTTTGGGCTCTGGTTTTAGTCATAGAAGTTTCCTACTTCTTCTTTCTTTAACCCTAGAATTGCTAAGAAATCGGGTCCAGGATTTGGAAAAGTATCCATGTTTTGCATTACGAGTTAAAAAAACTGTTTACTTGTTATAATGGAAAAAAAATATGTCTTTGGGCCATGATCCTTGGATTCCTTCTATCTACACATGTGTTTTGACACCTAATTTTTCCATTGCCACCACAATTCCATGGTTTTGGAGTTTATTAATTATTGGTCTTGGGATGAGGCTTTATCCAGGGTCCTTTCCCCTCATTTTGTTTCTTAGTCCCTGCATTTCCCTCATTAGATAGGCTTGATATTTCAAAATTTCTCCCCTCAAATAATGGGATCTTTTCTACTAGGAAGGCTTTCTTTTAATTATTCAAAAATGGTGATAGTCAAGGTCATCTTTCTTGGTGGTGGAGATTTTTATTTTGAACTTAAAACTTCTCTCGAGGTTTAAGATTATTCTTCTAGAGATTAATTTATGTAGGAATCCTAATGAAGAGTTACCTTCCTAGTTGGAAGTAATTTGATGGCAAATTGTCTTATACAAATAAATGGATGAAACTGTTTGTCATCTTTTTTTCATGCATTCTAGCTTGGGCTAAACAAATGTGGGTGGATGGTTCCTTAGGACTTCAAACTGAATATTTGGTACCTTCTCCATTTTAGATCTTTGTTTGTAGCTCTGTGAATCTTTTAATTGGAATAATTATAAGCTGCTGACAAAGACTTTTTTCGATCAACACTATTACTTGCTACCACATTTAGGATTTCCTTAATAAGCTGATTTTTCTAAAATTAGAATGTTACACTTGTAGCTCACATTTTATAATTTCATTTTGGATTTGATCCCTCGATATTAGACTTGCCTATAATCTTTCAACTAATCATATCTTTGTTGCATCTCTTTCAACTTAGTCCACCCCTACTTGTTGCCTTTTTGCATTTGTTGTAATGGAATCATTTTACTAATCCTACTCTTCTTGTTGCAGGATCTTCTTTGGACAATGCAGGTGAGTTTTTATTATATATATAATGGTCAATGTAAACTTCAACAATATGAAGCAACTTAGCAGGGAACTTGTTTGGATGCACTTGTCTATAGACTTTTTGTAGCTTAACAACATCATCTAGTTCGTTAACATGGAGTGTCTGTAGTATACTCCAATAACTAGCTAATACAATGGTTACCATAACCCGTGCAATCATGGGCCCTCCATTTGGTTCCATTTTTGTTACATATTGTTAAGATCTTTTTTTCATTAGAAATAGTGATTTTATATAGTTGATTGAGGGTAGGGACTGTTATATATACCACTAGGGAGACTTGAACTTAACTTCTTCACTGAGAGGCGTTAGTAATTGCCAACTGAGCAAATGCTTTGGTGTTATTGTTGAGACATTTTGTAATAGTTCTTTTTGTATGGCTGATAACAGCCCTCAAATGTTCTATGTGGTAATTTTGGCCCTCTTAGCACTACAATAGTGTTTTGTTTTTGTCTCGAGGTTGCAAACCAGAAAGTACCTATTGAAAGCTAGTTATTTTTAAAAGCTCCCTTTGCTAACTCAAAAGTACCGTTACTTTGAAAAGTTTAATTGTAAAAAAAAAAAAAGAGAGTTCCAAACATGGTTTCAAAATTTTTAACATAATAGTTTGCATCAGATTTATTGTACAAAGAATAAAGCCATGTGAAACAAGTGAAACTATTAGTAAAACTGATGTGTCCAAAATTTGCTCAGCCCTTAGATCTCCTCGTGATGACCTGCAAAATGAAAGCGTCAAATGTGGCCCGGACCGCGGGGGTCGGGAGTCCACCTCCGAAGGCTAAGTCAATTGATGAACTTAATCACAAACGGCTCTGCTAGAAGCACAGAGCTAAGGAATGAAGAACTGGGAAAGGTGATCTAGATCGTAAGCCGCTGATAGTTTACGTCTATCAGTATGTATCTGAACCTGAGTCTCAAATTGTGTGTTTTCGATCCCCTCACCTCGTATGGTAGTGAGGTTTATATAGAGTGTACCTTCGAATCTCCTTGGTTGGATGCACTTGAGCCTTCTTCGGGTAGTCGTTGGATCTTAACAGTTAGATCCGTTGAGCAATAGACTTCTACTAGTTTGGACTAGTAGAGGACTCCTGAGATAACCCTTTAGGTTATGTGATGATTATCCCTTCGATAATGATTAGCTGCAGCCGTCAATTCGAGTCTGCCATCATTAGGGTAATTACCCTAATCCATAAGTAGGATTAGGGCGTGCTTGTAGCTAAATAAGTTTTCTTCCTCAGCAAGCCATCTTCTGGATCCGGTTCGCTCGGGAGCGAGTCGGTTCCCTCTGTCTCGACCGGGGTCGAGGGTCGAACCAGGTATGAACCCGGTCTGATCATAATTTCTCCATATCACGAGCCCCCCAGACCTAGCGTTCGGTCGATCCCGAGGGCTTGGTTTTTAACTGGGTTCTTCGTCAGGCGATAGACTCTGCGTGCTCCATTAAATGTCATATCACATTTAATGCGGTGGTCACTTTTCCTCGAGCGTTGTGAGGGTAAGGCCACGTGTCTCCTTGCAGTCGATCTGTCGTGGCTCACGTAATCCAAGCGACGGTTTTTGAACGCCTGTTTCGGATTCGTGATTTCAAACTTTCAAAACGTCTT
This sequence comes from Hakea prostrata, assembly GCF_041222555.1. Taxonomy (NCBI): domain Eukaryota; kingdom Viridiplantae; phylum Streptophyta; class Magnoliopsida; order Proteales; family Proteaceae; genus Hakea; species Hakea prostrata. Next base: position 18,797,804 of record NC_142604.1, read on the forward strand.
TCAATCTCGATCGTCGATTTTGAATCAATCTCGATCGTTCAGATTCCCGAACACTCGTGCAGGTGTTTTAAAAGCGGTTTGTTGTCTTCGTAGGTTTCATTCTTCCTGTCTGGAATTTGAACCTTTGTTGTCTGCTTCGCGCCTTCTTGCTCTCAAGCTTTTGCCTCACTGAATCAGTAAGTTTACTGGTCTTTTTCTTTTTGTAGTTTACTGAAACAAGTAATGGCGGATAATAGGGCTTCTCTGGTACCCAGTGTTGGTAATAGTAGTGAAGCTTTTGCTTCTACTCCTTCCGAATAGTCGGATAGTGATAACAAAACCCTAACTGTCCTCTGGCGCGAGTTTGCTGAAGTTTCTCAAAAAGGTTTAGAGAGAAAAACTGAAACTCCTTCTGCCCTCCTCGAGTCTAGATCTTCCAAGATTGTCGAGTCTTCTAGGCAGCCTCAAACTTCTAGGTCTGATGGTGGACCTGGCTCTATTCCCTCCATTTACAATGAGGAAACCCTTCTTTCAGCCATCCAAGATTTTGATTTTCCTTCCTCTTATCAGGTTAGGGCTCCCCTTTTTGATGAGAGGGTTGATTCAACCCTTTCGGGTGAATTTTCTCTGTACATAGATGCACTGGAAAGCGGGGTTCGCTTTCCCTTTTTTAATCCTTTGTTCTCCACAGTTCTGAATCATTGGGACATTTGTCCCGGAATGCTCCTTCCCAATAGCTGGCGTCTCATCGTTGGCTTCTTGGGTTTGTGTTTTGAACTTGGCATTACGCCATCTCTTTCTCTCTTTGTACATTTTCATGTTCTTTCTATCTCCCATCCTCCCGGATGGGTTTTTCTGTCCAAACGCAATAAGGCTGAACTTGATTGGAGGGGCAGCATCCTTGCCAAAGGAACTTGCCCTTCTAACCACAAAAGATGGCGCGAACGATACTTTTTCTGTCGAGCGCCTCCATCGGATCTTAACTTCCCAACCGCCTGGAGGCGGTGTACTTCTTCTTCCGAGAATAACCGAGGCCTCCTCTTATCCAAAGAAGACGAGGCGGCCGTCAAGAAGATCAAATCCATTCCATGGTATCAAGAGATACATGGACTTGAGGTGGAGTATAACTCCATTCTTCAGTACTGGGGCTTGGCTCATTGTGAGCTTCTAACCATCATCCTTTAATTTTACTGAAGTGATATGTCTTTAATTCTGACTCTTGTTCTTCTTTGCAGTGCCTCCAAGAATGAACCCCGAGAACCTGCGAGTGAAAGCCACTAGGGCCGTTGCGACAGCCGAGCAACGATCACCCAGAGCCTTGACCGTAGATCAAGAGGCTTTTGTTCCCTCTCTTGACCCCTCTTATAGGGGTATTAGGAATATCAGGCCCGTGGCTGATGCTTCGGGTAAAGGGAAGAAGCCAATGGTGGAGAGGTCTAATGTCTCCTCCTTCGCCCGAACCAAAAGGAGGCATGATACAATTGATGCTTCCTCCCATAAAAAATCCAAAGCTTCAACGGATTGTGAGGAGGTCTTCACCCCCGAGTGGACCCTGAAGTTGACCGATAGGGTGACTCGGGACCCTGAGAAAGTTGCTGAGTGGAGCTCCCTCAGTCTTGTTTCTTCTGATCGCCAGGAATTTGAAAACCTGGATGACGTTGCCCTTGTTAGTCAATCCACAAGGTACCGGTCTTCTCGCTTACTTATTTTTTTATAATTTCTTATGACTTCTTCTGATATTTTCCGCCTTCCCAGGAATGCCGTGTTGAGCTTCTATCAACACATGGAAGCATTGAGCCGGGTTGGCCGCAACAGCTCCTTGTTGCAAACCTGTGAAGAGAACTTGGCCAAGGCCAATTCTGAGATAGACCGGCTGACTGCAGCTGCTGAGGAGCTGCAGAAAAAGCATGAGGAAGAAGTGATCTCCCTCAAGGAGGCTCTTGATGCTTCGAAGGCTCGTGCTACTGCTGCCGAGCGCGAGGCCAGGAAGCAAAAGGAAGCTGCCACGTTGTTCGGTGACAGGCTTGAATTTCAATGTAGGAAGAACAAAGAATATCTGAAGTGGGCGGTCCCTAGCAAGCCCGAGCATATCAAGCCAGAGCTTCGGAAGGAGTGTGTTCGGAAATACCTGAACAGCGTACCTTTCTCCGAGCTGCTAGGTGCCTACAACATTCAAGCTTATCGCTTGGGGCAGAATGACGTTTGGGAGCGAATTCTCGCATCAATCCCTTCCTTCGATACTGCTCCCTTTCGTGAGGTGTGCCATAAAGAGGTCTTCGGGAAAGTAGGCATGGATCTCCCAGACTGGGCTCGGGAAGAAAATGATCCTTTTCCAGCTGACCCTCAATATGAGGCATACCTGGCTGACGAGCCGGCGCTTCCAAAGGAGAAATCACAAGCCGAGTCTCAAGCTGCTGCTATAGAGGACTCAGTCAATGTCATTCTTGAGGAAGGCTCTTCTCAAGATCCTAAGAAAAGTCCTCCCGACCAGGGTCCCTCGAGCAACAATGAAGAAGAGGCTTAGGGAGTTATCTTTTTTTTTTTTTTTTTTTGTAAAGATTGACCTCCTTGTTAATGAATAGACATTTCTTTTTCATGTTGGCCTTTCCATTTCCCTGTCTCCTGCCGAAATCTTGTCTTGAATATCAAAGTATAAATGATAAAACTTATCACTCAACTTCACATTCTTCGACGAATAATAATCTTGCAGAAATATTGTGAAGATGTGTTTCGGAAAGATGCATTAATCTTCCCCACTACTTCATTTATTGCAAAGTCCACACGTTTCCCTTCTGCGAAGTCCAAACGTTTTCTTGCTTTGGTATACCATTCACTATTTCCAATGAATCGGAAATACACCCATTATTATAATGGCGGTGCGACGAGTGGAGGTATCTCTGCATCGGGTGCTCGCCTCCACATGTTTCCATGTGGCATCCCTCCGGCCGTTGATCTTGCTTTCTGCGGATTTCGAAGCGTCATTTCGATCTGGGCCATTGGTTGTCCTTAGCTTTCAACCGTTGTCTTAATACCTGAGGCTATTTAAAGCCTTCATGGGTACTCTCCATCTATCCTGCTATCTGCAAGTTAGATTTGCTAAAGTGCTAAAGCGACATTCCGTCCTTCTGCCTGCTCCCGTATTCCTCATACTCCAACAATAGCTCTATCAACTTCTGAACAAGTGAGTTTTTTTTTTTGATTACTCATCTCTTTCCCCACTTCCCCCTTGAGTAAACTGCACAGTAGTAGTACTTGGGGTTTAGTTAATCGGGTTTTTCTTAAGTGATAGAGAACTAGGGTTTTCCCTTTTTTTTGTCGTCGTTGGATATCTGTACTGATACGGCTTTTCTGTTTACATAGTGGCTCCCAAGATCAACCCGATCTTTATCAGAGCGAAGTCTAGCAAGAAAATCGTTCCGTCGGCGGTGGTTGGGGCCAGTGAGGTGGTTTCAGCTAGTGAATCCTCCAAGCGTAAGGCGACTGCTGTTAGTGAATTTTCAAGTCAGATTTCCACAGTTTCTATTGATGCCACCCATACGCCTCTTTTGCCCGAAGTGATCGCTCGTCTTTCCCAGGAAGATCTTGATCACTCCGTTGTTGATGGCGCTGCTGACGCCCTTGCTGCAGAGACCGTTGGTGCACCCCCGAAGGAGACTCTTCGGGCATCTGAGGCAACTATGTTGGCATCTGATGAAGGTGTGGTCCCAACAGGTGCTGCTCCTATTTCCAATTCTAGTGCTTGTTTGGTATCCTCCTCCTCTCCTTTGGAGTTGGAGGATTTTGCCACCAGGAAGCGCCGTCGGGTGACAGGTGATGCAGCTCATCCTTCTCTTGATGTAGCTCATCCTTCTCATCCTTCGCCCGAATTAGTGTCAAACGAGTTTGACAAAGCGTTGGAATGGTGCACTGCTGCTCGAATGACTTCTGAGAGCGCAGTGCTTTCCAAACTCACAGATGAAGTCTTTATGAAGTCACTGGTGATGTAAGTCTTTCTTCATTATCTTTTGATTCTGAAAAATTACTCTTCTGCTCCTTTTTAACTCGGAAGTTATTTGCAAGAGTCTTACTAGTAACTTCCACAACCAAGTGGAAGCAGCCTCTAGGCTCAATAGGTTGAGCAATGAAGTTTCCAGGCTTCGGGAAATCTCTGAAGCTAAAGATGCTGAGATTGCTCGCCTTAGGAAACTAGCTTGGGAGGTTGTAGGAGAAAAGAATTCGATGATCGGTCGTCTTCAGTCGGACTTGGATGATGCCAGGGAGAAGATCCGGCAATTGGAGCGAGCAGTTGGAAAGTCAGGAGCCAAAGGATTTGAAACGTTACCCCAAAGGCAAGCTGTCGTTCCTTTGCCCGAATCCCTTCCAACTGATGTTCGCAGAGCCTGCGTCTTCAAGTATTTACACAGTAAGGCCTTTGTTGATATGCTGAATGCTTATAACTTGCAGGCGTACCGGGATGGTGAGAACGAAGTATGGGAATCAATATTAAGGAAGGATCCTCATTTTGATACGACTCCCTACAGTGTTGTTTGCCATCCTGAAGTATTTACCGACCTGGGTATTCCTCCTCCTGACTGGACCAAAGATAAGATTGATCCTCCACCTTCCGATCCAGATATTATGCATTATCTGGAAGATTCTCCTGTTTATTCTCCCCTGGAAGAAGTCAATTATGACGAGCTTGTCTTGAATGCAAGTTTGGTCGAGGACCATACTTCTCCTGGATAAGCTGGACAAAGAGTATGAAATTGCGGAGGATCTTATGCATACCGAGATATTTTTTGTAATCCTCATTTCTCCTCTTCTTTTCCTTGAATCCACACCAATGGTTGACTCATATGTTTGTCCTAGCAAAGTTGTGTCGATCTTGTATAACTTCTTAATAATCACCGATGATGACTTTCTTTTTTGACCGAAGATTGTATCCAGCTCTTGTAATTGTTTTGATACTGGCTTCTTTCGATCTTTTGAAGAAATAAGAAATTAACTTCATCTTGAACTTTGCTAGCCACTTGAATCGCTGTTGCAATTAGGTCTTAGTTGTTTGAAACAATGCCTTTACTTAAAGATTTCCGGAGAAATACAATAAGTCTGAGAAGGAACTCACTCGGGTTTTAAACCGATGCCTTTACTTAAGGATTTCCGGAGAAATACAATAAGTCTGAGAAGGAACTCACTCGGGTTTTAAACCGATGCCTTTACTTAAGGATTTCCGGAGAAATACAATAAGTCTGAGAAGGAACTCACTCGGGTTTTAAACCGATGCCTTTACTTAAGGATTATTCGAAAATTCAATAAGTCTTGAAGGAACTTACTTGGGTTTCAAACCGACGCCTTGCAAAAGGAACTCACTCGGATTTTCATCCGATGCCTCGACTTAAGAAGATCCGAAAAAATTCCATAAGTGATGAAGGACCCACACGGATTTTCATCCGATGCCTTATAGTTGGATCTTGTTCTTGAATGTGGTGTATGATGCCCCCCAATCAAAAGATAATTTGTTGAAAGCCAAAAATTGCATTGATTGAGTTGAAAATGTTTACATCGCGAACAAAATTGAAATCATCATCAAGATTAAAACTTTTTGAGATGCCTGGCATTCCACGACCGATCCAACTCTTTCTGGGTGTTGATGTTCTTCAGCCTGTAAGCTCTTGAACCGACTGGTTTTACAACCATATAAGGTCCTTCCCAGGAAGGGTCCAATTCTCTTTGGTGACGCGGGTCGGAAGCTAGGGTGTTTCTCAACACCAAATCTCCGGCTAAGTACCGACGATTCTTCACTCGAGTATTATAATGAGACGCTATCCTTCTTTGATAATGTTGAGTTCGTGCTATTGCCTTTGCCCGAACTTCGTCCAACAGATCAAGACTATCAAGCAGTCCTTGTTCATTTGCTTTTTCCTCGAACTCACGATCCCGTAATGTCCCCGCCATTATCTCCACTGGTGCCAATGCTTCGGATCCATATGCCAACCTGAATGGAGTTTCTCCTGTGGGTGTTCGAACCGTAGTTCTATAGGCCCACAATACATTATGAAGTTCTTCGACCCAAGAAGCTTTGTCAGCTTCGAGTCTTCTCTTTATTCCTTCCAGTAGCGTTCGGTTAGTAACCTCTACCTGTCCATTGCTCTGGGGGTATGCCACTGAGGACATACGATGCTCGATCATATATGTTCTGTAAAATTGCTCGATCATATGATTGACTCAAGCACGAATTTTTCCACTTTTTTCTCAGTAATTGCTGCTGGAATCGGCTTCAACCCATTTCGTGAAGTAATCAATTGCTACTATCAGATATTCCCGTCCGCCTGACGCCTTGGTGAATTTGCCTATGATATCAATTCCCCACATCGCAAAGGGAATGGGATCTAGAATTGAAGTCATGGTTTCAGCCGGGCGCTTCGATACTGTAGCATGAATTTGACAGTTACCACACCGACAAACATATTCCATAGCAGCCTCTTGGACCTTAGGCCAATATAACCCAAGTCTGAGAATTTTGTGAGCCAGGGCTCGTCCACCCATGTGAGCTCCACAAATTCCTTCATGAACCTCAGCCAAAGCTGATTTTGCTCCTTCGGGGCCTATACATCTCATAAGGGGTCCAGAATAAGATCTTTTGTATAGTCTCCCATTCTAAATGACAAATCTCACTGATCGTATCTTGATCAACCTTGCCTCTTTCGGATCCTCAGGTAATTTGTCATCTCTCAGATACTCGATTATCGGATCCATCCAGCAACGCTCTGCTTCAATATAAGAAATTTCTTTCTCATGATAACTTGGAAAAGTTATCTCTTCAATATAGACCGAAGGGTCTAGATTCTTTTCTTTGGCATTGGCTAGTCGGGATAGCTCATTTGCCACTGAATTTTCATTCCTCGAAATCTGAGACATCTACAAATTCCGAAATTGGTTTTGAAATGCCTGCACTATCTCTCGATATTTCTGCAAGCGTGGTTCTTTAATACCATACTCCCCCTGGACTTGGTTGACTATAAGATGAGAGTCACTATAAATAGTAACATCTACAATAGACAATGCTTTTGACAACCGAAGTCCAGCTATCAAAGCCTCATATTCTGCTTCGTTATTACTCCCTTCAAATGCAAATCTCAAAGCATATCGAATAATAAATCCTGCTGGACTTCTTAATAGAATTCCAGCTCCTGCTCCATCTTTATTACTCGAACCATCTATATATACCTCCCAAGTGGTTGGTATAATGGGATCCTTGATGGTGGATTCCACCGGTGCAGTAGTTTCTACTACAAAATCGGCTAATGCCTGAGCCTTGATTGCAGTTCTGGGCTTAAAGCTCACTTGGAACTCGCTGGGTTCAACCGACCAGGACACCATTCTTCCAGACAAATCAGGTTTATTAAGAACTTTACTAAGAGGAAAAGTTGTAAATACCTCAATTGGATGAGCCTGAAAATATGGCCTTAGCTTCCTGGCGGCCATCATGAGAGCCAAAGCCTGCTTCTCAATTTGCGAATATCTTGTCTCCGCATCTAGCAATACGTGGCTTACATAGTAAATCGGCCACTGTTTTTTATCTTTTTCACGAACAAGTACTGCACTGACCGCTGAAAGGGACATCGCTAGATATAGCTGTAATATTTCCCCCTTCTCTGGTCTGGACAAGATCGGTGGTTGTCCAAGTGCTTCTTTTAACTCCTCGAAAGCTTTCTGGCACTCTTCGGTCCATTTTGCTTCCTTGCTGCCCTTCAAGTCTTTGAGTGCCTTGAAGAAAGGCAAACATTTTTCTCCAAACTTGGAGATGAATCGATTCAAAGCAGCAACTCTCCCTGTTAAACACTGCACATCACGAACAGTTTTGGGAGCCTCCATATCATTCAGAGCTTGTATTTTGGCAGGATTAGCCTCAATTCCTCTCTGTGATACCATGAAGCCCAAAAATTTGCCCGAGGAGACTCCAAAGGCACACTTTTCTGGGTTCAGCTTCATTTGATACTTTTGCAGTACTGAGAATACCTCAATCAAATCTGCAATATGATTTGCTTTTGTAAAGCTCTTCACTAGCATGTCGTCAACATAAGCTTCAACATTCTTTCCTATCAGCTCTTTAAAAATCTTGTTGACGGCCCTCTGATATGTTGCTCCTGCGTTCTTCAGGCCAAAAGGCATGACCTTATAATAATAGCTTTCACGATCAGTCATGAAAGTCAGAACTTTTCATCCTCCTTATTCATAAGGATCCGATTATACCCCGAGTAGGCATCCATGAAACTTAGAGTTTCATATCCTGCAGTCGCATCTATCAAGAGGTCAATCCGAGGCAACGGATAGCAATCTTTAGGGCAAGCCTTGTTAAGATCTGTGTAGTCTGTACACATTCTCCACTTTCCATTCGCCTTTTTTACCATTACCACGTTGGCCAACCAAGTTGGGCATTCAATTGGTTCTATGAAACTAGAATTCTTGAGTTTTTCAACTTCACTACGAACGGCTTCATACTTTTCAATGGAGAAATTTCTCCTTTTCTGTATCACTGGTTTCACCTTAGGATCAATCCAGATTTTATGCTCTCCGACAGCCCGATCGATTCCTGGCATGTCTTCAGCAGACCATGCAAATACGTCTTTATTCTGTTGAAGAAATAACTTCAACTCATCTTTAAATTCCTCCAGCTGTTCAGACCCGATATAAGTAATCTTTTTCTCATCCTCGGTACACAACTTGATTTGTTCCAGCTTCTCCACTGGTTCGGGTCTTTGCATCTCTGCTTCTTCCCGATCGTCTCGAACTTCTATAGGTAGGGCAGTTACCTTCCTCGGGCCCTCCTTGTCTTTTAAATAGGCAACGTAACATTGCCGAGAGATCCTCTGGTCAGAGGAGACTTGACCAATTCCCATATCAGTCGGGAATTTTATCTTCAGGTGTTTTGTCGAAACAATAGCACCTATCTTGGATAAAGATGGTCGCCCGAGGATAATATTGTAAGCTGGCACTTCCCGAACCACCAAAAAATTGATTCGGGCGATTGCTTCCTTAGGAAAACTTCCAATAGATAAGTCCAACTGGACCGATCCTTCCGCCACCGCAGATGACCCTGCAAAACCATATAGATGTGTGGATGAAGGTTTCATCAAGTCCCGATCCACCTTCAATTTTTGATACACTTCGTAAGAAATTAGGTCACCTGCAACCCCGTATCAACCAAAACTCTATGCACTTCCCGACGTGCAATCTCTACCTTGATGACTATGGCATCATCATGAGGTAAACAAACGTCTCTTTCGTCCTCCTCGCTAAAGGTGATAGAATCTTCACCATTCAGCTTTTTTCGCTTCTGCGTCTCTCCGGTTCCGACAAATTTGGACTTTGTTTTCAAACTCCGGAGTGATTCGGGCTCCGGTCCCCCGAAGATAGTAAGGATCGGTGACCGAGTAGCTTCAATCACCTCCTTGCCCTTCTTAGACTTCGGGGCCTCCCTTGATCGTTCTGAACTAACCGAACGATCCCTTTTAGGAGCAGCCGCGCGTGGCTCACGTGGCTCCTCCCTCCTTCTGCTAACAAAATTGGACAAGTGTCCCTGAGATATTAATCTCTCAATATCTCGCTTTCGAGATGACGACAGTCATTTGTATAATGACCATAGTCCTTTGTGGAATCGGCAATACTTTTCTCGATCCCGCCGCTGCTCTCCGGGTTTCAAAAGAATTTTAGGCGGCCACTTCAAGATATTTTTTCTTTTGATGATATTTAAAATATCAGCCCGAGGAACATTCAATGGAGTGTACTCACTTTTACCGGGAGACCTTTGGCGCCAAGCCTGAGATTTTCCAACCCGATCACGGACATTTTTCTTTGGCTTCGCGCTTCTCGCTCAGGAGCCTTCTTTGCTCCTTATTGGAGACTTTATTATCTCCTTGGCGCGCGTCTAGAATCTCCATGACTTCAGCCTCGCTTCTCGCATCTCTCGTACCAACTCAAGATAAGTCGCAGGCATATCCCGTAGTAATAACTCCAGGAGTTTCCGATTAGTGAGTCCCGTGAATAGAGCAGCTTTTGGCTACTTGCTCATCCAAATTTTCTATCTCCATCGTTACTTTGTTGAATATTTTCAGAAACTCTCTGATTGATTCGTTCTTTCCTTGTCCGACAAGAAACAAGGTTTCTTCCATTTTCTTGACCTGTATTCCACTCTGGAATCGCCCTATGAATTTGCGCGCCAATTCATCAAAGTTTACGATCCTTCCAGAGGGGAGGTTCGAAAACCACTTTTGTGCTGCTCTAGTTAGAGATGAACCAAAAACCATGCATAAAATTTCATCAGAATTACTTGAAACTGCCATGGTTTGTTGGTAATAGCCAATGTGAGCTGTTGGGTCTCCGGAGCCATCGAATGTAGAAAAGGTAGGCAAACGAAAGTTATGGGGAAACTGATATCCCGCAATTGGCTCGGCAAAGGGGGTCTTCCGAATGACTGAGTAAATATCCTCGCTTATCCCGCCCTTAGCCAACTCGCCATAATTTCTCATTGATGTTGGCCAATTCCTGACCAATCTGGGTCGGGTGATCTTCAGCAATATGATCACGACCTCGATTAACACGATCATCCCGTGCTAATCGATCATCACGAACAGCCCGTCCTTCCCAAACATTCCGCTTGTCGCGAACTGCTCGATCATCGCGAACGGTTCTTCTGACAGTTGGTGAGTGAGTTCTTACCCCCTGTATCCAACCTTGTATTTGAATCAGTTGTACTCTCTTGCGGTCTGTCGAATCGATCGTCTCGCCTAGGTTGATCGTCAATCCTCCTAGGTCCTCGATCTCCTTCACGAAAATTCTGACCGATATTCCGGTCTTCAGCCAATCTTTGATCACGTGGCAACGCACGTCTCCCTGAATCGCGTTGATCAGGTTCTTGTGGTAAAACCACTCGTCTGGTGAGCAGGCGGAGTGCTTGGCTCACCTCCAAAAGTTGAATCTTTACCTGATCCAATTGATCTTGGAATGTATCAGGAGGATTATGTCCTCTCTGACCACCATCTACCTCGATAGGATTTTGGCTTCCCTGGGGAATATCTGGATTATTCGCTCCAGGGATTTGAACACCGGAATTGCGCTTTGCAGCGGCTGTTGAGGCTGTTGCTGATCTAGTCACCATGGCTTTTCAAGTCGCTTCCCACAGACGGCGCCAAATGATGCGTCCAAAATCTGCTCAGCCCTTAGATCTCCTCGTGATGACCTGCAAAACGAAAGCGTCAGATGTGGCCTGACCGCGGGGGTCGGGAGTCCACCTCCGAAGGCTAAGTCAGTTGATGAACTTAACCACAAACGGCTCTGCTAGAAGCACAGAGCTAAGGAATGAAGAATTGGGAAAGGTGATCTAGATAGTAAGCCGCTGATAGTTTACGTCTATCAGTATGTATCTAGAACCTGAGTCTCAGATTGTGTGTTTTCGATCCCCTCACCTCATATGGTAGTGAGGTTTATATAGAGTGTACCTTCGAATCTCCTTCATTGGATGCACTTGAGCCTTCTTCGGGTAGTCTTTGGATCTTAACAGTTAGATCCGTTGAGCAATAGACTTCTACTAGTTTGGACTAGTAGAAGACTCCTGAGATAACCCTTTAGGTTATGTGATGATTATCCCTTCGATAATGATTAGTTGCAGCCGTCAATTCGAGTCTGCCATCATTAGGGTAATTACCCTAATCCATAAGTAGGATTAGGGCATGGTTGTAGCTGAATAAGTTTTCTTCCTCAGGCAAGCCATCTTCTGATCCAGTTCGCTCGGGAGCTAGTCGGTTCCCTCTATCTCGATCGGGGTCGAGGGTCGAACCAGGTATGAACCCGGTCTGATCATAATTTCTCCATATCAAAAACTAATATAGGAATGATACCACTAACTGACAAAGTTCTTGATGGTCCCCATAAATTATGATGGTTGTAATTTATGATGCTTTCCTAGCTAATAATCCTCATAAAGGCAATATATTTTAGAAAATGAATGACTCAAAATAGTACCTGAGAATTTATCTAAAACTGACGAAGATAGATGACTAAACTAGCGACGCCAATTTCAAAAGATGCATTAGAATTATAAAGAGCTAAGAAAGGCACAACATTAGCCAGAAGTGACTAACATATTTCTTTGATTGGGCTCTTCAGTAGAATTGCGTTGGACTTCAAATCCTTAATGCAAAAAATCCATGGGGAAAAAATCAGTAGGACAATTTTTGTCAGTAGTCAATTGAGAAATTGAAAGTAAATTTTTGAAACTTTATGGGACAATAAGAATATTATTTGATTGCAAAAAGTCTAATGGAGTTTTCAAAAGTAATGATGTAGTTTGAGTTATTGAATGTTTCATATCATTACTGATTGAAACCTGTTCATCTCCATTATAAGTAGTTAACTATTTCAGAGTAACATGATCAAATGTCATGTGATTGATTGGTAGCACCAATGTTTGGAATCTACCTAGTATTGTTTGTTGATATTGCATTAATGTACAAGCCTACATATGGTGTAGGAGGGGATAATGAAGCATTATTTCAGCTTTATGAATACTTGAAATAGCACTTGCTAGCTAGGTGGCCAATTTTAACATAGATCTGACATTTAATGGATTGAATATAGTGATTGGGAGATTGGTTAGATTATATGTAGTATTTTGGAATAACAATAAATGATCGACTATTATTTGATCTTGGGTTATTGGTTACGAATCAGTTTGGGTTGCAACAATTTAATGATCAATGGTTAGGTTGTTGAGTGGAACTAGTGTTAAAGAGAGTCGTGGGAGGAGGTGGGATTAGGTAAAGCGAAATTGTATTACTATAGCCATAATAGAGTCATTGTTTATGTATTAATAATTTAACTTGAAGGTCTAGAAATGAAACAAATGGATTGATGTTTTCAACAGTTTTAATCTAAGTGGTATAATCTAGACATAAGCCATTTAAAGTATAATCTAACTCTTGTTCTTTATCATTAATTGCAGCTAATGAATTTGTAAAGAATTTGATCAATAAATAATGAAATGAGTCAAAATTTTGTTAAACACAAACTGCTTTGAATTTTGAATATTTCACATTTGCTCTAATACCATGAAAGGAGGAGAACCAAGTAGTTTTAATCCTTACCATATTGGTTAAGTTGATTTTTTTTTAAATATAAAATTATAAGTAAACTCCAAAGTTCAAATCAGTCACAAACAAAGCTAAAATGTTCAAACTCTTTTGAATTTAAAACTCAAACCTAAACTAGATTTTAAAATTTTAAATAGAATTTGTGAATTATGGTCACAAGTTCCTTTTGACCTTAGCCCCAAACCAAATTACGATAGCTCATTATTAAATTGGTTTGCACCAACACCTATACATGTAATACATATATCAAGTATATTTGGCCAAACTCCAAGGCTTTATCAAATGTGTACACCTACCCTACAATCTATATATTCAAACCAAGGTACGAAATCTCAACGAACCTCGCCGGTTCGCTGGATGCCGAACAACGAAATGGCAAAATCTCGCCGAGACACATGTGCTTCTGAGGAAAAGTTGAAAATGGTGAGAAAGAAAATGATCGGATTCTACTCTTCAACTCATCGTCATCGGAGACGATGCTCCTCAATCTGCTCGTTATTTGGTTAACATGAATGACAAGAAAACTTAGGAAAGTGGAATGGGAACTTGGGAAGGTAAAGTGAAGTTTACTGTATACATTAATTACATTGACTTTGAAGTTTGAACCACGTGAATCTTACACCACACATTCTTTTTTTTTTTTTTCTTTCTAAATCAATGGTAGCCAACCCGAGATTAGAGAGAGAACGAGAGAGGGCCGGAGGGGTGGGTGAGTGCACTGTACACTGACTGACGTGAGTGATGAGTCAAATCAAACCTCAATTCGGACGCATTTTTTTGATGAAAAATCGTTAAAAATCGCGATATTTTTAATAAAAAACAATAATTAGTTTTTCGGCGATATCTCGAGTTTTGGCAGCCGTTTCAGTTTGCCATCTACTGAACGGCAAAAATCCGAAAAGTTGCACCTTGCTTCAAACACAAATATACCAATAGATATAAGGACCTATAAGTTTAGAGATTAATCCTCTTGCAACTTCCTCTTATATGGACTTTATTAAAATCTTCGAAAGTGTCTCAAGAGTTTTGCCACTAGAATGTTCAACTAACCCCATGTAGGGGAGAATTGAATCTTCAAATATTCAATATCACAAGCCTTGTCTTTTTTCTTCAATGAAGCCTCACCACATACATTCCATCTTTCATATTTTATGATCCCCTCAACCATTGTAGCTTATTACAATACTTCAAGAGTATATTCAATGGATAATTGAAAACATTTGATGCATTATCAAGAGCAATCCTACTCTCCCTTTTTCTATTTCACATATGTGTATGGCGATCCTATTAAGAGTAATAAGAAGAAAGTGTCAAACCGTATTACCTGTAGATGTCACCATTATCATGATAATTGGTTGAGTTCTGTAGAATTGAACTCTCACCTTACTTGGTAGGAAAAGTCAAGAGGATCTCAAAAGCACTTTAGGGCCTGTTTGGTTACATGAGTCTGGAGATTTCAAATATCTATAGATTTCAAATTTATAGATTTCAAATCTATGGAGTCATAATTTATAAAATTAACTATTTGGTTAACCGAATATGTAGAATTAAATCAGTGGATTCATTTGTGATTTTTGTGAATGTGCAAATTTTCGCGTTTTTATAGTTGAGATGAAATCTCTGGATTTCACCTCATACCCATAAATCTACAGATTCACATTTTTAGTGTAAAAAGATGAATCTTTATATTTCATGAATCTAGAGATTTTCACAACCAAACGAGTATAAATCTCCCATTCATGAATCCAGAGATTTCAAATCTCTGGATTCATGTAACCAAACATGTCCTTAGGGATTGTGAAGTTCTTAGAGAGTTTATGGATGATTAAACTATCTTGACTTAGGCTATCAAGGTTCTTGTTTCACGTGGAACAATAAGAGAGTGGGGGCTGCAAACATCAGAATCAGATTGGATCATGCAATCTATAACTCAGAATGGAGACAAACTCTCGATGATGTGGTTGTATTTGTGAAACTTGCAGTTAGTTCTGACCATAACCTTTAGTGACAATGATGAAGGGAAAGTGAAAGTTAGGAGGCCCTTCACCTTGAATCAATGTAATTCAAACATTATTAATGTAAAAATATTGCTACAAAAGCTTGATCCATCAATATCACTGGTTTGGCTGAGGAGAAAATATTTGAAAGAAATTCCCTATTGCCAAGTCACTTTTTGAAAGTGGAATAAAGAAGTCTTTGGTAATTTCAAGATAATAAAGAACTAAAAGTAGAACTAGATGGTCTTGGTAATAAGGCTACTAATTGGGTATCGAAGATGCATTTTAAGATTGATGGGGATTCGCTATTTTGTCAGGATCTGCATTCGGAGTTGATGGAGATCCTTCAGGAAAATTTGGCTAGTTAGTTGGTTTTGGTTTTGTTTGGGCCTTTGGTCCGTTTATGTACCATAAAAGATAAAAAGCAGAATTAAAACTCATTCAATGCAAGCAAAATTCCTCTTTTGCTCAATGGACGGAAACTAAAGCGCAAAGTCTTCTGAAGGAGTTACAAAAAGAAGAGGAAATGTGGATTGGTTGTGGAGGTTGGAGGTAGAGAAAAACAAGTTTTTGTTCTAGTTTTTGCTAATTTTACTATTTTACCCACTTAAGTAGCAACTCAACACATGTCATTAGTGGTACCTGCATAAATGAAAATGAATTTTTTTTTTTGGCACAAGCAACCAATCCAAAGAAAGAAAACTAAACAAACTCAGCTAAAAGAAGATTTTGATCTGCCTTGAGGATTTCCTCAAAACCTTTGGGGGCAAGGGCCAGATCCAAAAGAACATTGAAGGAGTTGACATGTCAAGACTCAAGAGCCACCTTAGACATTCAATCAATAACCTTATTAAGATACTTGCACACATGAACAAAGTGGTGCAACCTCCACCTCCCACTAGAGCCCTAATGTCATCAACGAACTGCCCAAACCTCCCACTATTGACATTATTGTCGCCCAAAAGCCTTCTGGCTTTAAGAGTATCTGACTTAAGCTACAATTACAATAAATTTAGAGTATTGGCAAAAAGGAGCCTTTGAAGAATCACTGCTAGCTCTGCCTCCACGACTTGGCACTGATAAACTTTTTTAACAAAACTTTCCCTGTACCTCCCATCTCTGTCTTGAAAGACTCCCCCTATTTAAATAGCATCATCTTTCTTCTTTCCTAATAACTACAACATCAACATTGCATTTTAGCCAACCTCACTTGGAGCTTTCCATGTCACACGAGCCTTCCAGAAGCCACAATTAAGAATTGGCTTCAAGCAAGAATTCCAAGCTCCTGCAACCATACATACTTTGATATTCATCAATGAGACTCAGCCCATCCGTTGGGAATGCGTTTCTTCTTTATGGACATCCCTATTCGGCTACATCCAAAGGGAGTAGTAATATGCACTAGAATCTTGTTGGTCATTCCTCTTTCCTTTCCACAAAAAATCTTGCAATATTTGAATGAAATCATTCTTCCAACCACAAAAAGAGAAATATTCTCATTGCTCCATGAAAACTAACATTATGCCAAATTCTTCTAGCATAGTTACAATCATGAAGAACATGGAAGCTATCCTCTCCTCTTCCTCCGCAAACACTGCAAAAATTATGATTTGGTGAGTCTCATCTTCATCTTTCTGTGGTTGATTAGTAACCTCTCTTTGGAAGCCAACTGCACAAAAAGAAAAATCTGGAGCAAGAGTTTTAATCTGCAAACCCTTCTCTAAAATTTGTCATAAAAAAGGTTGCTTATGTTCTCGATAATATTGTCCGCTAGTGACTTGTATGCACGAAATTGAAAAAATGTTCCAATCAATGGACTCAATAGGATAATATCCTTCCCTACAGACTGTAAAGGGGGTTGAAAGGCTTGAACTTTCTTACAAATATCCTATGGAAGGATGTTCATATTCTTGTCATGCCACCAAGATCCATTCGAGTCTATACCAAGCCACCTCCTTCCACTACAATTTGTTCAGGACATTCTCCATAGCTGCATATTCAAAGATAATACAAGGTTCTGGCCAAGCATCCTTCCAAAAATGGTAGGAGTGGCCATTACCAATCCATAAGCTATAGTTTCCCAAGACTTTTGGCATTAACCTGCACATCACCTTCCATGACATGGAGTCAAGGTTATAGATTGAAAGTTGTTTTTTGCCTAGTCAAACCATACTTGCCCTCAAATAAGGAAAGAATACACCATGTATATAATCGTACGAAAGATAACCAGAGTGTCTAAATCAATAAGTAAAGTGAGGCGGAATCCCACTCTACAACCAGTGGAATAGTAGTTCTAAAAGAAAAGGAACATAATGAAATCTAATCCCAATAGCAGGTACAATAGGTAACTAAATTGTTCTCAATCTTATAAACAACATCTCTATAAGTATAAATCTCAAAAATGGCACAAGGGCGCTTCCACTCTATGGTCGGACTAAGCATCGTACGCAGCATAACCACCCGCGAAATCTTTAGTGTAATTGTCGTAACCGCAATCACCTTCCTGGAGATATGCCTCTTCTCCCTGCACTTCTTCATACGAGCAATCATGATATTCAAAACTTGTAGAGTATTCTAACAAAACATTGTACAAAAGGAATGAGTTTCAACGAAACTCAGTAAGGCAGTTAATCCATAACAACATATATAGCAAGATTTCAAAGCAAAGTAAAATGCTATATGATATGAAACACATGATGCAATATGAGTCTAACTCTATGTATGATGGTCTCTATTGGCAGACATGCTTTAAGTCATGACACCGTACTTCTTTAGAAAGGTCTCATCACACAACGCCTTTTGGTAGTGGGTCCGGCATCCCTCGGGACATTCCATAGCTGGGGGTATAGGTCACCACTCTCTCACATCACCATTGGTCTAAATACCGGCGCATGTCAGGGTCAAAGCCTAACCAAATGCAAGTCTCCTACTTAGTTACATCAAGTTAGATCCAGATACGTCCATTCCTCGCCCCTGGCGATCCTTTCCGATATCCTTCACACTAGAGTCCTCATAGTCCCTGACTACGGACTCATCAACCCTATAGGTCATCCACATATGGTAAACGGGAAGCTCTCACGTCCTCTCACGGGTTGGTTACCGGTCTTAAGCGCCCGTGAGCCCAAGTCTAACCATATGCAACCCTACCGATAAATGGTCCCCACAATGTGATTCCTGTCCTCTCACGGATTGGTTACCGGTCTTGAGCGCCCATGAATCCCCATTGCTACCACGGGTCGTTCGGTCTCAATACCCCTCCGATTAGGGTCTGACATAACGGGACATCCTAGCCAAACACTACTAGACAGTCCTAAATATGTCATCCAACAGTTTAGGAAGGTGTCCAAAGGGCATCTCTGGAAACATCCCATAATATTCCCGTAGTAGTCCAAGGACAGAAGTGTCAAAAGGACACCTCCCCTTTCCAAACCATACTTAAGCATACACAAGCATCAATCCATAACATCACATATATGGTAACTTCATATATGGAAAGAAATCAATAATAACATTCAACTTGTATAAAACTGGTAAGTAAATCATACATGAGTCAATTTAATACAAACAAGTAATGCTACTGATATCAAGATAGTACAACAGTAGTATAACATTGCAAGAATCTAATTAAAGAAATAAACTAACAAGATTCAAATATAGAAACTAAGATATACAATTTATGTAGTTAAGGAAGTAACCATCCTTACCTTATATAATTCGCAAAGGAAATATTAAGAATTCAAGTAAGATCTTGACAAACTTGAGAAGAAGGTCCTAAACAAGTGTATACAACATATTAGGAAAGATACCTAGAAGGAAAGATATCAAAACATCCAAAACAGACCAAATCTGGAGTTGTTGTACTCATTGGTCGATTGGATTGGTCTACTGTCTCAGTCAACCAATCAGTCGACCAACCGAGATAGTGGCCTTCAAAATCAGGGTTTTGAGAATAAAGAACCGAATTTGGTGGTTCAAAAGGGTACCAAACAAGGGGTAAACTACAATGGTAGCATCCTAGTATATAGAGGACTTCAAAACACTAATTGAATCAAGTTTTCAAGTTACAAATTAGGAAACAAAAGTTACCATAATTAGATCAATCATAGTCCTTGAAGAATTCAAAGTAAAAATCATAGACAAGAACAATAGGATGATGGATCATTGATTGTGATAAAGAAATCATGAAAGGCATGCATAGACCTTCAAGAAAATAGATCTAAGACTGAAGAACATGGATCTAAATAAGGAAACAAAACTTACCATAGATGTATCAGTCATGATTCTTGAAGAAAGCATGGTATGATAAAGGAGAAATAACTAGAGATTGATAGATTACGGATCACGTAAAGAAAACACAGCGATTGACTACTAATATGATAAATAAAATAGATTTGAGAAGATCAGAATTTAAATCAAAGATGAACGAAGACAAGATCATGATTACTTCAAAAGCTTGCAATGATCATGATTAAGAACATTACTTTAGCCATTAATCCTTAAGAAGATCATGAGAGATAAGTACAGAGATGTTTGCAACAGAGAATGCAGCATCTCCTCTACTGTCTCAACCCAAAAAGGAAAGAAAACAAAGATGATGAAGAAGAAGAGAGTGTAGACATACCTTTTTGTGTAAGAACACGAGTTTTGACGAAGATCCGTCAAGATAAACACCAAGGACGCAAGGGAGATGACTTACAGAGGTCTTTGGTTCGTTCCAAAGAGTTTGAAGGCAGAAAATACGAAGTAGACTCGAGATTGGACTTAAATAGAGAAAGCAAGACCTAATTAGCAAAGACAGAACCCATTGGTCCCATTGGCTCCACAATGCAAGTCCAAAACAGGGAATTGAAGGCTCAGATCAAATCCAAACATAAAGGGGTTTTGCACACACACCAAGTGACTTACCTAATAGGTAGAAATTCCTTCGAACCATGATAGAGAGCACTCCAAGTCCATCAACTAATCCGATCTTCGTCAGGATTCAGTTTCCATAAATAGAACATTGTCATCAACACTCATGGATTCAAAGCCAATCACCAAGTCTTTCACTAGGATGGCCCATAGCTGACTTCTTGCTTTACTTCGGGTTGTCGGACCTACAAACAACAGGGTTTCCGGGTCAAGGTTAGGGCTGGGTTTCACATCATATCACCCACAAACATCAAATGAGAGATTTTGGGGGTCCTTTTTCTAAAACTCAAGGGAATCTAGCTACCATAAGAGATTACATTATGGATGCAATGGCTTAACCTCTCCATGCACAAAATAAATAACTAGGGGAAAGGGGATCCCCCTGTTTGATCTCCCTAGAAGGCTTGAAGCCCTCCATGCTCTCCCTGTTCCATAATATGCTTAAGTTAGTAGTGAAACATAGCATAATCATGTGTAGTAACTTACTAGGGATCCGTGCTGCATAAGGAGACTCTGCTATGAACTCCCCCTACGTTGATCTATTTATGAATTTGTGCTTTATCTTAATGAGAAACAAATATTATAAATAATACCAAATACTTTTATCTGCATTTATAGTTCAAATAATCATTAAACTTCAAAGATTTTTGTCTATTACACTCTCATGTAGAACTCAATGTGAAATTGCCATGTGGTTGAACTCTCCAATGACTTGTATCATATATAGGCATGACAAGTAATTTGGTTCTTTAAATCTCTTCGGATACTTTCTCTAGGCAGGTAGATTGAACATTTAACAATATCCAAATTCGTCCTTGATGAACTCCGCCACCTTTGCCCACATTGCCTTTAACCTTATGTGAAATCCCTCGGATTTCTACCCCTTTAAGCTGTGATTTCAAGACTGTGAACCCGGGCCTTGAGTTGGCGACAACTGTGGGCCATTCAAGTTGAGCCCGAAGAATTGGAAATGGAACCAATGTTGGTGGATGACCCTTGTGATGACTCAACAACTCTCTTAGAATTTAAGAGAAGAGAGAAGATTAATCATGATGGTGTAAAATGGGTGATTTTGGAACGTCCATAGATCGACGATGGAGAATCCGATTGACGCGAATAAGGTATCAAATCGAAGATCGTCAAAAGAACTTTCCAACAAGCCAAAATCATCGAAATCAGAGTTTGGATGGGGGTCCAACCATGGACCGGTCCACACAAGTAGAGCCCATGAAAGAGGGGGGGGGGGGTTGAGGAACAAACAATTTTTCAATGCATTTTTACCTCAACAATTTTTGCTAAAAGACTATTTCAATTTATTGACCTCAAGACTACAACTGTGGCCCACAGAGTATTGCAACAAAGCCCACCCCCTATCCCCTAGAATGTTGTGCTCCTAAAAAAGATATTGCTGAAAGTTGAAGTTAGAATTTTGAATATCAATCTACATTCCCAAAACTGACTAGATACCCACAACTCCTAAGAGCTTTTTTCTTTTCTAAATTTGTTCCAATCCCTTTCATCCAATATAATCTTATTCGAACGGATTTCTTATGTTACAACACCATCCTCCTACTTGATTTGAAAAAAAAAAAAAAAAAAAAAAAAAAAAAAAAAAAGGGAAAGAAAAGAAAAGTAATCAAATAAAGTTCTATCACAGTTATAAAAAGGCTTCTATTTTCATCAAGTTCCAAGGTGGCAGTTGCAGTAGATAAGGAAACTACAAACCATGAATAAGCCATGAGGCTGAACCATATAGAAACGTTGCAAGGGAAGTAGTCTCAATTGAAAGAGAACTTCACCTATAATGTCTCTGGTCAAAAGGATACATTAAGCAACCGCCAAAGTAAAAAACAATGAATACAGTGACTCAAACATTGATCATATGTTATACTTGGTACACACGAGATGACAAAAATGCTTGTGCATGTAGAAACAATGATACATGTATATATGACCTATTTTCTGATGAGCTTACCCATCAATGCCTACAGTGTTCATGGGGTTGCATGAACACAGCTTTATAAATTTGACTAACCTATTGAGAATACCTGTGACTCTATCTAACAGAAACTACTATGTACAACATTCTCTGCCACCAACTACCAACAAACCCAACCATAAATACTTGCTGGAGTTCGCCTCTTTTGCCACACCTCGGTCCCTTCTATTCTGCACATAATTCCATAACTGTTAGCAGTGTCAAGTAACTAGTCATGACAATATCTAATGTCAAGAATCTTCATATTAACAGTATTAATGACAATATAATCACATGGAAAAAGTGTATGAGGTCATCATTCGAAGTGAACTCCAAAATCATTCTTGGATGTTTCTTTTATATTTAAAAGGTTCCATGAAGATTAAATTTTACTCTCAAATCTAATGTTTCCAATCACTGATTATAAGGCCAAATGAAAAATTCAATAAACTTGCCTCTATATTATTAAGAAGTCCAAAACACAACACAGCTTTAGTTGCCCACAGAGTTCAAATAACAAATCACTGAATTTCTTGCAAAGGGTAGTTTTCTGTGCAAGCAGTATACAAATGAAGATTTTCCTAAGAGTGGGGAAGTTGGTAAGTGAATATTCACTGCAATGAAATATATCCAGGTTTCAAGAAAACAAAATTTAACCCCCATAGTTGTCAAGGTATTTCCTAGGCGTACCTTAACGTCCAGGCACTTTGCTGCCGTCTAGGCGCTGCCTTGTCACCTTACCCATATCACCTCAAATTTCCCCCTCCCCTCATCTGCCTTGACTCACCCTGACACCTTGAAAACTATGTTCACCACAAAAAGCATATATCAGATGTACATGGCATCGCTGACATGCCATTTTTTTAATGATAAACACTTCCAAAGATCACATATACACCCCCTGGAATTTTAAACTATTACGTTTACACCCCTTTGAATTATTTCTATGACCATTAGTGTTAATGAATCTTCCTGTAACTGAGGGAAAAAAAATGAAAAAATGCCTAAAAATAACTAAAATATACAATGCCACATACACAATATCCTAACTTCTTGATTCAAATTTTGTTTTTAAATTCCATAATTCTTGCAAAGTAAAGAGAGGCAACATGGAAATTCTGAAAACAAAAAAGATGCTGAGCATTACTTAACCCAATTATTCTGACGGTAGGAGTACAGTTGATATATAATTTGGAACATAGGGGGTGTAAAAGTAATTAAAAAAATTCAAGGGGGGTGTAAATGTAATAATCTACAAATGCTGGGGTGTATATATAATTTAGTTGGCGTTACCCAAATGAAAAAAATTTTAAGTTGGCTGGAATTGAAAGATACTATGGTGCAGAAAAGCCTTCCACTATTTTCAGTTTCTCCCATAAGCTGTGAAGTCCCTTCCTAGGAGAACTTCTGCTAGACTTACAGTGGCAGAAAATAATGACTACTTGATATTTGAAAGGAAGCAGTTGCAGGAACCTAGAAAACAGGAAACCTACCACAATGAATTCTGCAGTCAAAATGTTGATATCTTTCTGTCCAATTGTGGTTGAGCAAGAAAGCAGTAACTCTCTTCAGTATCTTTACATGTTGACTCTAGGAAGAGGCATTTTCCAGTAATTCCATGAATTAAAGTCCTCCTGGTGTCAGAGATCAGACAAAGTGTCAGTTTGTATAACTTCGCAACATAATGATGATATAAAGTTTTACTTTCCAGTAACACCGTCAGTTGAGTCCTGGACTCAAACATGACATGAGTATCAATCCATTTAACTTTAAATGGAGAGGGATAACCAAAGGGTGCAACACCCTCCTTTCTCTTATTTATGTCGGAAGAAATGGGATGAAGTCTCAGACTCTCAGCTTAGTTTCTTCTCAGCCTTGCCTAAAAATTTGTAACCCTTCAAGATCGAGCTAGATATTAATTTGTTAAGTCTTGGGAGTGTCATTACTTCGTATGAAGATATTTCTATTTTCAAAGAGAAAGCAATTAGCCAGCACACACTGCCTTGCTTCACATGAATTATACTAATATTCTTCTCGAAAAGATGCAGCATGGTAAATGCATGCACAGTACAAGTTTCAAATTGAACCTGTTCAGCAGAGGACTTAGCAGGAAACATGCCATTCACAAGTGTATGAAGAGATGAGTATGACTTCCTGTCAAGCCAATGATTTACAGCAACCTGACCCTGAAAGTTCCATCATGAATACAAGTTAGGCTGGTAAGAGCTTCACTCTCATTAATATACAAGGGCATTGGGAAATATTACCTTTGGGTTAATGATGAAGATTTTGCTTCTGGGGATTCCAACTTTAAGATAGCTGACCTCATCAGTATCTCTGTTTCCAAATCCAGCATAGAATGGGTTGCAATCTGGAGGAAATAATGCCCTGATATTCTGGAAATTGAAAGGCTAGTCATCAAAATCAAACTTGTTTTCCGGAAATACAACTTTCATTTTTCAGTGCTAAGAATTTATAACTACAAATTGTTTAGTTAGACAGACAGACAAAAGGAACATAGAGAGATACCATTAAAAGCTTTGCAGGTTATAGTTTTCTTCTTAGACCAACACTGAAGTAGATGGGGGCTTCTTTTTATCCCCCCCCCCCCCCCCCCCCCAATTTGAAGTTTTTACTTCTGCTTCTTTATCCTAATATTTTCAAATTCAGCCAATAAGGCTGCTTCTCTTTCATTTTCTTCCTATCCTTTCTTCACTAAAGTCCTCTCTGCATCACTCTTCTATGATCCATCCTCACTTTGTCCATCCTCCTCTGACTCGCTCTCATCTGTTTTGTTGTTGGGTGGGTTGGGCTAGGGGCAATTGATAGGCCCCAAAGAGAGTTATTCATGACCTTCTAATTCTGAGGAGTTGGTCCTTTCCAAAAAAGGCCAACTCCTTCGGGAAGTACTAAACTTGAACATTCAGCTATTGCCCTCAGTAGTACAGTGAGTACACATACAACAAGCACACTGGTGAGACTTTTGTTAAGTAAAATTTTGTTATAGTATGGGTGCTGGGGTAGTTGTTAGGGATACTTATAGCCTGTACAAATTCCAGATTCTTCTCCTTCGTATTGTAAATAAAGCTAGGCTGAGTAACAATTGACACAAGTCATATTCAGTAATCCGTATTAGAAAAGTTCTGATGTGAAATCCAAATGGCAGCTTTTTTTCTCCCTTTCTTGATTTCCATGACTCCTCCACCCATAGCTGAGCCTCCCTCTCCTTTCAGTTTGCATCTTGTACCATTTCTCACTCTACTAACTGCTCTTGGAGGCTTTCCTCTAGTCCAATGAGAGCCTTTTTTCCTCTCTGTGGCGATGCCTCTCAAGATCCAAATCAAGGTTGTCAAAGCGACAAAGCGATGGAGGGTTTCCCAGGTAATAAAGCGATCAAAGCGTTCAAGTGTTAATTTTTTGATATTTGATCCAAATATCAAAAGTTACATAAAATTCCTAGCATTTAAATATGAAATATTTTGCAAACTTAATGAAAAGTTCATTCATATAATCAATATATAAGGTTGGAAAATGTAACATAGTCATCAACTTCAAATATAACAACATCAAAGTCACAAATCAAACTTCAAAGTTTAACAACCAAATTATCAAATCAACTAAACAACCCTACTTGGAGACAATAAGTAACTCAGACACTTGCTGAATAAATAACTCAGGCATTATGCATTTACTTCCAGTTAATAACCAGGAAAAGTAACATAAAAAAACCCAACATCAGAATCTTAGAGAAGAAATGCTATTTCAGAATCACAGAGATGTGATATTGGGTTTATTGTTGGTAACCAAAGATATGATATGCTGATATTGGTTTACCATAGAAGTATTATTTCAGAAACTCAAAGAAGAAACCGGGGATAAAAAAAAGCACCAATAAAGCGGTGGTTAGGCGACCAAAGCGCACACTTGGACACTAAAAGCGACTGCTTTGTCGACTTCAAAAAAAGCGACAGTCACTTTGACTCAGTAGGGACCACCTGGTTGCTTAAGCGTTGCCTTGACAACTATGATCCAAACACTTCCAAGATCTTTTTCACATGACTTAGAGATGTTTTGTTGCTTTTTCCCTCCACGCGTTCTCCTATGCTATTGTAGATCTACTAGGCCACCCCTGTATGTTGATCTTTCAGGGCCACACCCTTCTTTCTTTCTTCAAGACTAATTATCAGCTTTTCAGGGCTAACCCTGTTGCCGATTTGTCCAGGGACTGGCCCTGCCCTTTGTTTTTGCTTCAAAGTGCCTTCAAGTCTGTTGTTTATCACAGGCCCATTACTGGCTGTCATCCCTACTCAGGCCACCCTGCTTCATCAGTTTGACAGGGTCCATACCACAGAAATTGGAATTTGAGCCAGAGAATTTGGGGCTATAATATCCACAAAATTTGCACCCATATGATCATGCCTTAACTTCATATGTTTTCTCTCTCTGTCTCTCTCACACACCTTAACTTCATATCTTTTCTCTCTCTGTCTCTCTCACACACACCCTACATCAACTGGTTCATTACTGACCAAATGATTGTTTTAAATTTAATAAATGAATAGGTATATTACTGACCAAATAAATTTTATTTCAAAGAATAGCTGACAACTATAAGCACCCAAAGAATTGATTCTTCCACTACACACATTGCAAAATATTAATTTAAATGACATAGTGCAAGTGCACACATACAGACAGAGATTATTGATAGAAAACTTACCTCCAGGCATGCAATCTTAAATTCATGAGGAGCTCTTCTAATTACTGTGGAAAATATGAACAAAGAGAATTGTATAAGGGCATGCTTTTGAAGTAACAAAAAGACAAATTAACAGCAGTGAATACATGTTCAAATTCATCTTAATTGACTTTCACCATATTTCTAATAACATGCAGACAAAGGATAAAAAACCTAGATACAACCTTAATATAACATAATCTGACTTTAATATCAAGAATTCTGACCTATTGGATGACACTCTATGCTGAAACCGTGAATTTACTGGCTTGATCCCAGCTTACAATTGCAGTTTGTTTGGGTGTGACAAGACCAATGGCTCATGATAATCCTGTTATTCTGATACTATTATTAGGTTTAACTTTGTGATGCAGTGCAATACCAGCTACATAAGTTGAGGAGCCAGGCAAACTAGCTACAACTAGCTGTCTAATGTTGTAACAGCCTTTAAACAGCCTCAGAATTTGATTCTTAAACCTTTTACTTTAGCTTGGTATGGCTATATGTGCCAAGTCATACCAAGTCACTTAAACCTATCAGGCCCATTAATAAATACTTGCTTACACCCTTAAGGAGCCTGTCAGAGGCCTTGTAAAGCCTTGTTATGTTATACTTTGTTTATCTGCGGATACAAGTGAATGATGAGTTAAATTTCTGGAGGACTAGCATTTGAAGTTTCTATTTATGCAATACTTAGTGATTATCTGGACTTTTTTCTTGCTCTAAGACAGTGATGAAATTTAATGCATTATTCAAAGCCCTCGTGCTAAAGCAAGAGGTAACCATGGTGGTGCAGCCTTGGAGTGAGGGTATAGTGCCCAATCAGAGGCTGGAGATGATGGTACCTATTGGTCAAATCATTTTCTTCTAATCTCCATTCTTTTTTTTTGGGTTTTCTTTGGTCATACACTGTTCTAGCAAGCATTCCACCCACTAAATTTCTAGTATATGCATCACTAGGTAAAACCACCTTGATTTTTTTTCTTAATTTTTAACAATATCATTAAGTTCTTTCCCATTTTGTTAGTCTAGTTCTAGCACTCTTTACATCAGTTACCTACTCTTTACCTCTTGCTTAAACTTTGGCTGATTATTCTAAGATGCCATCAATTTGAGTTAATACAAACTATATTACTCTCCTCCTACTCTAGAATGTTCCATTTTATGAAGCTCTCACTACAGCAGGGTCTGGAAGGGGCACAAATATGCACCTTACCTCAGGTTCCTGGAGAGGCTGTTTACACCTCCTTTATCCCTAATCATTGTTAGAATCTTTCTTTTGGGAGAAGGAACCGGCCAGGAGATTTGAACATGAGATCTACTGCCGAGCATGAGCTTTATGAGCACCAAAGCTTACCAGCTGCACTAGGCAACTTAGACAAATCTTATTTCCATCAGATGGCTCGTTTGTTGAGTTAATTATTTTTCTTTGCTTAATGTTTTTCTGTTTTTAGGACTTCCTATTTTCTGTTCTTGTTAGTTCCTCACCACCCAACCATTACTTTGATCATACCAATTGAGGTAATTGAACTTGTCAAGTCTACAAAGTCTCTACAGTGTCTTTGATATCATAGCTATGATGAGCAGTAATCCACAACCCACCCACTAATGATGACAAGTTTAATCACTTCATAGAGATGATGTCAGAATGTACTTAACATGCCACTATCATGAAGCAGCAACGTATGGAGCCTAAATATTGCTGGCTTTGATAGTGGTCAAGCCTGTATTCCTTGGGCCCTACACTGCCCCTGAATTAGTGTATCTGAAATTACATGGGCCCTTTCCAAACTGATAAGCAGCGAATATAAGACCAGCCATGCATCCATAACCAATCCCATGTCACCCAAATGCTCAGACTCACAGCTCATTTGCATCCTGTCCAACACAAACAGCTAAAAGAATAGAGTTGAACTTTGCAACTTTGTGCTTTGACCATGGTCAGAGTACTCTTGAGATCTCAATGATATCCAGTGGCATCTCTCTCTTCTTCTATTCAGTGAGAAGACGTGCTTAGCACATATGTCTCAAGTCTAAAATCTCGAGTTATAGCTTTGATGATTGGATTATCATTTGAACTATAGACGTGTGCAATGTATTAAACTTGTTTGAATTTTGAACTTCGAGGATATGATGTGTACTTAAGGTCTTTCTTCAGCATAGTGGTTTCCAATTTCGGGTCTGAACTGGAACTCTCTATGCTATCCTTTTCACAGATCTGAGTTCCCTAGTGTGTTCATAAAGGCTGAAATAGGTCGGGGTTTCCCCAAATGACCCCTAATGCCCCTCAAAAATTCCACCAACTCGGCGATATCTCAAGCCAACTCTTCCCCCCCCCCCCCCACTTCCCTTGATTTGGCGAGTTGGGCCCCAAGATAGAGATCTTGGACCATGCTTTTACCCACCTAGTGAAGGTATTTTTCATCCTCACTCCTAGGAGGAAAATCTTACTTGGCCATACAGGGTAATACAAAGGCTGATCTCCAAATCCAACAACCTAAAGGGCAAGGTAAGGCCATTTCCCAAATAAACCCTCCTGATGAATATTAAATTCTAGTTATCTTGAAAAGAACAGGCACTGAACAAGTAAAGAATGATCAGACAGTTAACAGGATTCAGTATCATGTTCTTTTCTTGTTCTATGCTTTGATAATCAGTCAAAATAATAATAATAATAATAATAATAATAATGATATCCTTGCATTCACATGTATCAAGTCTGCAGGTATACCATTAAATGGTGGCATGCTGAGGTATCCGAGGTACTTGGATATAAGACTTAAGTTTTAAATTTTACACCATTAGAGATACAACTGCACATAGCTAATAAAACCTGGATGAAGAATGTACATTATCCTACAACATGATTCATGGCCTATGATGCTCCTACGCAGGTTTACCATATCCAGACACAGTAGATTTCTCTTCACAAATTGTCACCAAATTGTTTCTGATAAAAGTTTGAAAATTCATCAAGGACACCTTTCAGTTCAATTGGAATAACAAATGGAAAAACCATGGCACAAAGCTCCCGCCACTGAGTGGCCTGGGGATGGTCATAATGTACACATCCTTACCCCTGCTTTGTGCTTTCTCAGGGAGGCTGTTTCCAAATTTAAACCCATGACTATTCAGTCAGAATGGAGCAACCTTAACCGTTGCACCAGTCCCTGGCTTTCATCAATTGGTATGATAAGAGACAGAAATACATTCAAAGACAGCTAAGAGGAGGGAAAAAAATATAAAATGTAGGGCTTACCCTCTCGGAAGAGAGAAGGAAAAAGTCCATCAGGGGAAATTACAATTGGCCCATCAGGTAGAGCTTTCCCATCCTGCAAATGCAAGAAGTGTAGACAGGGAAGTAAAGAGCTGGATCTTTGTATGGGTAAAACATCCATGAATGTAATAGAAATCCTTTATGATAAAATCCCAAAATAGAATTGTCAAAAGCCCCCAATTTCTTCTTAAATTTATAACTCACCTGCTTAAGGTTGACCAAGAACTGCCTAGTGAGATATGCCTGAGAAATTGCACGAGCACTAAGGAAAAGCAATTGATAGTCATTTTCCTGCAATGCATAACAAAACCAGATTAAAAGAAAATATAGTATCTTGGCACTAAGTAAATACATCGGAATTTCGCCAAAAAAAAATTAAATACATTGGAAAACTAAGAGATGTTACATTGTCCATCAACAGAGAATAAAATCTTAAAATGGATTTAGATGTCGTAGTAGACAATGTTTTGGGCAAGGAGATGGTGCTGATCTCAACTTTTAACGATTTTCTACTGTTAGTGAGAAAAGATGTGGAGTTATTTAAGGTCAGAATATTTGAGAAAATTAAGAGCACATAATGATAAGATTGCAGAGACCTTAATCGCTGAGAATAGATGTGCAACACCTGTCTGTGACCAATCTTTCCCAACCATTGGCATGAACTGTCCAAGAACATCTGACCTGGAGTAGGATACAATTCAAAAAGGAATGAGAGATATTAACGAGAAAAGTGCAGTTATGAGCAAACTAACTAAGGCATTTAGAAACTTGGACTTCACCCCCCCGTGTGAGAGCATATAGAGAAAATGAGTTTCAGTTTCAAGGATTAAAAATAATTCTCTGCACAATAAAACTTCACTTCAAGGGGTAACATCCATCATCTCGATTATGCACCAGCTGTACTTCAAACATTTGTTCCGTTTCTAATGGGTTTAATATCTGATCAGAAAATCTTACATATACTGGTTTTCCACATTATCCATTCTGTTTATCCCTCTGCAGCATTAGGTCAATTAATCAAAAAAATCAATTGACTGTCGAATTTTTTTTGTTGTTATAGCAGAGAAGTGCTGTTCACTTTTCCCCTAAACAAGCAATCCCCAAAATTTCTGGAGATAGTTATACACTAAAATCAGTTTTATAATGTTAGGAAATTAGGTTTTTCTCTCTCGCTTGTTCCCTCTTTCAGTTACAGAACTAGGAGTCTTTCATTTTTTCAATAGAAAGATACCATTTAGGTCAGATTTGGTTCCCAAGTAATACTTTCTATAACAGAAATAGTTTCTAATGGTATACTAAAATGTTTCCTCATCACTCACCTCAAAGAAAAAAGTGTTTGATTTCATTTGCTGTCTTTGACTCTAGCATATGTTGGATCAATGTTTAGAAAAACCACAACTTGTGGTACGGTGCCATTTAATTTAGTAGACATTAAACTTCATCAGTCTCCAGGTTTGATTTGAGTGACACTATCATAAAAAACACAACAAAAGGGCAAACCCAGTGCCAAATGCTTCTGTACAGGCAGAATGGCTTTTTTTTTGTTGCCGGGGGGGGGGGGTTCCAATGCAGCCTTACCCAAACAATTTTTGCTGAAAACAAAGTATGCGACTAAGTATTAAAGATATCCAGATCTAACCAGGAAATACAACAAACAATTTGAGGAATCAATCAACATCTCATCTTCCCTTCAGTGGTAATTTGGTGCTAATTCAATTATTCAGTTAGTTATTGATTCTGATCTTTAGTTTCTATCTTCCAGACACCTTGGTTTCTTGGCACCTAGCCACTAGTATTGGTTATAATTTTGAGGAGCTGACCTTTGGTTGTGATATCAAGTCCATCATAACAGCCTGGTTCTTAATTTTGAGATCCATGGAGTTATTATGGGGTTTGAGCCTAAAACAGCCCATCTGATGGACCTTAAGTTGTGGTGCTTGTCTCTTGTTTTGATTAAACCCACTTCCCAAGGTACTGTTGGGTATAACTAACTAAACTACCCTAATGTCCACCTACCATAGGTGATTCTATCCTGTGTGTCATTGCTGGAATACGATGTTAAGTGTTCTAAATTATTCATAGCAAGAGATCCTACTTCAGGTTAGGTTATCTGTGACTTAATAGTGTAGATCCATCAGCAAAACAAGCTTGTTTCGTTGGTAATAAGTCTAGGGTTGGGCTCTATAGATGTTCGTTCTCTGATCCCATGGGTTTACCATGTAGTAGCTAATGGGTCAGTTTTAAGGGCCTGAAGTAGGGGTGATTAGGCTTACGAAATACTTAGTTGAACTTAACGTTTTAAGATTGGAACAGGTTTCTTGATATAAACCGGTGGTTCAATCTAAGTTAGTTTAGAATATTAATTTTAGAACTAGGGAATATTCCTTTTCAGTTATCTTTACTTTGAGGTGTTTAGTGGCGTGGGATGAAGACTTTATTTTAAGCCTATTTCAGTTTCCTAGTAAGTTCAAGTTACCTGATATGTTAAAGATTGGGTTGGACCTTTCCTTAATCTTAAGTCTCTTCCATACAAGGTTTTAATAGGAGCAAGTAGTGAACACAAGCTTGATTAATGAAATTACTTTGCAAGATGCTGCTGCTGCTGTTGCTGTTTATGTTCTTCATTGGAAATTAAGTCTAGAGAGTGATCAAGGTTTGATGGGATTGATATGTAATTGACAAGCCAGGACATTAAAATTTAAAGCAGTTTACCTCCCAGGCTAAAATTTTCAGACTAGAGTTGTGTTAAAACTTATTAAATAAGCTAGATTAAGTTTATTAAACTCAGCCAAGAGCTAAGGATCAAAACCTAGATTAAATTTAATAAAATTTCAACAAAACCTAGATTGTGCTGAAAACTTATTAAATAAGCTAAGTGGTAAAATTTATTAAACTCAGACTAGAGCAGCTGAAAATTTCAAAATACTAGACACTAGAGTCAGGTTGGCAACTTCAGTCACATGACAAAATAAGAATTGAAGAGCCAGATCATATCAATCAACAAAGTGGAGTGTATAGAAACAGTTCCCTATTCATATTAGGTTGCACCAGTTACTCCAACAAGAAGGATGCTTAGAGGAAAAGTGGGAAGGAAGTTTGGGTTGCTTTTCACCTTGGTAACTCTTCCACAGACTGGGGTCAGCATTCAGATAAATATCACTGCTTCTGAATCCAGAAGCTCCAACTATTATGGCTCAATAAGAAAATTCCCAAAATGCACACACATTCTCCTGTCTTTGTGTGCGTGTTTCCTTCAAATCCACCCCCACTCAGACTTTGATCTGTAATTAAGATAAGTACACAGTTACCAAACCCAGAATCTCCTACTATTATCGCCTAATTAGATTATTCCCTAAAATGCGCACGTGCTCCTCTCAGTTTGCGTGCGTGCGTGTGTTTTCCTTCAACATCCCATCCCAACCCAACCAGAAAAAGAAGAAAAGAAGCAAAACACTTCTAATGAAAGGTAACATAAGCATTGCAAAAGAAAGATACTGCATGCCTGAGATAGTCAATAAATTTAGAATTGCAAAGGTAAGAATGTTGACGTTCTTGTTTTGGCTTGTTTTTCTAGTGCCAGGTGCTAAGCAAGCTACCACTCACTAATGGACAATCACACAACAAAATAACACTCAAAATAAGTAAGTGGAGTGAATTAAAAAAAAATAAGCATAGGAATAAAAGGAAACTAGCCAACTGATATAACCAGATTACATAGAGCTGGCAACATGAGCAAGAAAGTTGAATGCACTAATACAATCCCTCAATTTTGAACAAGCTACAAAAAGGTCAATCGAAAAAAAAAATCATCTGCTGAATGAATCACATGAGAAGGATCTTACTTTGTAATTGTCCCATCAACATCTGAGATGACTATGCGAGTGTTCCATTTCCACAAATAAATTCTAGCATCCACCTGTTCAATAATACTTTTCAGTTAAGCATGAATACAGAAAACTGCATGGTAAAAACCAAAGATGGTACTACAAATAGCCAATGAAATGGAAAGAACCTGCTGCCTCCCCACCACTGTAGTTGAAACTGTGAAGGATATCATGTTCTGTCCTTCCTTCAGGTTCAATGATGCCAGCTGTTCAGATGTTGGAACAATAATTCTAATCTTCTTTTTAGGGACCTTGGTTTTGGCTGCATCCTTATCCTTGATAATATCACCAGCACAATCTGAAGCATTAGAATCATTAGAGCCAGCCAGAGCTACCTGAACAGAGTCCATGGTTCTTGATTTTCCAAATTGGAAAGGCCAGAGTCTCCAACTTCCACCAGACTGAGCAAGTGCTCTTTCTGAATCCCCTACAAGACTTTTCAACTAGATTAACAGCCATGTCTTTCAGATCAAAGAAATGTTCATATGCAAATGCAGCCACTCCTAATACAATTGGTGCAGGTGCATCCAATGTGAAATTAGAACCACAAATTTTGAAAATAAGCCTATCATTCTTTTTAAGTGCGGAACCTAGAGAAATTAACTTCTCCAGGTCCACTTTTTCAGCATCAAATGCTTGACCCACATAATCAGCTCTCGTTCCTATACAAAGCAAGTGCTTACATAGAGAAACCACTAAATTAAACCTCAGAGACAAGTACCCACAGTCCAAAAAGTTCTAGAATTTATTTACATATAAAAAGTTAATAAAAAGCAAAGTGCTAAAGTTATCTTACCAATGATACTTCTGTTTGATGAATGTTTGAGTTCCTCAGAGTCCTGGTTATCTAATATCCTAGGATGTTCATGAGCTAAGCTGTTCACAGAGTCTGCATCTGCCTTCAAAGAGGATGAGATATCTTGCCCAAGAAGCTCTAACTTCAAATTCTCAGAATATAAATCTAGAGAATGGCTTACAGAGTGATGAGCATCATATTTTTCCAGACTATCGATGTGGGATGGTAAAATGGGTAAAGATTTCAGCAATCGTGGACCTTTTTCTCCAGAATCCTTATGAGCTTTTCCTGGAATGTTAATTGGACTAGGTTGAGTCCCTGATTCCTCAATCAAACCTTCAAAACTACTAGGAGGGCATTTGCCAGCAAGTTTGCATTGAGACAAGGAAGAAGCATGATCTATACTGACTGTTTCATGCACATCTTCAGTGCAATCCAATGCAAGAGATAGATGATTTTCAATATTTAAGGATTCAAAAGAAACCGATTCCTTAGGTAGGAAACCAATAGTATCCAGGCCATCAATTTCACCAAATAGAAGCTGATCTACTACCAATCTTTTTGGTGATGGAATGCTTTCCTTCACATGGACAGAGTCAAAAAGTGGTCCATGAGTATCACAGACAAAATCTAATGATGGAACATTCTCTTCCATTTTATCATTTAAATCAATATTTTCCTTAGACTCGACTTGAATTGAGCTGCAGATATTGGAAGAGGGGCACACACTTTGTGATGCTGCTTCTTCAAGCATATCAAGGATTTCATTGCCACCAACATCTTGATTAGGAGAAACTAGCAACTTTGAATTTTCAGTTATATGAGAACAAGAAAGACCTGTTGCTTGAGATTCCTTCTCCAAAACTTTGACTGGTTCTGTCTCATAACTGTCATTCTGTGAGAGCACCTCACATACAGTATCTTGATGATTAACTTCTAACTTCTCATTTTGAACAGAAATACTAGTAGCCTTATATAAGTTACGTGACACAAGGGACTCTGCAATTGAGTCATCTGAGGTTAACTCATTTTCATAAATAGTTTGAGTGTTTAGAAGCTCGGAGGATTTTCCATCTCCTAGAATTCCTGTATCGTTAATATTTTCTTCTACTGTGAGTACTTTAGAATCTGGGTGCAGGGTTACCTCAGCTATAAGCCCGGTAGTCTGACATAGAACTTGAGAATAAGGCTCTACTTCTCCACACCCGCCATAAGAAAATTCCTGAGTTTCAGTCGCTCGTTCAAAGGAGCAATTAATTGTTTCAGAGTATGTGTAGGAGTTGCAGTTTTCATTTTCAGTTTCCCCTAAAAAAATGTCATTCAAGTCAGTAGACATTTCATCAGAAGACTGCTTTATAAGCTCGACCAGATCTGAATTAGTCCTGGACACAGAACCTTCGAACCTTTCCTCCGAAATAGCATTCCCCACACATGAAACTATCTGACCTTGGTTGTCTGCATCAAACAACTCTAACGCGGGAATCTCCATACCCTGTACCCAGGTTGACACAATCACATCAGCAGTACTCTCTGGGTTATTAAAACCAGACTCAGAATTACTGCAGAGATGAGTTTCTACATTTGCAGTAGAATAATCGATATTATTGCCAGTATCATCACGAAGCGAGGGGCTGCCGGGGCTTTGTTCGTTATTAGCCTGCAAATCCTTAACCTCATCAACTGGCACAGAGAAGTTTGAAGCATTATCCAACCTAGGCGCAATAGTTCGCAGATTGGTAGACCATTTCAGCTCCAAAAGATCAGCTGCAATCTCTGCACGTTCCAGTGAAGCCGTCCGTTGAAAGGCAATGATGCTGCCATCACTCCTACTCTCATTTTCTTTCATAGAATTCTTCCCGAAAACCATCCCCAAAATGCCAGACCGACGTGATCTCGTCTTTATCAAAACCTTGGCCTTCTCCCCATTAGATAGTTGTTCCGAGCTTGGCTGATTAGCATCAAAATCTTTACTTGTAGACTTCTTAATCCTTACATTCTGAGACGGAGACGACTGAAATTGAGGTTGAGGCTGAGGCTGTTCTTCTGTCTCATCACAGGAAGATGGAGGAGACAACACAGATTCCCCTTCTTCCTCTTCCAATTCCTTGACAAAGTAAGCTTCTCCTTTGTAATTCAAGTACATATGAAAATCGGCTTCAACTCCATTAATGGTGATATTAACTACCTGCTCCTTCGACTTCAATACCCCTTGAAACTTTCCGAATTTAACATACCAAGGCGATGATTTGAAGCTTCCATCAGGTTGTTCAACAACAATTATATCGACGGCTCCACCGAAAGGATGAAAAGGAGCAGCAACGGTAATCACACCACGGCTGATATAACTACCCAGCCTCTCCACTGCGGACATTATTTCAGTACTCGATTGCAGATCTCAAAATCTCAACATCTCTGCTCGCAAAAGAGGTTTTAAATATCGAAATTCGATATTCAAAAGATGATATACGGATCAAATACCACCAAACAGTCCAACAATTTCACTGTTCGTTGTTGCCAACAAATCCAAATTACAGAAAGAACCTTAAAATATCATCGAATAGCGACCATTTCTTGAATCTAATTTAAATCTTCCATTCAAACTGCTAAAATCCAAATGAATACTCAACCAACGAAACAACGATAAGCAACGCCAACAATCATTTGAAAGCATATTCGCATGAATCTATTCA
Source organism: Hakea prostrata (assembly GCF_041222555.1). Lineage (NCBI taxonomy): Eukaryota > Viridiplantae > Streptophyta > Magnoliopsida > Proteales > Proteaceae > Hakea > Hakea prostrata. The sequence continues at coordinate 18,835,181 of NC_142604.1, forward strand.
GTTCTACGAAAATAAAAAGGAATCTATTCAGTTATGCGAACTCCCGAAGCATCCCACAGTAATTATTATCATTAAAAATGGAAATTTTCGAAATTAAGTTCAACTTTATTAAAACATGACACTTGTTATTTGCCGTCGGGCTGACCGGAAGAGAATATCCAAATGCAATCTCCGATTCTTCGCTGTGGTTCTAGATTTCTAGTACTTCTACTATTCAAAAGGTGGTAGGTAACGTGCGATGCGTTGGCAACCAATCATTCGGTTGAGGCAATATTTAAACCATGGAACGTTATTTCGGCGAATTTGCCGAAATATCGGTGAAATTCGCTGGTTTCGCCCAAAAGCGAAATAAAAATGCCGGTCGAAACGATATTACAATATGTCGCGGGAAAATCGATTTTCCGGCGAGCTAAACCAAGATTTTCAGGCGAAACTTCCAAATTTAGCCAGAAAATCGACGATTTTCCGGCCAAACTTCAAATTTTTTTTTTTTTCTACTGCTCTTTGAGTCTTGGGTAGCCGGCTAACTGAACGAACTGAACTTTCCATGCTTGGATGTGAGTTTTCACCCAAAAAAAGAACTTGAACGTGGGCTTTGTTTGCTGTTTTTGAAGCTACAGAGAACATCACAGATTCGACACATGGCACATGGCATGACAATCTACAAGTTTCATCGAACTGGAGAAATCGTCATTACTGGCACTAAAGAGAGATTTTCGTCTATTTCCATTGCGAAACAATTCCCTCTGGAGAATTGGGTGGAGATTCCCCCGTTCGCTGCCTATAAAACAGAGTAGTTACAGATTGAAAGAGGAGGCAGAAACCCAGAGAGAGATGGAGATGGAAGAGATTGAGCACAAGATGGTAAGGGTGAATGGGATAGACATGCATGTAGCAGAGAAAGGGCAAGGTCCGATGGTGCTGTTTCTGCACGGATTTCCTAAACTTTGGTACTCATGGAGGCACCAGATAATAGGACTCACTTCCCATGGCTACCGAGCTGTAGCACCTGACCTCCGTGGTTAGAGTGACACCGATGCTCCACCGTCTCCTACTAGCTATACATACTTTCAAATCGTCGGCGATCTCACATCCAAGCAAGAAAGAGAGAAAGGAAAAGAGACCCGAACGAATTGAACAACTTCTCGCCGCCGAGATCCGGCGAACCGAGCGAAACCATCGATGCATCGTTCCATGATTTAGACTCTAGATCATATCCGGTAACAATGTGCTTCCTGAAAGATTTTAACCAAGGTTTAAAGTATCGGTATCGAATATCGTATCAGTCAGGTAATTTTAAGAGATGTATTGTCCTGTATCGAGTATTGTATCGCTTTGACTAATGCATTTAGTGTAATTCAATGGAGAGACTTATCAAGATGTCGTACGGGGGCAAATAGGATCGGGCTGCGCTTGCTAATGTATTTAGTGTAATTCAATGGAGAGACTTATCAAGATGTATCGTGTCGGTTGGGTCAAATATGGATATGTATCGGCTAGTATCGTATGGTATCGTGGGATACTTTAAATCTTGATTTTAACCACATAATAAGGATAGGCCCTACGTATAAATATTAAAATGTAATGAAAAGTAAAATTCCAATGAATACCACATAACTAGACTTGTAAATGGATAGCTGAAATCTGCATTTGTATTCGTTTAAGGGTGTCCATATCTAAAATTTTTCTTACTGAATGGTGAGATTTACAATGATGATTACAAGGTAGAGAATCCCACAATCCTAATATCTTAGCCGTCATGCATTCAGGAGAGATAATTACCTTTAAAAACTAACAAGGCTAACCATTGCATGTATGGCTCTGGAGGGATTTAAGCAGTGGTATTGAAACTAGACTCTCATTGAGTTAGTGTAAATATTATATGTCACATGCACAAGTTGTGGAAATGATACCACCGAAGGATTAGTTTAGTTGTGATGCGTCCAGAATTTGCTCAGCCTCAAGATCTACCAAGATAACTTGCAAAATAGGGTAAGACATGGCCCGATCGTGGGGGTCGAGAGGCCACCTTCGAAGGCTAAGTCAGTTGCTGAACTGATCACACGACTCTAGCTAATTGTAGAGTATAATTTGAATATGAGTATAAGGGAAACGAATCAGATACCTCTAGGTGAGTAAATCACTCATTTATATAGATTTTACCTTCAATTCTTGACCTTGAGATGAGCTCATGATCTTCTCAGGTGACCGTCCGATCGTATAGTTCTTCCCTAGATATTTGGGGGCGTGATTAGTTTCTAATCTTGGCACGATTACCTCTCCACATCGATGGTAGTTGCTTCCTATAACCCAGATGTGTATCCCTCAAGATTTGGGATGTCGTTCTGGCGTATAACCGTAAAGCGATGCCCTCTTATACGAACGTGAGAATTAGGTCAAGACGGGTCCCATTCATGGTCCAACTGGGACATAAAGCATGAACCCAGTTTGATGGGTTCAATATAATTTTCTCCGTATCAAGTTGGTAATGGCTAATAATCTTATTCAAGAAGTTGGGTTGTGACTCTTTGTGGTGATAAATGCAATAGTCCCAACCCCCACTGTATATCAAATTGCCAAATCCAAAAGAAATAGTGGAAATGTTGGTTGCCTCCAACGAGGAGATGGTGCCTACATAATTGATATGATGGTGTTCCCACCTTTTAGGCATGGGACACATGATATGTAGTGTGAAGTCACCCCATTCTTACCCCGGGAAAGAGGAACCAAACCTAAGGAATTGACAAACTCGTCGATCGAGTTTGATCATTTAGTTTTACAAAGTTGTCGGAGACACTTCAAAATCCAATCACCATATGAATCTCACACTCCAATAAGTGGAATCCAATGTATTATGGTTCTCATGATTGATTCCATGTGTTTGGTAACTGATGTCTTTGATAATCCTTATATAATAAGATGATTAAAATTCATTCTACTATTTGGCTTTTAATGTTCAAGTTGACGGCAATTGTCAAAAAGGAATTACAGAAGATATGAATCCGTCAATCACTCAATTGTGTCTCGGATCCTCTATCTTACCGATCAATAGTTTTTGGATAAGAAAGAAAGAAACAAAAGAAGCAAGCACGATTTGGTATACTTTTTTTGGTATACTTGTTGATGCAATATATGGGTACATATACAAGCCGTGAACGTATATGAACTCGATCCACAATGAGTGAGAGACGTGGTGGATTTCCATAACAGAATTCTTCTTTAGGATTATAAAGCCAAGATGGAAGTTTGCCCAATTATAAACCAAAGATTTGGAATCTTATGCCCGAGATTTTATTTTGATCAGCAAATGCAGACAGTGAAAGAATCTGAATTGTGCGTGGAAAAAGGCCGGTGTTTCAAATTGACACGGTTTGGTCTTGAGTTATCTTTCCCAAAGGGATTCTGGATACGACCGTTTCTTTTATTGCTTCATCAATTTCTGTGCTCTCTTTGTTTTTCTTGAACACGTGGCTGCCTTCATAGTTGTTTGCACGCTTATTCATTCATTGAATTTATACATAAAAGGTGTCCACTTCAACATGGATTTTGCCACGTAATAGATGCCTAGGATAATTCAACCCGAAAAGTATTGTCAGATTGAGATCTTGGTCGAAATTTTTAATCCCGATCATTGAAAAACAATGGTCGAGATCAAAATCTTAATTGAGATTTTAATCTAATGTCTACGTGTATTATACATTTAAAGAACCCACCATAATGGGTGCATTAGTGGAGCACGATCCCTTCACTAGAACTCAGCAGAAAAGTGTAAAGAAGCCACCATGATGGGTCTTGCTTACATGGATCATTGCATTTTAATGACTTCCATAGGGTGTACAAACAATTATCTAAAGATAATTTTGGGTTTATATCACAAGCTTGGTTCTTAACGATGTAAAATTGTTAACAGTATAGGCATGATACAGAAATTTAGCACCTAAAACCAAAATTATACCATGTCTGTGGATTTCCATGTCTATTATTTTTGTATCCACATTTGCAACTAATACCGTATGGTTGAAAAAGTGGTATGAAAATTTATTTCAGCTTGTAAATGGTTTGAAAGTGGGGGATTTTAATCTTTTGCGGCCTAAAACCAAGCGGACATCTAGAGGCCGCTTTGGATGGCCGCCACGTGTCAATGGCTGAAATCTCAACTGCTGGCTTTTAATTGTTTATTTCTCAAACAAATCAGTAACAATGAAACCAAGACTTAGAATTTTATTTGCTAACGTCCGACCGCCCATGTGAGCTCCACAAATTCCTTCATATACTTCTGCCAAGGCATTTTTCATCTGAACAATGGTCCAACATAAGATCTTCGGTATAACCTACCATTTTGTATGGTGAACCTTGTCGCTCAAACATGAATTACTATAGCTTCTTTTGGATCTTCGGGCAATATATTGTCTCGAATATACTTCACGATTGGATACATCCAGCATCTTTTGTCCTCTATATAGGATACTTTCTTTCCTTTGCTGCTTAGGAAACTTAATTCCTCAATGTATATCCAAGGTTTAAGGGTCTTCTCCTTTGCATTCGCTTGCCTTGAGAGCTCATCCACCATAGTGTTTTCTTTCCCCGAGATCTGAAAGACTTGGACTTCTTTGTTTCTCAAAACTTTTATCATTTCCTGATACTTTTGCAATCTAGGTACCTTCATCCCGAACTCTCCCTGCACTTGATTAACAATGAGCTGAGAGTCATTGTAAACAGTTATCTCAGATATTACTAAGGCTTTTGCTAACCGAAGGCCAACTAAGAAAGCTTCATATTCGGCTTCGTTGTTACTTGCTTCAAACCCGAATCTCAACGCATAACGGATGACAAAGGTCCCTAGACTCTTTAACAAGATCCCTGCTCTTGCCCCCTGCTTGTTGCTCGAACCATCAACGTAGATATCCCACATGGTCATTAGAGAAGGTTCGATTGTTTCTTCTACGGGAGTTGTAGTCTCCACCATAAAATCAGCTAAGGCCTGAGCCTTTATAGCTATTCAAGGTTTTAAATCTACCTAGAACTCTCCAAGTTCTACCGACCATGCTACCATTCTTCCAGACAGATCAGGTTTATAAAGAACTTTTTTCAAAGGAAAAGTGGTTAATACCTCGATTGGGTATGCTTGAAAATACGGTCCTCAACTTCCTTGCTGCTACCATCACGGCCAAAGCTTGCTTCTTGATCTCCGAATATCTTGTTTCAGCGTCTAGGAGTACATGACTGACATAGTAGATTGGTCACTGCTTCTTATCCTTTTCATAAACAAGGACTGCACTTACTGCAGAAGGCGAAGTTGCCAAGCAAACTTGTAAAGTTTCCTGAGAACATATCAGATGCGCTTAAATCCCGAGAAATGTGCCTTCCTCTGGAAAATTCCTCGATTTCATGGTTTCTCAGAGAGGAATTGAGGCCAATCACAAGAAGATTTAGGCCTTGATTGAAATGCAACCTCCCAGCACAGTGAAAGAAATCCAATGTTTAATGAGAAGGGTGGTGGTGCTAAATCGGTTCATATCCCGAGCGGGAGAAAAATGCAACTCTTTTTTCAAAGCATTGAAGGCTACACCAAGCTCGGGAGAAATCACGTGGACGGAAGAATGTCAGAAGGCATTTGAGCAATTAAAAGTGTCTCTTGGGACAACACCCATCTTAGTGCGACCAATAATCGGGGAAACCCTAACTGTTTATCTTGCCATTTCACCAACTGCAGTAAGTGTTGTATTGTTAAAGGGAGAAACAACTCGAAACCCAGGTCTACCACGTGAGTCACGTGCTCATTGATGCAAAAACAAGATACCCGGACATTGATAAGTAGGCTTTGGCACTATTAGTGGCCTCACGGAAGCTAAGGCCTTACTTTCAGGCACACCCAATAATTGTCCCGACCAACTTCCCTCTCAAGAAAATCCTTCAAAGACCTGATGTAGCATGAAGAATGGTCGGGTGGGCAGTGGAGCTGAGCAAATACCAAATCGAGTTCAAACCTAGATCGGCCATAAAAGCTCAAGTTCTAGCTAACTTTATTGTGGAAAACAATTTGCCACAAAACATCAGACTTGTAGATTCTACACGTAGATGGCTTGAGTAGCACTTCTAGTTCGAGAGCTGGACTGACACTCAAAAGTCCCGAGGATTTCACAGTCAGCCATGCATTAAGGTTCAATTTCCCGGCCTCGAATAATGAAGCCAAATACGAAGCTATCATAGCAGGCCTGAGAGTAGCCCGAGCGCTCAGAGTCCGGGAACTAGAAGTAAGAAGTGACTCCCAACTCATTGTGAATCAAATCAATGGGGGGGGGGGTATAAGAGAATGGCAAAGTACTTGGCTAAGGTCGAGCAACTTCAAACACTTTTTGATCGGGTAACTTTTCATCAAATACCTAGAAAAGAGAATGAACGGGCAAATGAACTATCTTGGCTATCTTTAGCCAACTACAAGAATCTGGATTCGGCAGTTTACATTGAAGAGTTAGATCTCCCGAGCACACAAGAGCTGGAATCTTTCGACATTAGCAATGATCCCGACTGGAAAACACCTTTGGTGACTTACCTAAAGGATAACAAGCTCCCGATCGATCCAAAGGAGGCCAAGAGAAATAAAAATCAAGCTACCCGATTCACCATCATAGATGGATAGTTGTATAGAAGATCCTTCACCTAACCACTTTTAAGGTGAGTTGGACCCTCCGGAGCTTCCTACTCAGCAGAAATCCATGAGGGAATTTGTGGCGCACACATGGGTGGAAAGGCTTTGGCGCAAAAAATATTATGTTCGGGCATATACTGGCCGATTGTGTAAAAAGATGCTCTTGTGTATGTTCGCAAATGTGAACAATGTCAGAAGCATGCAAATGTTCCAAAAGTACCAGCAGTACGGATGATGCCTATCTCTAGCCCGACCCCTTTTGCAATGTGGGGAGTGGACTTGATCGGGAAGCTACCAAAAGCTTCAAGGAACCAGGAGTATCTCGTCATCACCATAGACTACTTTACAAAATGGGTCGAGGCGGAACCTTTGGCTTCCATTACGGAAAAACAAATGGAGAAGTTTTTCAAAGAAAAAGTTATCTTTAGGATTGGAATACCTTGGGTCCTCATAACAGATATTGGGAAGCAATTTGAAGGATCCGGGTTCAAAACTTTCTGTGAAAGGTATCACATTGAGCATCGATTTGCTTCGGTAGCTTACGTGCAAAGTAATGGGCAAGTTGAAGTAATAAATAGGACATTGCTGGACGGGATAAAAAAGAGATTAGAGGATAGTCGGGCGTTTTGGGCTGAAGAACTCCCCAAGTGTACTGTGGTCATACAGGACCACTGCCCGAACCTCGACAGGAGAAACACCATTCTGCCTTGCATATGGTATCGAAGCTTTGGCTCCCATAGAAGTCTTGGCTGGGTCATTCCGCTACAACACCTTTGATGAAAAGCAAAATGACCAGGGCCTAAGGGAAAACTTAGACTTCCTACAAGAAACTTGAGAAAAAACTCAACAAAGAAATCAATTGTACTAGAAAAGGATGGCTCGGTACTACAACTCTCGGGTGAAAAACTGAAGATATTGATTGGGAGATCTGGTACTAAGAAGAACCGGTGCTTTCGACCCAAAGAATCAAGAAAAGTTAAGCCCAACATGGGAAGGGCCTTATATCATCAACAAAGAAACAAAACCGGGAGCATACCGACTGAAAGATTTAGTAACTAGAAAGCCGATCGATCGATCATGGAACTCCACTAACCTGAGAAGGTTCTATCAGTAGTTTTGTATCTTTTTCAAAATTAATAAATTGATTCGGGTCCATCCCGGTCACCTGGCACCTTTCTTAAGGACTTGCACTTTTTTAAGACTAAATTGATTTAGGTCCATCCTAGTCACCTGGCACCTTTCTTAAGGACTTGCACTTTTTTATAACTAAATTGATTCGGGTCCATCCCGGTCACCTGGCATCTTTCTTAAGGACTTGCGCTTTTTTAAGACTAAATTGATTCGGGTCCATCCTGGTCACCTGGCACCTTTCTTATGGACTTGCACTTTTTTAAGACTAAATTGATTCAGGTCCATCCCGGTCACCTTGCACCTTTCTTAAGGACTTGCACTTTTTTAAGACTAAATTGATTCGGGTCCATCCTGGTCACCTTGCACCTTTTTTAAGGACTTGATACTTATTTTGAAAAATAGGTAATCATATGCCAACAGCTCGAACGAGTTATGAAGACACAGCAATTGAGAAACACTTAGTCAAATTTCATTCAAAATAAACTCTTAAATAAGAGAAGTTACATGACTTCGGGAACAAAGAGCTGAGTGGCTTGGATATTAGTTAATTACATGACTCGGGAACAAAGAGTCACATGCTTTGGATATTTAGTTACACGACTCGGGAACAAGGAGGTATAGGTCTCGGGACACAAAAAACTTCAAGATCACACTGACAAAGAGATGCTTCATCGTAATCGATATATTGAAGCATCTTTGAACTCTTCGCAATCGCCGAGAGCAAGATTCATGTGCCGATCAAAAGCCATGAACTTACCAACTAGCTGACGGCCATCTTGAATTGTCACTCGCATTTTGTCTTGAACGTCTCAGTCGACCTTCAAGGAGGGACTTGGGGAAGATCTTCCTTCAACAGATGGCTCGACCAAACCTTCATTCGACACATTAGTGTCAGCAATGGTGTCAGTCGGGGACCCTCTGGCTTCTTCTTCAACTTGAGACTTCTCAGGACCTCCATCCTCAACCTCATCCTCAGACTCCCCCTCAGCCTCATCCTCATCCTCATCTTCCTCCTCATCTTCCTCTTCGGCTTCCTCCTCAGGCTGCTTCTCAGGAGGAGGATCAATGTAATCTAGAGGATCAGGATATGGGAAGTCAGGGATCTTGGGAAGAACTTTTGGCCGAGGAAGATTGAGGTCATCATACAACTTCGGATCCAAAATCTTCTGCAACTTTTCGGGTTGCGGAAGTACTATTTGCTCGAGGGTGAATTTGAAGGCTTGTCGTAACCCTCTCTTGGTTGTAAAATACTCTTCCAACACCTCCCTTCTAAAACTCTGAGGACCCTTGGCCTTCAACTCCACGAGCTCCTTCCCTAGTTGTACATTTCTCTCTTTCTCCTCAGCCAAGAGAGTCTAAGAACTCACCAGATCCTCGGTAGCCTTCTCGAGCGAATAGACCTTTCCCTTATATTTACCTTTACTTTTGGAAAGGTCATCCTTCTCCTTCTTCAGCCCCGTAAATTTCTCCCGAGCCACCTTAAGCTCTTTCTTCGCCTGAACAGAGTCATTGTTAGCCTTCTGATGAAGTTGCTCGGCAAGCCTCAACTGCTCCGATTGATCACGAGCCCAACTCAAGGACTCGGCAAAGATATGAGCTGCCTCGGCCAGATACCTGAAAGAAAGACATTAGACAGATAGCTAAAAAGCAAAAAGATAAACTCAGACGGGAAGAAAGATTACCTGTATCCGTCCGCAAGAAATTCTTTATTCGGGAGATTTTTCAAATACTCCCGATCAGCTTGAAGAGTGGCTCCCTTGACCCAACGTTCAGCAAAGCTCGAGTCGCCAAAAACCGAGTTAAGCTCGGCAACTTTAGAAGTGGTAGAAGGCCCCTATAAACTCTTGTGTTGTGATTGTTTGTTATTGACTAATTTCATTTAAATCTTCAATTTATCTTGAAATTGCAATTAAATCGAGAAATTGGGACAATCCACTAGATACAACCTAATCGGCCCCTCTAGGTTGTATTAACAATTAGTTTGTCAAAGAGTCCTCTGCTGTATCAAACAAAAATTCTATAATTTATAAAATGAGCTCACATCCTATATTGGGGACGTAAGGAAATAATTTCAAACCCAAATTTTCACGTGTTTACATTCAAATGATTGATGATATATGACTATTAATATCAATTAATATTTTTTTTTATCATTCATGCGTTTGTTATCATCAAAAAGAGGAGATTGTTGGTGAAATGCCACGTCAATATGCCACATTAGCTTCTAATATTTGATGATATTACACAAGATACTAATATCTCAATTTAGTAATGCACAATTAGATCAAGGCAATTGAATTAAATCGAGAATATGGAACCAAGGCACGTGGATGATCAAGACACAAGCGAAGTCTTAGACCAAGACTAACTATGAAGACTTGATGATCAAGGCATAGGCAAAAGCCTAGACCAAGACTAAGCATGAAGACTTGACGATTGAAATCATGTAATGCATTGAAGAACTAAGAAGGAATAATCAATTGGATCGAGTGCACTTAGGACGCCACTCACTTGCACTCACCCATATTATGCTCATCAAATCATTAGACTGATTTAGGGTATGTTAGGAAGAGTCATCGGACATAGGATTGGTAGGGAGGACAAAAAAATCCCTTGGAAATAGCAAGTTTAAACTTGCTATCCAAAACGGCCAGTCGATTCCTCTGAAACAACAAGCCATTTCAAAAAGGCTTGATCCGTTTGGTAATGGTAAGTTATTTTAGCCTGAATGGCTCACCTCTGAACTACATGTAATCACAAAGACCAAATGGAAATGGCACACCGTCTTGATACAGTGATACCTTTCAAACAAAATCGCAAGTTGCTTGGTTCCAACAATAAAATTTCGATGGCTATATTCCCCAATGGCTTGCCATCTTACCAAAAAGGCTAGTTGATTTAGTCAGAAAATGATTGCTTAATTTCTATCCGTTGGAACTCAAACAAAAGGGGGTTTTAGGACATGATATACCCAAACCCCTTCTACTAGAGATATCTACCTAGTACTTACAACCCCCACTTTCCAAAGCAATCAAATCTCACAATCACTCTCAAATTTAAGTGTAATAGCCTCTCACCCTTGCGTGCACATTGAACCATCATTTCAAGTAATCAAGCCCTTAAATTTATTGATCAAGAGTGTTGCAAGATCCTTGTTATTTGAGCATTCATTCTCACTTGCATCACACTCATTGAAGGGTTAAGGTGTCACACCCCTTGATAGAAAAAATCTTACATTTTTTTTATTCTTGTTATTGTAAGTCTAGTTTTAGGTAGGATTATAATTGAGAGGGTGTTCTTGCCCCGGTAACAAAGATTATAAGAGGTGCTCTTGCTTTAATGAATAAATTTTTTTAAGGGTTTGATTCTCTACCCACCTTATTGAACGAAAACCACTAGTGGAATACTCTGTTGAGACCAAGAAAGTAGTAGAAGTAGACTATCAAGTCGAATCACTATAAAACCATATGTTGTGGTTGATTGCAATTTACTTAATTTATTTATATTTGATAATCTAATTTTAAATTTACAATAAACCAAGAAATTAGGCTAATCCACTAGTTGTAACTTATTCACCACCCTCTAGGTTACATTTATTAGTTGCTTTCCATTTGTCTTCAACTCTAGGGTTTTCTTTCTGATTCTTCCATCATGACTACCAGAGGGTTGGAGGTTCATGATTCTTCACACTAGAGGAAGCAGATGAGTAGAGAAGAGATAGGGGTTTTGTGGAGAGGGTTTCTCAAAGTGTTTTTTCTGTTTCTCAAAGTGTGTCCTTTGCATCTAGTTCTGGTTCTAACCCTAGGTATCCAAACTTGTCTATTCCTAGGAGAGTTCTTGTGTTGACATCAAGAAACTCAATGGCATTGGTGATCTCAGTGTTTGGAAGAGAAAAAAAATAGAGCTTTGATGTCTCAAAAGAGACTTCTTTGTGCCATTGATGATCTTGAGGTGTTCTTTGACACCATTGAACCTACTCAGAAAAATGAGGTCATGGAGAATGCGATAGGATGCATGCAGTGGAATGTTACTAATATTGTCATCAGAGACCTCAATGAGGAAGGCAACACAACAATGAATGTTTGATCTAAAATTAAGCTTTTCTATTAGAAAATGAATTTAGGTAATAAAATATATCTAAAAGAAAAGCTTTATCATTTTAAAATGGATACATCTCTTAGTTTAGATCAACCCCTAGATATGTTTCAAAAGTTGATTTGAGTTTTAGTAAATACCGGTGAAAAAAATGAATTGGAGGATTACGATCTCTCTATTATCTTATTGAATTCTTTGCATGATGATATGTTGTTGTTAAGAATGCAATAAAATATGCTGTAAACCCATTACTTTAGAACAACGTATAGAACCCCTGAGAAATAGGGAATCTAAATTACTTGTCTCTAAGAATGGTGATAATTTATTTGTTAAGATAAGGGATTTAATAAGCAATTTAAATCTAAAAAAAAGGGCAAGGGGAATAATTTTCGGAATAATTCCAGTGATAATAGCAACAATAATAAAGGGAATGCAAATAGGAAATGTTTCTTTTGCAATAAAGAATGACATTTGAAAAGGAACTGTTATGCCTATAAAAGAAAATTAAAATGACAGTAGCCCAAATTCTAAATGAAGCAAACAATTCCAAAGATACAAACAGGGAGTTAGTTTCTACTCTTCAATCTAGCATACTCTCTCTCTTCTTCAATAATCTATGTTTTTAAGATTTGTGGCTTCTTTGCCAAGCTGATGGGGTGAGCATTGATGAAGTTGATGCCCTATCACACAAAATGACTCCACGACATGGTAAATCTTTTTTTATATTTGAAATTGCTAATTCATCCCAAGTTTAAAGCTTTCTTTTGGCGTTTCGTGAATGCATGGCTACCGATTTAGGCGATCCTATCTCAATGGACGACAACTCGCCCCATGTGTGAAATATGTGGTGATAGTGTGGAGTAGGAATGACACGTTTTTGCGTGTGCATGAACCAAGAGAATATGGGTAGCAGGACCCTTAGGGTTGAGGACAGAGAACTTCACACAAATATCCTTAATATCTGAACCTTTTTGCCTAACACTAATCTGAACAAGACTACTACTAGTAGAATATATCTATTTTCATGATTACTTGCAACTTTGTGTGGATAGAGAGAAACTCAAAGATTTTTAAGAATGGACATCCAAATCTAGAAAGAGTGATAAATAATGTATTAAAATAGGTACAGAATTTGAAGTTAGGATGCGAGGGGAGGGGGGTTAATATGACTATAATCCTCAAAGAACCCTTTGAGTTAATTACCAATAATATGTGTACTTGCATTTGCGTATCCATGAATATGATTCACTCACCAATCTTAATGCGTGCAACGGTACTTAACTCATATCTAGACTATGGAGGGTGGAGTGTGGGACTATTTTGGGATGGAAATATCTAGTATGTCAACATAGGAAGACTAAAATTTGGGAATGGCATAGAAGCCTTCAGCTGTGGACTATATGTTGGTATAAATCAAGCGTGTCTTTCTAAAATACAAGTGACAGAGATATGGTGCAATGAGAAAGAAGCTTAATTTTGATCTACTCCCACTTCCAAAGAGCACGATAGACCTCTAAACCTTATATCCCCCTTTTGATAGATGTATCTAGTAATATTGAAGACATAGATATGTGCCAATTCAAAGATCCCACACTCAAATTATGGATTACTAATTTAGCTACCAAGGCAGGTGTAGGAGACAGTAATACTACTCTTGGACATTGCTAGAATATATAACTGCTATATATAATGTAATAGATACGCTTTTCTTTTCTCATTGAAAAAAAAAATTAAAAGAGGAGTCTTCTAGTGGTAAACTCTCAACCAGTAATGGTCAAGTTAATGTGTAGGAAGTACTTGCTGTTAGTGAAAGTAATAGGGGTCAAGAGTGGATTCCTGATTCAGATTGTACCTTTCACATGAGTCCCAATGTTGACTGGTTTTTGTAGCTTGACTAATTTGAATAATGCTAAGGTCTTAATGGGTGATAATAAGACTTGTGATGTTGCTGGTATAGGCACGGTTAGTTGATTACTCATTAATGATGACATCTTTACATTGCACAATATTAGATATATACCGACTTGGAAAAGGAATTTGACATCCATAAGCTATTGGATTAATGTAGATTTGATGTTATAGCTTCTAAAGGTGTGTTATTGTTTAATCGTAAGGATTCTTATGATCATCTTTGAGGTAATAAAAAATCTGGTTTGTATGAAGGTGGGGGGACGGCCTGCTTGGGTGGAGAGGACCTAGACTCCTACAAATGAGCTTCCTGAGTCTTTGATGTTCTTTTTTCTTGGAATAGTACAATTCAAGTCGTTAAGCAAGTGACTTTTGATTGTTTTAGGCTAGTAGGTAGAAAATTTAGGGTAGGACCATAGGAATTATAATTATAATCGGGACAAAAAATAATGGTAGAAAATAGAGGATAGGAAAGTCTTTATACAATCTCAGACATTTGGCATTTTTTAAGTTGAATGATTCTAATTATGAGCGGGAGATTATAGTCGTTAGACTTTGAAAATGCCATGTATCGCAATTTGAGAACTACTCGGAACTATACAACAGCAAACAAAGATTCTAAGAATTATAAGGAAATTAAGTATAGCGGAGGGGACTAATTAATGTTCTGTTATCTTTTCATGATCTATCACTCTCAATGAAATTAAATCAAAAATCTAATTGTAAGAACTCAACCTGGATACAAAACTATCATTTTTTTAATTTTTTTTTTGGCAACTTAACAAAACTATTATATGAATTAAGCTGTTTCACTCTGAAGCAGAGGCAAGCATGAAGCATTTTTCCTATTTTTTCTTTCTTATCTCTCAATGAATGAAGGAATCTAAATCTAGGCCCCAATATGTTCACATGGTTTGTTGCATACTCTCAACTTTAGCCTTGGTTTCTTCTTTGGACTCACTCTTGAGATAAAAATGCCCCAGAGCTATGTTTAACCTAACGCCAAAATATGGTAAGCTTTTGAGCTTTCTCCGTGCGGGGAAAAGCTGTTATTTTGTTCTGGCTAGCTCTTGGTGGTCTAGGCCCTGACGGCTCAGATGGGCAATTACGACTTACGACACCACATCATCTTGAGAATGCCATGCATGGAGATACAATTGAGTCGCATGGACCTGGCCTTGCTGCTCCATAGCCACTTGGTTCACATGCTGCCATAGGAGCCCGCATGACCTCCAAGGAGACACGCCCACGCCCTCCAACCTTTCTACAAGACTATGCGTGGTGAGATGAAGGGAATATTGTTAAAGTTAAAGAAGAGTTGTTAGGAGGACAGGTGTCGTAACGTAAGCAGAAACTTGTGACTAAGTGGAAAGAATATCTCTGAGCAAGAATGATATTGTAAACAGAGACCTATACATAGAAGATCAGAAGGTGTTGGAAATACATTACCACATGAGCAATTGTATAAGACAAATAAAGCATAATCATAAATATGAAAACTTATCTTGTTTCAAATAGCATGAAATGACATCCTTGTCAAAAAGTGGCGGAGTTGAAACGTGCCTGTAACGGCACTTTCTTTAAGGTATTTAAATGCCCCGAATAGTGCACACATGTCTGAATGCATTTTCACTGCAGGATCAGTCAACCCCTCCATCATAGACGGTGCACCTCGTAATTGATGAACTAAGGGATCCGTAAAGCTACATTCACCAATCCGTTTTCTACGATACAATTTAAAGGAAACTAACGCTTCTCAAAAACATGTTTTTCGCGATAATAAACAAACCATCTCCCACCTTAATTTATATAGAAGAGTAAGAGACACCACCAAAGGTGAGTGAAAAGAAATACTAGAATAAGACTAACAGGTGAAGTGGTGAGTATCTTGGGATGCTCCATGCTCCATTTTGGACTATCTGATTTATTTGGGACCTCAAAGAGACAGACATAAATTAACAGGAGAAGTGGTGAGGTATCCTGGGATGCTCCAGTTTGGACTATCTAATTTAAACTGAGGGAACTACAAGATCCAGGGGCAAACATCAATTAACCATAGGAGATGCTTAATTTATGCAACTTAGAGCTGATTGGAGAGCAAGGATCCATGAGGCCGTGTAATCCATAAAAGCAATTTCAATCAGGAACTGAAAGTAGCTTCGGATACCGAAACAAGTATTCGAGATACAAATAAATTCTGGCGGCAATGGGTGGATGACAGTCACCGCCACCAACGTTGAGAGAAAGAATGGGACGATGCGAGTGAAAAGTGAAAACCGGATTAGGTTTGGTTTGATCCAATTTTTGGCATTAGTTAACCCGATTTAAATTTTAATCAGAAGTTGTAAAGATCTAATGGTTAAGATTAAAGAAGGACAGGTGGCATTCCTTGGTTGAATGCTGCTGGATTGCCGCAGAAGATTTGAATCCGGGCGGGCTAATGAGTCTTAATTCAAAGCAAATTCGAACTTTGCATGGTGTTCTACTTGGAGTGATACTTTGCAAATTCGAAGTCGTGGCTCATGAGGTCAGGACTTCGATTTATATATAAATGTATGTATGATATGGATTCAAAGGGAAAAAGAGTTCTCAACCGATCGAGAAAAATCCGCCAAATCATCGCTTGCTTCCGAAACTGTGTTTCTACTATTTATTATCTTTAATCTACCGAGGCTTTCTTCTTCGAGGATTGTGGATTTCTGCTCCTGACGATGACGATGACGATGACGATGCCTGACCGTAAAATTATTGGTTTAGATCAAGGATGGGAGTCTATGCAGAAGGGTATCACGAAGCTCAAGAACATTCTACAAGGGCTACCTGAGCCACAGTTTAGCTCTGAGGATTACATGCTGCTCTACTCAACCATCTACAACATGTGCTTGCAGAAGCCCCCTCACGATTATTGCCAAACAGCTTTATGACAAGTACAGAGAGTCCTTTGAGGTGTACATTACTTCAACGGTGTTGCCTTCTTTAAGGGAGAAGCATGAAGAATTTATGTTGAGAGAGCTCGTGAAAAGATGGTCAGATCATAAGGTTATGGTCAAATGGCTTTCGCGTTTCTTCCATTACCTCGATCGATACTTTATAGCTCGGAAGTCGCTTCCTCCCCTTAATGAAGTTGGACTCACTTGCTTCCGAGATCTGATTTACATGGAGATAAACGGGAAAGTCAGAGATGCCGTGATCTCTTTGATTCATCAAGAGCGTGAAGGAGAACAGATTGACCGAGCGCTATTGAAGAATGTTCTAGATATCTTTGTTGAAATTGGAACGGGGCAAATATTGGATTATTATGAGAATGACTTTGAAGTAGCCATGCTTCAAGATACTGGTGCTTATTATTCTCGCAAGGCTTCAAATTGGATTCTGGACGATTCTTGTCCTGATTATATGCTCAAGGCTGAGTGCTGCTTAAAACGGGAGACTGATAGGGTGTCTCATTACTTGCATTCTAGCAGTGAGCAGAAATTGCTGGAGAAAGTGCAGAACGAGTTGTTGACCGTGTGTACAAACCAGTTGCTTGAAAAAGAACACTCAGGATGCCGTGCATTACTCAGAGACGACAAGGTGGAGGATTTGTCAAGGATGTATAGACTCTTCTGCAGAATTCCTCGTGGGTTGGAACCTGTTTCAGATATATTTAAGCAGCATGTTACTGCAGAAGGTACAGCCTTGGTCAAACAAGCGGAGGATGCTGCAAGTAATAAGAGGGCAGAGAAGAGGGATGTGGTTGGTTTGCAAGAGCAGGTTTTTGTGAGGAAAGTAATTGATCTACACGACAAGTACTTGGCATATGTTAATGACTGCTTCTTGAACCACTCTCTATTTCACAAGGCACTCAAAGAGGCCTTTGAGGTTTTCTGCAACAAGGGTGTTGCTGGCAGCTCCAGTGCTGAACTACTGGCTACTTTCTGCGATTATATTCTAAAGAAGGGTGGGAGTGAGAAGCTAAGTGATGAAGCAATTGAGGAGACACTTGAGAAGGTGGTAAAGCTTCTTGTCTACATCAGTGATAAGGACCTCTTTGCAGAATTTTGCAGGAAAAAACTTGCTCGAAGGCTGCTTTTTGACAAGAGTTCAAATGATGATCATGAAAGGAGTATTCTGACAAAACTGAAGCAGCAATGCGGTGGACAATTTACTTCAAAGATGGAGGGGATGGTTACAGATTTAACGTTGGCAAGGGAAAATCAGGCAAACTTTGAAGAATATCTGAGTAGTAATTCAACTGCAAATCCAGGGATAGATTTGACAGTAACAGTCTTAACTACTGGATTCTGGCCCAGCTATAAATCTTTTGATCTCAATCTCCCGGCAGAGATGGTTAAGTGTGTTGAGGTATTTAAAAAATTCTATCAAACAAAAACTAGGCATAGAAAACTTTCCTGGATATACTCATTAGGTAATTGTAACATCATTGGGAAATTTGAACCCAAAACCATAGAGCTGATTGTGACAACTTATCAAGCCTCTGCGTTGCTGCTGTTTAATGCTTCGGATAGACTGAGTTATTCAGAAATCATGGCTCAGTTGAACTTAACAGATGATGATGTAATACGACTTCTACATTCCTTGTCTTGTGCTAAGTACAAAATCCTTAACAAAGAGCCAAGCACTAAAAACATCACTTCGACTGACATTTTTGAGTTCAACGGCAAGTTCACTGACAAAATGAGGAGGATAAAGATTCCACTCCCTCCTGTGGATGAGAAGAAGAAAGTGATAGAGGATGTTGACAAGGATAGGCGATATGCAATTGATGCCACTATTGTCCGCATCATGAAGAGTAGGAAGGTTTTGGGTCATCAGCAGTTGGTGATGGAGTGTGTGGAGCAGCTTGGGCATATGTTCAAGCCCGACATCAAAGCAATCAAGAAGAGGATTGAAGACCTAATCACCCGTGATTATCTGGAGAGAGACGAGGACAATCCCAACATATTCAGGTATTTGGCCTAAATCAGTGTGTGGTGATATTACCTCTCATGCTTCTGGCAATGCAATGGTAGTATGTTTCTTAATTTTCTTTTGGTACCGTAGTTATGCACATTTAGCAATTTTTTTCTTTCTTTTTTTTTTTTTTTGGTTGCCAACCCTGGTTTCCAAGGCTGTGGTGGGTGAGTCTCCCAGCGGGGTTAGCAACTTTTTTCTATTCCATGTAATCATCAATTGGTCGTGTTGTTTCCATTATTTTTTTCTCCCCCCATTTTGATTTGGTTTCTTTTTGCATTTTCTGTATTTCTCAGTTCTCTGTGATAGGTACTGTTTGGTATTTGCTCAGCCTCCAAGAAGTGGCTTAATGATAATTTGCTTTGTCCTATTTGATTTTTTAAGGTTAAACTTACATGTAATCAGTAATCCTACTCCCTAAATGGTTAAGCTCAATGTGTCCTGACGGTTACATATATGGACATTCATTCCCAAACTCCACTGCTACTAATACTCAGCATCAACGAGCCACAGTAACGGTTTTCCCACATCACAAAGCTCTGGGATCCTAAACCCTGGTGAGTATACGTGGGGAAAGCAAAGCTGTAACAGCTGCCCACAGTAACAGATTGAAAGGATAAAAATGATTGTAAGAGAGAAGTGATAACTCTGGTTCATGGTTGCAGTAATTCCACTAAATTAAATCTTGTTTCAAACAAACCAATGGGGTTATACATCATCTACGCTGGTCTATTCAATAACGCTAGGGAAGGCAACTTGGGGTAAGTAGGTCAAGGCCAAGGTGGAGCTGAATAAATTGGGTTAGCGAAGCAGTGAACAACTGCAGAGACAATTTGTAGATTGATTAAAAAAAAAAAAAAACGGAGAGGAATGAAACTGGGAAAGGCAAAATTATTGAAAGCTTGGTTGGATTCGTTCGAAGATGTTCAATCAGTGGATTTGGCGATCAAAATTGAAACTAACGATCGGAAAACAAACCCCACATTCCTGGGAACCAAAAAATAACGTAAAACAAATCATGAAAATAGCAAAACATAAAAATGGCAAGCTCTAATTTATGAGGCACTGAACAAAATCATGTTTATGTTCCCCCAAGTTTAGAATTTTCATCCATGAATTGTTTTAAATATCTATTCAACAGAAGCGAGCAGAGAATTTTTTTTCCCTCCCATACTTACAAGTAAACTTAGAATCATGAATTAGGAATCTAAGTCATTTTCTGATGAAGATCAATCCAAATTCCAAAATAAGATGTTTTATAAAAGATTATAACTACAAAGGGACCGATATGATTTCTGATTTAGCCAACTGAAATCTAATTTACCAAACAACTCTAAATCTATTTTGGGTTGGGGAAATTAATGTCAGTGTCGCTTAATTCACCCAATAGGCCCAAAACCGCCTCTTGATAATGCTCCTGAGTCCTTTAGATTCACTCTAAGGCTATGCCCATTTCTCAAACAACCCTCTTCCTGATAACCAACATAGCCAACCACCTGTACACACCAATCACCAACCCAACTCTTTAACCCAACTTCTACTCCCTCCACCCAGCAATATACCCACCACTTGTGTGGGCACTGAAGTTATAGGCTCTCCCGCCCCCATACAGAATTCCCCTCCATCTCCCGTGAACATTACTTCCACTCCCATGCTTGCTCCTCAAGAACTCACCACTCCTACTCAGCACCTCCCCTTACCTCAAATCAGCCACCAGTAAGAGTTGTGAACAGATGCAAAAGAGCTAAGACAGATATGGAGGATGAGGATCCTGAACTCATGGAGCATGATGCTGCTGATCTAGAGGTTCCTTTTTTACTGAAAAATCCCTTGGTGGCTGGGGGAATGCAGCCTCAAGGGGCCCAATGAGACTAATCTCATGGAACTGTCGAGGTATCGGGAGCCATACGACAGTTCTTACTCTTCAAAGGCTCATGAAAGATGTCAAACCTGATTTAGTATATTTGATGGAAACAAAAAATTCAGAGAAAAAGATCAATGCTATTGGCCGAAGACTGAAGATGCCCCACCAGTTTTCTATCCCTCCTTTAAACACTGCTGGGGTCTCTCCATTCTATGGACTGATGAGGTAAAAGTTCAGATTCTATATGCTGACAATCGATTAATAGATGCTTGTATTCAGCCTAGAGGTGAGTTTTGCTTCTTTCTCACTTTTGTCTATGGGGATCCTATTAAGGACAAAAGACATTTGGTCTGGAACAGAATTAAAGAGCTAGGAGAAGGTAGGGAGGAGGCTTGGGCATGCATTGGCGATTTTAATTCATACCTACAATGGAAGGAAAAATCTGGTGGTAACAAATCTGATTCTCATGACATGGTTACCTTTAGGCACTTCTTGGATGGTTGTCAATTGCTCGATGTTAAGTCTCAGGGAGCTCAATTCACTTGGACAAACAAGAGGAGGGGTGATTCCAATATAAAAATCAGACTTGATAGGGTGATTGCTAATGCTGCCTGGGTAAGATCTTTCTCTAATGCAGTTGTTCGGGTTCAGTCAGCAATAGGTTCTGATCACTTTCCCATCACAGTAGATACTCAAGGTCATACCCCCAAGGGCCCCAAACCTTTCAGATTTGAGGCCATGTGGTTCTCCCACGAGCAATGTGCTGATATTGCCAAACAAGCATGGAATATCCCCTCATATGGTAGAGCTAGTGACATAGTTCAGCAGAAGAGTCAAAGTTGCAGTTAGAAATTTTCAGACTGGAATCGCAAGGTGTTTGGAAATATCAATCGAAGAATTGATAGCCTACTTAAGGAGCTTGAATACTTGCAAGATGCCCCTCCTTCGGACTCAAATCAAACTAGAGAGTGTGAAATACAGGAGCATCTTTGGGTGGCCTATCAAAGGGAGGAAGTGCACTGGTTACAGAAGGCAAAATTACATTGGGCACGTGAAGGGGATAGGAATACAAAATTCTTTCATACTTGTGCTGTTCAACGGAGGAAGAGAAACAAAATTCTAGCATTAAAGAACCATGATGGGACTTGGGCTGAATTTGAAGAGGATATCAAGAATATCATTCAAGAGAAGTATGAAAAGATCTTTTCCTCAGAACCAATTGATGAGGAAGCCTTGCAACTTGCCTTGTTAGCTCTTAGCAACTCAGTTTCTTGGGATATTAATGATAGATTATGCTCGACACCAACTGAAGAGGAAATCAAGAAAGCTGTTTGGGACATGGCACCTCTCAAATCTCCTGGTCCTGATGGTCTACCCCTTGCTTTCTTCCAGAGATTTTGGCAGCTGGTAAGCACTGATGTCTGTAACTTTGTTTATGAGTTTTTTACTTCAAGCTGTACGTCCAAGGCTGCTAATGTGACTTACCTTTGCTTGATCCCTAAAGTTGACCATCCTGAGTAGATTGATCACTTCAGACCTATTAGCCTATGTAATGTCACAAGTAAGATTGTGAGTAAAATCCTAGCAACCTGG
Source organism: Hakea prostrata (assembly GCF_041222555.1). Classification (NCBI taxonomy): domain Eukaryota; kingdom Viridiplantae; phylum Streptophyta; class Magnoliopsida; order Proteales; family Proteaceae; genus Hakea; species Hakea prostrata. The sequence continues at coordinate 18,857,374 of NC_142604.1, forward strand.
CTCAAGGTCCACCTGGATACTATCATTACCCCTACTCAGTCTGCTTTCATCCCACAGAGATTGATCTCTGACAATGTCCTCATGGCCCACGAGGCCTTCCATTATATCAGAAAGAAAAAGAAAGGGAAGAAAAAGCTCATGGCAATCAAACTGGATATGACCAAGGCATATGACAGGATGGAGTGGAAATTTGTAGAAAAGGTTCTTATTGCACTAGGATTTTCTGATCATTGGGTGAAGATGGTTATGTCTTGTCTTACCTCAGTATCTTATAGCATATTAATGAATGGTATACCTCAACCTACCATCACTCCATCTAGAGGTATTAGGCAGGGTGACCCCCTCTCGCCCTCCATTTTTGTGTTATGCTCCCAAGCTTTAAGTGCTATTTTGATTGAAGCTGAAAGAAGTGGGCTTATTCATGGGATCAAGGTTAGGAATAGAAGCATCCCTCTTTCCCATTTATTCTTTTCTGATGATAGTATTTTGTTTGCCAAAGTGGGATTGAGTGAAGTCCATAATTTGAAAGCATGTCTTGATTTTTATTGCTCTGCTAGTGGTCAAAGAATCAATTGCCAAAAATCCTGCCTCACTTTTAGTCCAAACACTCCTAGTCAAATCAAAAGGTGGTTCGCTCGTATCCTTAAAATCCCTTATGGGCAAGGTCCAAAAAAGTATTTGGGATTACCAATAGAACTCATCCTATCAAAGAAAAATCTGTTTAGGGATGTGGAAGAAAGAACTCTTAATAGAATGCAGGGATGGAAGAGTAATTTACTCTCTCATGCAGGGAAGGAGATTTTAATAAAATCAATGGCTTTATCAGGGTTCACCTATGCTGCCTCACAATTTAAGATCCCTAAGGCACATCATAAGAAGTTGAGAAGTGCAATTTCTCAGTTCTATTGGGGTAATAATGATAAGGTGCACAAGGTATGTTGGGTATCATGGAAGCGGATGAGCAAATCAAAAGATAAAGGGGGACTAGGTTTCAGAGATCCTGACTTACAAAATAGAGCTTTGTTGGGCAAATTAGCTTGGAGGCTTTGGTCAAACCCTCAATCATATTGGGCTCAGTTTTATAAACAACTTTATTTTCCTCATTGTGATTTCCCAGAGGCTAGATTATCCTCTTCTCCCTCTTGGGCTTGGAGAGGTATTATTGAAGGGAGAGAAGTTCTAAAAGCAGGACTATTGTGGAGGATTGGTACAGGTGTGAAAATCAAAGTTTGGGATGATGGATGGATACCTCAAAACCCAGGATATAAAATTGTGCATCAATCTTTTAGATCTTATAGGGTCACTTGGGTAGCTGATTTAATTGATGAAGTTAATAGAGTATGGAAGGCTAATCTAGTAAGAGAAGTGTTTCATGAGGAGGATGGAAAGGCTATTCTCTCTATCAAGCTTGCTTTGTTCCCAAAAGAAGACCATCAGATCTGAGGGCCAGCTTCTAATGGTATCTACTCTAGTAAATCTGCTTACCACAACTTATGTAATTCTTTGGACAGAGATAATGGAATTGTACAAGGTGTTGAACTGACCCAGTTACAGATCCCTAAAGGTGTCTGGAAAGCCATTTGGAGCTGCAAAACATCCCCAAAAATTCAGACTTTCCTATGGCGAGCTCTCGCTGGAGGTCTTGCTACTGCTAAGGCTCTTCAAGTTAGGAATTTGATTAGGGATTCTTGTTGTCCTAGATGTGGAGGGGATGAGGAAAGTGTTGAACATCTCCTGTTGGACTGCTCCTTTGCTAGAGCTGTATGGTTTTATTCCCCCTTGGGTTTCTCTGCCCCACATTCTAACATATCTCTTCCTTCTTTTATAGAAGCATGGAAACAAATGGGCGAAGACAAACAGAGCAAGCTGTGGATCTCAAGTACATCAACTTTCATATGTTGGGAAATTTGGTTGACCCGAAACAAACTCTTATTTGAAGGTGTGGAACTCTCTCCATTGCAGGTTGTACACAATGCTCTAAGGAGTGTTGCAGATTTTCAGCAAGCTTTTCAAATCTCGACTACTATTGATAATCCCCTATTACCATTGGAGAGAACAAACTTAAAATGGACAGCACCTCCTAGGGGAATTTATAAGCTCAATACAGATGCTGCTACAAGAGGGAAGAAAGGAGGTTTGGGCTTTGTACTTCGCCCCTGCTCCTTGCTTATTACTTGAACCATCCACGTATACCTCCCAAACAGTTGGAATAGTGGGTTCGACAATTTCCTCGGTCAGTGCAATAGTCTCTACTACTAAATCGGCCAATGCTTGGGCTTTAATTGCCGTTCGAGGCTTAAAGCTTACTTGGAACTCGTTGAGCTTGACCGACCAAGCTACCATTCTTCCAGACAAATCAGGTTTACGAAGAACTTTACAAAGAGGAAAAGTAGTAAATACCTTGATTGGATGAGCCTGAAAGTATGGCCGTAGTTTTCTAGCTGCTATCATAAGAGCTAAAGCCTGCTTTTCGATTTGAGAGTACCATGTCTCTGCGTCGATTAATACGTGGCTGACATAATAGATTGGCCACTGCTTTTTGTCTTTTTCCTGAACGAGTACCGCGCTAACTACCAAAGGGGATGCTACTAAATATAGCTGTAAAACTTCTCCCTTTTTGGGTCGGGACAATAGCGTTAGTCTTCCTAGTGTTTCCTTTAGATCTTCGAAAGCCTTCTGACACTCCTCTGTCCATTTAGCCTCCTTACTGCCCCTTAAATCTTTGAGTGCTTTGAAAAAAGGTAGGCACTTTTCTCCCGACTGTGAGATGAAACGATTCAACGTGGCTACTCTCCCCGTTAAGCATTGCACATCCTGAACAGTCTTGGGGGCTTCCATATCAATCAAAGCTTGTATCTTGTCTGGGTTAGCTTCAATACCTCTTTGTGATACCATAAAGCTCGAGAATTTGCCTAACGAAACTCCGGAGGCGCATTTTTCAGGATTCAGCTTCATTTGATATTTTCGCAGTACTGAAAATACTTCCGCTAAATCCTCAATGTGCTTTGTCCTCACAGTGCTCTTTACCAGCATATAGTCAACATACGCTTCCACGTTCTTCCCGATCAGGTCTTTAAAAATTTTGTTGACGGCCCTCTGATAAGTAGGCCCTACATTTTTCAGGCCACACGGCATGACTTTGGAATAGAAACTCTCACGATCAGTCATGAAAGACGTAAACTTTCGTCCTCTTTGTTCACGAGGATCTGGTTGTATCCTGAGTATGCATCCATAAAACTCAATGTTTCATATCCTGTTGTTACATCTATCAAAAGATCAATCCTGGGCAACGGATAACAACCTTTTGGGCAAGCCTTGTTGAGATCTGTGTAATCTGTACATATACTCCACTTTCCATTTGCCTTTTTGACCATTACCATGTTGGCCAACTAGATTGGGCATCCAATGGGTTCAATGAAACTAGAGTTCTTCAATTTTTCAAACTCGCCCCGAACGGCTTCGTACTTTTCTATGGAGAAATTTCTCCTCTTTTGAATTACTGGTTTCACCTTCGGATCTATCCAAAGTTTGTGCTCTGCAACTTGCCGATCAATTCCTGGCATATCATCTGCAGACCACGCGAACACATCGCTGTTTTGTTGAAGAAAAGACTTCAACTCCTATTTGAGTTCTTCCAGCTGCTCAGACCCGATATAAGTAATTCTTTTTTCATCATTGGGATACAGCTGGATTTGTTCCAACTTTTCTACCGGCTTGGGCCTTTGCATTTCTGCCTCGTCTCGATCATCCGTACTTCTATTGGTAACACAGTTACCTTTCTTGGGCCCTCCTTATCCTTAAAATATGCTACATAACATTGTCGAGAGATTCTCTGGTCAGATGAGACTTGACCGATCCCCATTTCTGTTGGGAGTTTTACTTTTAGGTCCTTTGTTGAAATGATATCACCTAACTTTGATAAGGATGGCCTTCCGAGGATGACATTATAAGCCAGAAGCTCTCGAACCAGCAAGAAGTTTACCCGAACAGTAGCCTCTTTGGGGAAGCTTCCAATCGACAGATCTAGCTGTACTGATCCTTCCGCTATTGCGGAGGATCCCGCAAAGCCATATAGATGCGTGGATGACGGCTCCATCAAGTCTTCATCCACTTTAAGTTTTTGATAAGCTGCATAAGATAAAAGGTCTGCAGCAGACCCGGTGTCAACTAACACCCTATGCACTTCACGGCGTGTGATTTCTACCTTGATGACTATGGCATCATCATGAGGTAAACAGATGCCTCTTTCATCTTCTTCGCCGAAGGTGATCGAACCCTCACCATTCGGCCTTTTACGGTTCTGTGTTTCTCTGGTCCCAACAAACTTGGATTTGGCTTTCAGCTTTCGGAGCGACTTAGGTTTGGGACCTCCAAATATTGTTAGTATGGGTGACCGAGTGGCATCGATCACTTCTTTACCTTTCTTAGATTTAGGAGCCTCCGTCGGTTGTTCTGGGCTAACTGAACGATCCCTTTTACCACCTGTGTCTTGCGGTTCCGCTCGTCTTCCTCTGACGAAATTGGACAAGTGCCCTTGAGATATCAATCTCTCAATCTCTTCCTTTAAATGTTTGCAATCATTGGTGTAGTGACCATAATCCTTGTGGAAATCGCAATACCTTTCTCGATCCTGCTCCCCAGGTTTGGTGGGAAGCTTTGGAGGCCACTTCAAGATATCTTGTTTCTTGATAATATTTAAAATATCAGCCCGAGGAGTATTTAATGGAGTACACTCACTTTTACCGAGAGATCTTTGTCGCCACGCCTTGAGGCTTTCCGACCCGATCACGAACATTCTGTTTCGGCTTATGCTTGTTCTCAGGGGCCTTCTGTTCTTTTGTAGAGGCTTTATTATCCCCCTGGTGTGCGTCTAGGATCTCCATCACCTTTGCCTGCTTCTGGCATCTTTGCACCAGTTCAGCATAAGTGGTAGGCATATCTTGAAGTAATAACTCCAAAAGTCGTAGATTAGTGAGTCCAGTGAACAAAGTAGTTTTAGCCACTTGTTCATCTAGATTCTCTATCTCCATCGTGACCTTGTTGAATCTTTTCAGGTACTCCCGAATCGATTCACTTTTCTCTTGTCTGATAGTGAACAAGGTCTCCTAAGTCTTTTTGATCTGGATTCTGCTTTGGAATCGTCCTATGAATTTGCGCGCCAATTCTTCAAAATCCACGATCCTTCCCGACAGGAGATTCGAAAACCATTTCTGTGCTGCTCCAGTCAAGGATGAACCGAAAACCCTGCAAAGGATTTCATCGGAATTACCTGCAACAACCATAGTCTTTTAATAATAACTGATGTGAGCGGTGGGATCTCCCGAACCATCGAACGTGGAAAAAGTCGGTAAACGGAAATTGTGAGGAAACTGATATCCGGCTATGGGCCAGGCAAACGGAGTTTTTCAAATAACCGAATAAATATCATCGGTTATCCTCCCTTTCACCAATTGTCCGAGTTTTTGATTGATATTGGCCAATTCTTGACCAATATTTGTGGATCGATATCCAACGACACGATCATTCTCTCGAGCAGCACGTCTGATAGTTGGTGAGTGAGTTCGTACACCTGTACTTCCTTGCGGTCCTTCAAACAGTTCGTCCCACCTAGGGAGTTCTCCCGTTCTCCTAGGTTCTCCTTCTCGCCACCGGTCGCCTTCCTGGAAATTTTGACCGACATTCTGTTCATCGATTAGTCTTTGCTCCCGCTGTAATGCACGCCTTCCCACATTACGGTGATCAGGTGTTTGTGGTGCCACCACTTGTCTGGTCAACGTATGGAGCATCTGACTCACCTCTAATAACTGGAGTTTCAGTTGATCTAGTTGATACTGGAGTGGATCCGATGGATTATTACCTCCTTGTCCACCATCTTCCTGTACCTCAAGAGGTCAACTCCCCTTAGGGATATCTGGATTATTTGCTCCGAGAATTTGGACACCAGCATCTCGCTGGGCTGCAGCAGCCGCTGCTACCGATGATCTAGTCACCATGACTCTCTGAAGCGTTTCCCACAGATGGCGCCAAATGATGCTTCCAAAATCTGCTCAGCCCTTAGATCTCCTGTGGATGACTTGCAAAAACGAACATCAGATGTGGCCCAACAGCTGGGGTCGGGAGTCCACCTCCGAAGGCTAAGTCAGTTGATGAACTTAATCACAAACAGCTCTGTTTGAGTACAGAGCTAAGGAATGAATAACGAGAATACGATTCAGATTGTATCCGTCCCCCTACCTTTGTGAGTAGGTGATGTCTTATATAGAGTGTACCTTCGAATCTCCTTCGTTGGATGTATTTGAGCCTTCTTCAAATAGTCATCAGATCCTAACGGATAGATCCGTTGAGTGATAGATCCCTACTAGGTTAGACTAGTAGATGACTCCTTTGATGATACGATCGTTATATGGTAGTTATCCATATAATAGCGATAAGTAACAGCCGCCAAATGCTGCTATCTATCTCTTTGATGATTAGTCCATTCCGATCGTAGCGGATTAGGGCGTGCTTATGACTGAGTTAGTTTTCTTCCTCAGCAAGCTACCTCCTGGACCCAGCTCGCTCGGAAGTGAGTCTATTCCTTTCTTCCCGACCAGGGTTGAGGATCGAACCAAGGTTGAACCAGGTTCCGTTATATTTTCTCCATATTAGAAAGACAGGAAAAACATCTCGCAGATACACTAGCTGCTTCTCAATTGGAGTAGGATCCAAATAAAATCACTGAACGATTTGAGAGTATGCAAAACATCAAATACTTGAAACGCAAAATCTGATGAGATCGTTCATCAAACAAGTTGGAGTTCAACCAGAGGGAAGAGTTCTGATCTCGCTTGCTAGAAGATCTCGCACTCTTTCCCGAGTTGAGGTGATTTTTGTACCAAATCCTCGGACCCAGAGGTCAAGAGAAAGTCAAAGATGATAAATTCTTAAAGAAGGATCAGGAGAGAGTGCAAATCAAAACTACATTCCTCTGGAGTCAAAAGATCAGGGATTGTCTAAGGATGATTGTTTCAGCCACATTCAAAGTAAAAAGAGTAAAACTCTTGGAGATCGGAGGGATAAGAGAGAAACGGGGAGATTGGAAGGTACTAGATCTAAAGTTCATGGATGTGAAATCAGTAAGAGATTTCGTATCCTGAACGATCAGATTCAACGATTGACGAATAAAGACGGTGGAAAAAAGGTGGAAGAAGCAATGAATCAAAATCCATTCTCTAAAGACATCATGTCAGCACCATTGCCACATAACTTCAAGCTTCCGGTGTTTACAATGTATGATGGAAGCTCAGATTCGTTGGAACACCTAGCTCAGTTCAATTCTGTTATGATGTTGGCAGGTAACTCTGATGTTTTAAAGTGTCAATCCTTTCCATCGTCATTGAAAGGTCCTACAACAACCTAGTTTTTCAATCTGTTACAGGATTCAATTGGAGATTTCAAAGACTTGACAAAAAATATTCTTGTCAAGATTCCAAAGCAGCATGAAAAGTAGCAAAATGGTGGATAATTTGGCTGCAATTCGCCAAAAGTTAGGGGAATCAGTTCGAAGTTATATGAAGAGATTCAATCAAGAATCAATTCAGATAAAGAACTTGAATGAAGCAGTGGCTTATGATGCTATGTTCAGAGGATTGACGGACGATCATTTGTTGGAATTTCTGATTATGAACAAGCCGGCAAACATTGTAGAATTAACAACACGATGTAATCAGTATGCTAAGATGAAAGATATTCTTCAGGCCAGGAAGGAAACTGATGGTGATGGGAGCAGAAAGAAGGAAGATAGAGTCATGCGATCTGATCAGAGAGATCAAAGAAATAACAAAAATTATCTGAGGAATGGTCCAGATCGTCAAATTAGAAGAGATATTCCAAGACCATTCCTGGAAAATTAAACTCCTCTTAATACCAAAAGATTTGAAATTCTGAAGTGAATCCAACATTAGGGATTTGTAAAATGGCCAGCACTGATGATAGCAAAGGTAGAAGAGCGGAATCCAAACTGATTTTGCAAGTATCATAGAGATCATGGTCATGATACTGATGATTGCAGAATTCTGAAGAATGAAATTGAGCGATTGATCAATCGGGGCGGGCTAGATCGATATGTTCAAAGGAGAAATGGAGGACACCAGAGAAATGCTGCTGATCAGCCAAGAAGGTGGAATAACTAGACACTAGCGAAGGAGGACCAGGCGAAAAGAGATTTTCAATCTAGTTCTCCAGATGAAAATGCCAAGCATCAGGAAAATCAAAGAGTTCAATAGAAGCAATCTCCTGTCATGATCATCTTGGGGAGTTTGGATTTAAACTCAATTTCAAAGTCTAATGCTCATGCCAGGTATGTTAATGCTGTCGAATCTCAAATAATTCCTAAAAGAATTAAGAAGATGAAGGAAATAGTTTTCACAGAGGAGGAGATGGATGGAATTCAAGAGCCACATGATGATGCCATCATTGTTGTCATTGAGGTGGCAAATAGAGACATTCACAGGGTTTTAATTGATATGGGGTCTTCTGTAGACATTATGTCTTATGAAGCCTTTCAACGGTTGAAGATAGATACTGTCAAGATAAAACCTTGTGGAACAAGTTTATTTGGGTTTTCTGGGGAATCTACTTCGGTGGAAGGAACTGTGGAGTTGACAATAACATCGGGAACACATCCACAAATAGTAACAACTATTACTAAATTTTTGTTGATAAAGAATCTGTCGGCTTATAATATAATTCTGGGAAGGCCAACTCTGAATTCTATTGGAGTTGTGGTTTCAACAAGGCATTTGAAAGTAAAATTTCCAACCAAAGGAGGCATTGGAGAATGCAAATCTGATCAGAGAACCTCGAGGTAGAGCTATACAACTTTCTTGAAAGATTCTAGGTGACAAGGTTTTAATATCTGCTGCAAAGATCCATGTGGGCGGTTGGTATTCTTTTTTATTTTCGTATGTATAATTTCATTGGTACAAATCCTGATTATAAATTATATGTCTATGGGAATGTTGAAGAAGGAAAAAAAAGAGTAATATGCATAGGATATAGGTGTAGTACATTGAACATTACATAGAATGTGTGTAAATAAAAGAATAGCTATTGTATTGAATTAAGACTCTAAAATTTCAGGAGTGACCAATCTAGGCCGTGTACTGCCTAGCAAATTTTCAGAACACATATATCATTCATTTCCCCTTTCTCAATCTTACCGCTTCCTCTCTAAGTAACCATATCAAGTTAGCCGTTGAAAATCCCATAAGGAATTAGAACGGGGCTTTCAAGATATTTATTTTCAATTATCTTAATCAGTTATAGTTCAGACTTAACTTTGATTGGGGGGGGGGGTGAGAATGGGATCTTTCTCAAAACACCTAGGAGTTGTTCATTTCAATGCTCAAGAACCATTCATGACACAACAGTGAAACCTCCAGTAGAAAGAGCTTCTTTTGTACGTTGGAGTCCCTACTATGCACGCGATGTATAATGCATCTCTCACCAATTTAGAATGTCTATCTGATTGTGGTTATTTATAAATATTTGTTGCCAAGAAAAGAATTTCTTTTGACGTGCAACCTTTTCTTCTTCCTGTTGTTAATGAGATGGAAGCTGATGCTTCCAAAAGAACCTAGTTTGGAACAGTTTTCCGTTTTAGTTGTTTAGCAAGTTTGTTGCTTGATACTCGCAAATGACAAAATGGAATCCAACCAGGTGTATCTTTTTTAATTTTATGTTTTTATTTTTGGAGAGTAAAGTTCCTTTTATTTCCTTAAAAATTCATAGTCCCTTTCAATGAGTAGGTTATAATCTTTCAATATAATTATTTTTTTAATAATTAACACTTCTTAGGAGAGTGCTCTCTATAAATTGTTTATTAAACTTATTCATATTTCGTAATTGTTCAATAAATGCTTAGGGAATGTGTTTATCATACACTAAAAAAATCCAAAACTTTTTAAAGCATACAAACGTAAAAAAATAAAAAATGTTTCCGCAAAGAAATATTGTGGTAGAATTGTTATCAAACACACTCTAGTAATCCCAAAAAAGAAAAAAAATAACAAATAAAGGATCTGACCATAATTTATACAACCTAATATGGTAGTGTCTTAGAAAAAGGGATTGTCAAGGCCATGGCTAGGCTGGGCTCAGTGAAGCTGCCAGTCAAGCCCTTGAACCGAGACTTGCTAATACAATCTAATCTTGTATGCTTTCTTGTTTATCCCAAAATTTTCATCTTGAATCCTCCTCCTCTCAATGTCGGGGACAATTGACAAAAGATTGGGTATGAGACAGAATTTTTTTTCTTTTTCCTGTCGATTTGGCTTGCTTATGCACGTTATTGCCCACACTTTAAAAATGCTAAAAAGGATGTATAAAATTTACCATAATGATGGTTTACAAATAAACAACGGGGAAGGGAGATTTTAAATCAAATCACTTGGTGTGACAAGGGGAAGCATTCTTAGTATTGTATGGTAATGTTCTAATTGCCAAATCGGCAACATGGCAAAAATTTGCTCTTCAATATCCCTAGAAAACTATTTTCTTCTCTATTCTTTTATCCACCATCATACGTTAAGAATAAAGGAAATACAACTTAGGTGTTGGGCGCCCACGTTTACCTACACCAAGACATTTCCGAACGTGAATTTACCACCATGCCCATCTGTTACCCAAAAATGGAAAATGAGTGTTGTCGAGTTTTAGTATCTATAATAATATAAAGAAAGGCGAATTTTATGCGGAAGGAGGAATGAGTTTGCAATAAGGGGCAATGTTAATATTTATTTGGTAGAGTCACACAAACTAGGAGGTAGACAACTAGCTCAACTGCCTTAAAATTATATGTTAGAACATTGATAACGAGAGACTATCAAACTTCTCTAGCACTAATGTGAAATTGCAAGATCTAGACTTGTTTATTGATCATCTTCGCCTCTAAGCACTTTCACTTCACCTCACCCTGAAAACGTAACAAAATCTCAATGTTAGTCATAAAAGAATCACTTAACTATTATGAAATTCTCATATCTAAGAGTTTGAGATTCACGTTAGGAATAGAAAGGATTTGAAAATTCACGGGGTTTCGTAGATGTTGAAAATATACTTGGAGCAGTCAATGGAAGGGCTAATCTTGTAGGGAAGGTGGACACCACATTTGCCGGGAAGTGCTGCAACATTGCCACCCTTGATTCCGGGAGTGGCTCTATAGGCATTCTTGAGACAACGACAAGCCGCACGACGGTCAGGAGTGGTTCTTGCGGCGGAGTTTAGTGCCCTCACGGAGTCGCAACAAGCCCAAGACACCTTTCCTCCGTTGCGCAGAAAGGTGAGGCAAGAAGCCAATCGAGAGACCACGAGCCCACATGTCAGGGCATCTGCAGCATGTGATGCTGCCACAACCATGCATACCAGAACAAGGCACAAAACCTTCAGGACACTAGAATTGGCCATAGTTACACGCACTTGCAAGCTCCTTGATGCTCACTTGTCTCTTTCTTTCTCCTAGTGTTTCCATAGATCAATGCAATGACATACTCCTCTCTACGTGTTTATTTATAATAGAAGGGCGTATTAGAAGATTGATGGTGGTTGAGATTTGAATTATTTTCGATGTGTTTGTTGTTTTGCTTGTGTGGTTTCTCTTTAAAATGGAAAGCTTAAATGTTGTTTCTAATTAACCTTTTTTGGTTGGTTTTGAATTAAAATTCTAATTTGAATGAACAAACTGGCAGGCTAACTGGGACCATTTTGTGATGCATGGGTTTCCTACTCAGTCGATTTGAGTTTGGTTTTGTTTTAGATTTTAGAACCAAGTAGTATTTACATATCTGTAAACTTCAATCATTTTGTTATAAACATGCATGTGGTTCTTGCGCCCACTACATGAAGCATTTATAGACGAGTGTGTGGAAAGACCAATCAACCCCTAGGGCAACCGAAAACACATGCAACTCAATATCTTTATTGCACTCCCATCCGTCTCCGTCTTCGTGCATGAGCCATGCAGGCGGTTGATACTCTTTCTTATTTTAATATGTATCATTTCTTTTGTACAAATCTTGATTATAAATCATATGTCCATGGGAATGTCGAAGAAGGACAAGAAAGAGTTATATGTACATGATATTGGTGTACACCATTGAACATTACAAGGAATGCCTCTAAATACAAGAGTAGCTATTGTATTGAATTAGACTGTAAGATTTGAAGAGTGATCAATCTAGGTCATGTACTCTCTCTAAAATTATCAGAACATATATATCATTCATTTCTCCTTTCTCAATCTTACTGCTTCCGCTTTGAGTAACCATATCAAGTTAGCCGTTGAAAATCCCATAATCAATTTGAACGGGGCTTTCAAGATCATTATTTGCAATTATCATAATCAGTTATAGTTTAGACTTATCTTTGATTGGGGGGGGGATCTTTCTCAAAACACCTAGGATTTGTTCATTTCAATGCTACCATCAAACCACACGGAATCTCCCGCTTTGAGTAACCATATCAAGTTAGCCATTGAAAATCCCATAAGGAATTTGAATGGGGCTTTCAAACTTTCTATGTGTTTATTTGCAATTATCATAATCTCTTTATAGTGTTGAGATTTGAATGCTTTTGATGTGTTTGTCGTTGCTGGTTGGTTTCACATTGAATTCTATTTTCAACTAGCAGGATCCATTTCTCAAAAGTCACCTAGTCATTCGATTTGGTTCTGTTTCAATTCTTAGAACAACCTATTTACATATCTTAAAACTTCAATCATCTATTTAATCTCCTGTTCTTGCACCAAGAAGCATTCTTTGTGTAAAGTCCAAGGCAGTTCCAAAACTATTCACGCGATGTATAATGAATCTCTCACCAATTTAAAAAGTCTACTTTATTTTGGTTACCTTTATCAAAATTATATATACAACAATGAAGAAAACTTCTTTTGACCTAGAAACCTTTTCTTCTTCCTATTGTAATGAGATGGAAATTTGATGACCAATATAGAACCTAGTTCTAACAAATTTTCACATTACATTCATTTGCCTTTCGCAATTTGTTGCTTCGATACCATATCGTGCTAAAATGACAAAATGGAATCCAACTTCAAGTTGTTTCAATTTTTTAATCAATTATGTTTTTAATTTTTGGGGGAGAGTTAAAAGTTTTCTTTTATTCCCAAAAATTCATAGCCCCTTTCTATGAATATGTTATAATCTTTCAATATAATATTATTTTTTTTAATAATTAATACTTTTGAGAGTGCTCTCTATAATTGGTTTATTAAACTTATTCTTATTTTGTTGAATTGTTGCAAGTACAAAATGCTAATCCAACTGGGTAATGTTTTGTTTATCTTGGAGAGTACAGTTCCTTTTAACCGTAAAATTCAAGCCCCTCAAAAATTTTTTATAAGCATACAATCGTTATATAAATACATATTTTAATAATTACACTCAGGATAAAAATTAAACTAAACTGCAAAAAATGCATTGTCTTAGTATTGTTATCAAACACACTCTAGTAATCCCAAAAAAAAAAAAAAAAAAAAAAAATCGCAAAGAAATTTATTCTTTAAAACACACTAGTAAACAAAAAAAAAAAAAAAACAAATAAAGGACCTGTCCATAATTTATAACACCTAATTTAGTAGTGTCATAGAAAAAGGGATTGTCAAGACAATGGCTAGGATAGGCTCTGTGAAGCTGCCAAGTCAAGCCCTTCAACTTAGACTTGCTAATACATTCTAATTTGGTCTACCTTCTTGTTTGTCCCAAAATTTTCATCTTGAATCCACCTCCTCACAATGTTGGGGACATTTGACAAAACATTGGGTATCAAATAGAAATTTTGTTTTTTTTTTTTTTTTCCTGTCGATTTGGCTTGTTTATGCACGTTATAGCCCACACTTTAAAAATGCTAAAAAGCGTGTATAAAATTTACCACAATGATGGTTTACAAATAAACAACGAGAATGGGAGATTTGAAATCAAATCACTTGGTGTCAAGGGGAAGCGTATTGTACGGAATAATGTTCTAATGGTCAAATCGGCAACATGGCACAAATTTGCTCTTCAATATCCCTAGAAAACTATTTGCTTCTCTATTCTTTTATCCACCGTCATATGTTAATAATCAAGGAAATGCAACTTAGGTGTTGGTCACCCACGTTTACCTACACCAACACATTTCCAAACACGAATTTACCACAATGCCCATCTATTACTCGAATATGGAAAATGAGTGCTTCGGAGTTTTAGTCTCTAAAATAATATAAAGAAAGGCAAATTTTATGCTGAAGGAGGAATTTACAATAGGGGCAATGTTAATATTTATTTCGTAGAGTCACCCAAACTAAGAGATAGACAACCAGCTCAACTGCCTTACAATTATATGTTAGAACATTGATAACAAGAGACTATCAAACTTCTCTAGCACTAATGTGAAATTGCAGGATCTAGACATGTTTATTGATCTTCTTCACCTCTAAGCACTTTCACTTCACCTCACCCTGAAAACGTAACCAAATCTGAATGTTAGTCATAAAAGAATCACTTAACCATTATGAAATTATCATATCTAAGAGTTTGAGATTCACGGTAGGAATAGAAAGAATTTGAAAATTCACGGGGTTTTCTAGATGATGAAAATATACTTGGAGCAATCAATGGAAGGGCTAATCTTGTAGGGAAGGTGGACACCACATTTTCTGGCAAGTGCTGCAGCATTGCCTCCCTTGATTCCGGGAGTGGCTCTATAAGCATTCTTGAGACAACGACAAGCCACCCGACGGTCAGGAGTGGTTCTTGCGGCGGAGTTGAGTGCCCTCACGGAATCGCAACAAGCCCAAGACACCTTTCCTCCGTTGCGCAAAAAGGTGAGGCAAGAAGCCAATCGAGAGACCACTTGCCCACATGTCAAGGCATCTGCAACATGTGGTGCTGCCACAACCATGCAAACAAAAACAAGGCACACAACCTTCAGGACACTAGAATTGGCCATAGTTACAAGTACTTCCAAGCTCCTTGATGCTCACTTGTCTCTTTCTTTTCTCCTAGTGATTTTCTAGATCAATGCAATGACATACGTCTTTCTAGGTGTTTATTTATAAGAGAAGGGCGTAACAGACTTCTTAGGTGGTTCTGGTCTCCTTGTTTGGCTTGGAAGATTGATGGTGGGTGTGATTTGAATGCTTTTTGATGTGTTTGTCGTTTTGCTTGCGTGGATTCTCTCTAAAATGGAAAGCGTAAATGAATTTTCTAATTAACTTTATTTGGTTGGTTTCACATTAGAATTCTAATTTGAATGAACAAACTAGCAGGCTAATGGGACCATTTTGGGAAGCCTAGGTCACCTACTCATTCGATTTGAGTTTGGTTTTGTTTTAGTTTTTACAACCAACCCGTATTTACATATCTTAAAACTTCAATCATGTAGTGGTGATCATCCATGTGGTTCTTGCACCCACTACATGAAGCATTGATAGATGAGTGTGTGGAAAGACCAATCAGCCCCTTGTGCATCCCAAAACCCTTGCGACTCAATATCTTTAGTGCACTCCCATCAATCTCCATCTTCATGTAAGATCCATGGGGGCGGTTGTTATTCTTATTCAATGCTCAAGAACCATTCATGCGACAATAGTGAAACCTCCAGTAGCAAGAGCTTCTTTTGTACGTTGGAGTCCCAACTATGCACGCAATGTATAATGCATCTCTTTCCAATTTCGAAAGCTATATGATTGTGGTTATTTATCAAAATTAGTAAGAATAGAACGTCTTTTGACGTGCAACCTTATCTTCTTCCTATTGTTAATGAGAAGGAAGCTGATGCTTCCAAAAGAACCTAGTTCGGAACAGTTTTCCGCTTTAGTTGTTTAGCAAGTTTGTTGCTTGATACTCGCAAATTACAAAATGTAATCCAACCCGGTGTATCTTTTTTAATTTTTAATTTTTAATTTTTGGAGAGTTAAGTTCCTTTTATTTCCGTAAAATTGATAGCCCCTTTCAATGAGTATGTTATAATCTTTCAATATATATTTTTTAATAATTAACACTTCTTAGGAGAATGCTCTATATAAATTATTTATTAAACTTATTATTATTTCGTAATTGTTGGTGCTAAAATTGCCGAGAGGCTTTGAACTGTAATCTTAGCACCAAATCACTCAGATTTGGATGGATCTGGTTTACTCCATAGTGAATCAATCTCTCGTTCCTGAAAAATAGAACACTAGTGAGAAACGGAGCCGATTGTCTTGATCGGCGTCGCGTCTCCGACGGTCTAGTCAGAAATGAAGACAATGATCCAGAGCTCGAAGGAGCTTCTGAGGTGTTCTAATGGAGTAGAATCAGTAAAGTACTAGTGTCCAGATTAATCTGAGAGACTTACCCTTGACGAGTTCATCATCCCTTTTATATATAGATTTCCCGCCTATTCTGCTTTTAACTGTGACCGTCGGATTATAGCATCGGATTGAATGGCCATGATTAGGCCTTTGTCAAAGTTCTTGGGCGGACCCATATATTGCTTTACTCGATTAATTAAAACCAACCGAATTGTTATAAGATCGGAGTGAACCGGCCTGAAATGGGACTGGGGTACTTTAGTCACAACATGAGCCCCCCAGCCTACTGATCAGGTCAAACTTGTATGAGACTCTGGTCAGGAGGTTTGAATCTTTCTTCCAAATAATTCCAGAATACTGTGTTTGTCACGATCTCGTAGATTTCATTAGAATCGTCAAACTAGAATAAAAATTTTCTCCATATTTTCTCTTTAAATGTTGACTCTTGGTATCCCATGTTAATCTTTCCAAGGTTTTTCCACGTGGCAAAACTTTACTGGATCAACATCCTATAACTTTTCCCAAGAAATTATGATTTTCAAAACTGCAGCCTCAGGTTCCCAAGTCATCATTAACTCGAACATTGATCCATGGTTCATCTCTTATATAAAATTGTAATTTCCTTGAAAATAAAACCATCCCTCATAATCATAAGGTTATTGTGCTCAGCCCCCAAATCATCCTGCATATTAGCCGAAATCTTTATCTTGTCAGACCTTTTATTCTTTCTTAAATATAACTTTTTGTCTTCCTGATGTTATCCTTCTTTGCATCGTTTAATCATAAATTCTCTATCTTCCTAGTGTACGGTTATCACATCCTTCCCAACTCCCTTTATATTGTCTTCATGTTCAACCGTAATGCTTCTGAATCTACCGATTGACTCCATGCGTCGATTACGAGTAGCTACGTCCGTCGATCTTGAAACATTGTATATTTCCCTCCACTTTTCAAGAAAACTCCTTCGCCTCACTTCATCCCTTATATTTATTCATCTTCAACCATCTGCTCTCGCCCGTACTCTGTCTGCATTCTTCGAAAATATCAAACATATTCATCTGCCATCTCCATTGTTCTTCCTGCTTCCACTTTCATTCTGCAAATCTTCACTTCCTACCTTTCCTTCTTTGCCATGGACCCCTCAACTAATCCTTCAATATCCCACACTTCTGAGCAACCCACTATTCTTTCAAGTGCCAATCAACTAGAAAAAACCTTAGGTATTTTCTCCCCCGGTTAGGTTTCCTTAGACTGGAAACCCACTCCTTACACTCATGATGAAGTTATTGTTCTTTACACACCTGTAGACATGTCTAAGGAAAATAAGGACCCACGATATGCCGGTCCAAGATGGTATCCAATAAAGGTGAAGAAGTCTCACCTGCTGTCTTACTTGTAAGATTACCATTTTCCCTCCGATGCCAAGGTATGGGTCCCTGAACTTTCTGATCGTCCATACAGTGTTGAACCTGGGGTCATTACCATTTATCTTAACCACCTTGAGTCTGGTTTTAGAGTTCCCCTAGTCCTGATAGTCCAGTCCCTACTTGACTACTACCATGTCTGTCCCTGTCAACTTACTCCAAACAGTTGGAGATTAGTGTACTGCTTTTTGCTTTCATTCACAAAATGAAGCGTCTCCCCTCAGTAGAACTTTCAGAAATTACTACACTTTGAAAGTATCCCGCGAATGTGGTTACATTTACTTTGCTAGAAGAACATGTATTGCAAGTGAACTGGGTCAAGAAACCCGGATTTTCATTGATTCCTCCATTCCTCATGTCAACAAACAATGGTGAGAGAAATATTTTTTCTGTGCCATTCCTAGTCCAAACTACCGTTCCCGATGGTGTCTGCATTCTTTGAATTCTCTTCTTCCTTTGAACAAGCGTCCTGAACTCAATGAATATGATCAAGAGACTTGGGACTTGATTCCCACCGGAAAACCAATTGATGCGGTTGATCTGAAAACCGATGCAGGTCTTGCCAACCATGGTCTTTTTCCATGTAAACAATGATGATTATGATGATTTTTTTTTTTTTTTACTTTGACTTTCTTTTGTCTCTCTCTTTATATATATACATACATATAGGAACTAATGTCCACCAAGTTCCCAACATCTCTGAACTTCGAAAGGCTGCTTTTGAAGAAAAGAAACACGATTCCAAACCTGAAAAATCAGGTAAGAAAAGAAAGCACTTTGCCGTCCGTCCTTATAGTGACCGAAGTCCAAAAAATCCTCTTTGAAAAAGATTGTTGAGAAGAAATCTCCACCTGGTTAGCAAAAGACAGACCAGGCACAAAAAGATATTGTTAAAGATGAAATTGCTAAAGAAAATTCTAATGTCCAGTTTGTCAAAACAGTTGCCAGCATTAATCCTGCTATAAAAACAAGAACTTCAAGGACCTCCAGAACTTTGAGATGTAGACTCCGGTCCACATGTCCTTCTTCTAGTCAGAAATTGTCTGGCACCAAGAAAAGAAAAGAGAAAAAAGAATCCGCTCCTACTCCTGCTGAAATCCCCCCGAAAGAAACAATCTACAGGAAGAAATTCCTACTGCCACTATTAATATTGCTGAAGAAATTACTGAACCCATTGGCTCTCCCTGAAATGAAGCTCGCACTCCCCCTGTATCACCTGTGTTATCCCATGATGCTTCTGTTCTCCAAGAAAAGATGGTTGAGAATGAAGATTAAGGTAAGGAAATTCCTGATTACTCCTTTGATGAGCTAAAGAAAATTGCTAAAAAGTTCTTGCTCATGATGCAAGTAACATTATTGAACAAATAGTTGATCAGCTATTTGATGAGAATACTTATGTTCCTGTTCCTCCTGAAATTGCTTTCGGAGAGAATATTCCTCAAAATGAGAATGTTGTTGCTGATAACACTCTTGTTTTTGCTTCCATCATACAAGATCCTGTTTTGAATAATGTCATCCCAGACATTAATATTGCTCCTGTCATTGATGAAGAAAATATCCACATTGTCCCACCAAATGAAGAATTTGTTAATGCTGCTCCCCTTGAGTTTGATATGCCAGCTGATCCTCCAATTGGTCTGGAAGGCCAAGAGAACATCGTGGCTAAATTTGCTGATATGCAAGTTGACTCTAATGATGCTGCCATTGATGTTGACCACAATGAAATTGTTGAGGCTGCCAACCCACAACCAATTGGCCCTGATCAGTTAGATGACGTCCTGAGTGTTGCTGATTCTGGGAATCAGTTTAACCCTACCTGGAATTTGTAAGAGAACCACACAGCCAGCTGAAATTGGGAAGTTGCCCGCGAATGGGGAACAAAAGGAAGAATCCCTCGTGACAGAAGGGAGATTGCCCGTATGTTTGACCCTGATCTTTACTCACATGCATGGGGGTAAGGAATAAATTTCTATTTCTCTTATTGAGACTGAGTTAGTAGAGATTTTATTTATTTATTTTGTTTAGTTTTTATTATTTTGCCTGCAGATGTTTTGGTGCCACTTTCAATGCCTTCTCTGAAGTGTTGAAAAGAAAAAAAAAAATTTCTTTCCCTAGAAAATGATAGTCTGATCAAACGAAACTTTGAATTGATTGATGAATACAATAACTTAGAAAAAGTTTGAAATCCTCAGAAAGAAAACTAGAAGCTGCTCAATTCAGGGAAATGGAATTGTGTACTGAGATAGATGATTTACAAAATGACTTTCAAATACGTTCTTACTTATGCACTGATTTGCAGGAAGAGGTATCATTGTTAAGGGCTTCTGTTTTAAATCACAAGGATGAGCTTCTACAAATTGAAATGTTAAAAAATGATGCTCTGGAAAGGGCCAGACTTGCAACATTTGAGTGAGATGAACTTAGAGAAAAGTTAGCTAAAGCCTTTGCTTGGTCTAAAGGCTTTGAGAAAGAAAAAGGTGAGTTTCTGGAGAAACTTGAAAAGATTGAAAAATTGAAAGCTGATTTGGAACTAGGACATGAGTATCTTCAGAAAGCTTTTAACTTTGTCCTAAAGGAAAAATCGGATTTGGAATGTAGAAACAACAATTTGGAATTGAGCCTACATGAGGCTTCTGCAAAAAAAGACAGTCTCAAGATCTCTTTAGATTTGGTTTCTAAAGAGAAAGAAAATATGAATGTTATTCTGGATGAAACTCTTAAGGATAAAGCTTCTATGCTTGAAGACATCCAGTTAGAAAGGAAAAATTTTAAGTTAAAAAGAAAAAGAATTCACGATGAGCATCAAGTCGTTCTTAGTACAATTACCTCTGGACTGGAGGAGGCTGGAGATAATCCGGCTTTTCTTGGATTCTGCAAGAATGTGGTGAAGGTCTACTCTGATGAGATCTTCTCCGAAGTTCTAAAAATTTGTCCTAATGTTGATTTCAAGATACTTCCCCCAGAGTTTCTTCCATCCAGAAAATTTTTTGATCTCAGAAATTTAAAGCATCCGGACTCTGAGAGTTCTTTTGGAGATGCCAATGATGAAGATGATGTGGACTCTGAGAAAGAAAAAACTGCCAACTTTGGTTATAGTTACTCCTCCAATGATGATGATGATGATGGGTCTCCTCCAGAAGGTGACAAGAATGCTGCCATTGACAACAATCCTCCAGTTGACCCTCCTATTTAGGAATATATTCTTCTTTGCTTTTGACATATCGTTTTTATAAAACCTTTTGATGTAATGGTTCTGACTCTGTTGGTCTTCCTGATCCTCTTTTTTTTTCTTCTTTTTGATCAATAGAGTTTCCTTTTCTTTTCTTTTTGCTCCTTGTGACTTTGATTAGACAATATTTTGAAGCGAATCTTAGCAATTTTGATCATAGACATAAAGGGAGCAGCTGGATCATATACTGTAATTCTGACCACTTGTTGTATCTTTGATCAGTTGCTGATAAAATATTCTTAGGAAAGAGTGGATGATGAAGCTTTTTGAGAAAACAGCTGATGAAAACCTTAATAATTGATCAGAAACATTATGTCCTTAGATAATAGTTGAAGAGAGTCTTAACAGCTTTGATTATAATCCTCAGTATAATCTGTAGTTTCAAGAAATCCTCTTGACCAGCTCCTGTGACTATGATCAGTAGGCTGGCTCGGAAGGCTGGCTACTTGAGCCTTACTTAACGAAAAGTCGGGATCACCCTTGGAAGGAATGATCCTTGATTAGGCTAGCATGACCGTGTGCCTCGAAAGGCTGGCTACTTGAGCCTGACTTCAGAAAGTCGGGACCACCCTTGGAAAGAATGATCCGTGATCAGCTTCGTAAAGCATGACCAGGCCTCGGAAGGCTGGCTACTTGAGCCTGACTTCGAAAATTCGGGACCACCCTCGGAAGGAATGATCAGTGATCAGCTTCGGAAAGCATGACCAGGCCTCGGAAGGCTGGCCACTTGAGCCTGACTTCAGAAAGTCGGGACCACCCTCAGAAGGAATGATCAGTGATCAGCTTCTGAAGCATAATCAGGCCTCGAAAGGCTGGCTTACAAGAGCCTGACTTCAGAAAGCCGGGATCACCCTGGGAAGGCATGATCCTAGACCAGCTTTGGAAAGCAGATCAGAAGACTGGTTTGATGAAAAAGACCTTTTGCGCAATTTGAAGAAGAATCTTTAGGTGACAATAGTTGGCAGAAATAAATCCTTCAAAAATATCAGAAAATTCTGCTCCCTTTCTATTAATAATACTTCTTGAGGTGAACTACATTCCATGGTCACCTCAAACAGCTTCCATGAATATCTTTGAGCCAATATGTGTTTTTGATGCATTCTTTGTTATCACATATGGTCCTTCCCAGTTTGCGGAGAGCTTTCCACAATTTCTCGGGTCTGATGCTGATTTTTTCCTCAAGACCAAATCTCCAACCTTAAAAGATTTAGGCCAGAGACGAGCATTATAGTATGCCGTTGTTCTTCCCTGGTACTCTATATTTTGATACAGAGCCTTCTCCCTAACTTCATCCAAAAACTGTAGATTGACCCTCTGTCCTTCTTTGTTAGTTGCTGGATCAAACCCTTCTAATCTATCTGACCCAACCATTACCTCTACTGGAGCCAAGGCCTCTGATACATAAGCTAACTTAAATGGTGTTTCCCCTGTTGGTGTTCTGATTGTAGTTTTCTATGCCCATAACACATGAGGTAATTCGAAGAGCACTTTGAATTACAAATCCAGATGGACTTTGTAAAATCACCCTGCTCTTGATCCCTGAGAATGACTTGATCCGTCCACATGAAGAATCCACCCAGCAGATACTTCACTAGAATTTTCCTGATCTTCCGGCGGTGAAATGCTTTCAGCAATGAAGTCAGCTAGAACTTGTGCCTTTATCGCAGTTCTGGGTTTATAATCTATATCATGTTCTCTAAATTCTACTGCCCAGGACACCATTCTCCTAGCAAGGTCAGGTTTATGCAATAATTTCTTTAAAGGCCAGTTAGTAAGAACAATAATTGGATGAGCTTGAAAATAGGGCCTGAGCTTTCTGACCGCTATTATCAAAGCTAAGGCCTATTTCTCAAATTCTGGATATCTAGATTCTGCATCTAACAATGTATGACTTACAATGTAGATAGGATTTTGGACCGTACCTTCTTCTCGAATTAATACTACACTCATTGCCGCCTTTGAAGAAGATAAGTATATTTGCAAGGCTTCTCCTGATATCGGCCGAGATAGAACTAGTGGACTGGTCAGCCTTCTTTTTAATTCTTCAAATGAACTTTGACAGTCCTCTGACAATCTGAATTCAATAAGTGCATATAGATTTTTCAACGCCTTGAAAAAAGGTACACACTTATCTCCAAATTTGGATATAATTCTGCTCAATGCTGCAACTTTCCATGTCAAACTTTGGATTTCCTTCATATTGTTGGGTTCTGGCATAACCAAGATGGCCTTAGTTTTTTTGGATTCGCTTCAATACCCCTTTGTGTGACCATATAACCCAGGAATTTTCCAGATGAAACTCCAAATGCACACTTCTCAGGGTTAAGTCTCATTTCATTCCTTCTAAGTACATCGAAGCATTCTTTTAGATCAGTGAGATGATCAGATCTGAATTGACTTTTTACAAGAAGATCGTCAACATAAACTTCCATGTTCCTCCCGATCTGATCAGCAAACAACTTATTCATTGCCCTATGATATGTTGCCCCAGCATTTTTTAATCCAAAAGGCATAACCTTGTAGCAATAGCTTTCTCGATTCATCATAAATGCTGTGTGAGGCTGGTCTTCCTTCCTTATAAGAATCTGATTATAGCCAGAATAGGCATCCATAAAACTCAACATTTGCTAACCTGATGCGGCATCAATCAACTGATCAATTCGCGGCAAAGGATGACAATCCTTGGGACAAGCCTTGTTCAGATCAGTATAATCCACGCACATTCTCCACTTGCCATTATGCTTCTTCACCATTACAATATTTTCCAACCATTTGGGACATTCAATCTGCTCAATAAACTTTGACTTCCTGAGCTTTTCAACTTCGACTTTGATTGCATCATGCTTTTCTGATGAAAAATTTCTTCTTCTCTGCTTTACCGGTTTAGCAATGTTGTCTATCCAGAGACAGTGCTCCGCAACTTCCCTGCTCAAACCTGGCATGTCCTGTGCTAACCAAGCAAAGACATCTACATTTATTCGAAGAAATTCTTTCAACAGGACCTTGTCCTGATTGGTCTGATCAGCCCCAATCATGGTTCCCCTGTCTAGATTTTCGAGATCAAAAGAAATTTTTTATAATTTCTCCACTAGTTCTCCTCTTTGAATTTTTTCTTCGTCCCTATTATCCATAACTTCAACAGTAAGGGCAAGAGCCTTACCTGATGGGAGTGCACTAAAGATATTGAGTCACAAGGGTTTTGGGTTGCACTGGGGGCTGATTGGTCTTTCCATACACTCATCTCAATGCTTCATGTAGTGGGTGTAAGAACCACATGGATGATCACCACTAGATGATTGAAGTTTTAAGATATGTAAATACGGGTTGGTTCTAAAAACAAATCCAAACTCAAATCAAATGAGTAGGTGACCTAGGCTTCCCAAAATGCTCCCGTTAGCCTGCCAGTTTGTTCATTCAAATTAGAATTCTAATGTGAAACCAACCAAAAAAAGTTAATTAGAAAAATCATTTACGCTTTCCAATTTAGAAAGAATCCACGCAAGCAAAACGACAAACACATCGAAAAGAATTCAAATCTCAACCACCATCAATCTTCCAAGCCAAACAAGGAGACCAGAACCACCTAAGAAGTCTAATACGCCCTTCTATTATAAATAAACATGTAGAGAGGAGTATGTCATTGCATTGATCTAGCAAAACACTAGGAGAAAGAAAGAGACAAGTGAGCATCAATGGGCGTGGAAGTACGTGTAACTATGGCCATTTCTAGTGTCCTGAAGGTTGTGTGCCTTGTTCTGGTATGCATGGTTGTGGCAGCACCACATCCTGCAGATGCCCTGACATTTGGGCAAGTGGTCTTTCGATTGGCTTCTTGCCTCACCTTTTTGAACAACGGAGGAAAGGTGTCTTGGGCTTGTTGCGATTCCGTGAGGGCACTCAACTCCGCCGCAAGAACCACTCCTGACCGTCGTGCGGATTGTCGTTGTCTCAAGAATGCCTATAGGGCCACTTCCGGAATCAACGGACACAATGCTGCAGCACTTCCTGGCAAATGTGATGTCCACCTTCCCTACAAGATTAGCCCTTCCATTGACTGCTCCAAGTATATTTTCATCATCTAGGAAACCCCGTGAATTTTAAAATCCTTTCTATTCCTACCGTGAATCTCAAACTCTTAGATATGGGAATTTCATAATGGTTAAGTGATCTTTTATGACTAACATTGAGATTTTGTTACGTGGTCAGGGTGAGGTGAAGTGAAAGTGCTTAGAGGCGAAGATGATCTATAAACAAGTCTAGATCCTGCAATTTCACATTAGTGCTAGAGAAGTTTGATAGTCTCTCGTTATCAATGTTCTAACATATAATTGTAAGGCAGTTGAGCTGGTTTTTTACCTCCTAGTTTGTCTGACTCTACCAAATAAATATTAACATTGCCCCTTATTACAAACTCATTCCTCCTTCCGCATAAAATTCGCCTTTCTTTATATTATTATAGAGACTAAAATTCGACAGCACTCATTTTCATTTTCGGGTAACAGATGGACATGGTGGTAAATTCGCGTTCGAAAATGTCTTGGTGTTGGTAAACGTAGGCGCCAACACCTAAGTTGCATTTCCTTGATTCTTAACGTATGACGGTGGATAAAAGAATAGAGAAGCAAATAGTTTTCTAGGGATATTGATTAGAAAATTTGTGCCATGTTGCCGATTTGGCCATTAGAACATTACAATACAATACTAAGAACCCTTCCCCTTGTCACTTCAAGTGATTTGATTTCAAATCTCCCTTCCCCATTGTTTATTTGTAAGCCATCATTATGGTAAATTTTATACATCCTTTTTAGCATTTTTAAAGTGTGGGCTATAACATGCATAAAATTTCTGTTTCATACGGTATGTTTTTCAAATGTACCCGACATTGTGAGGAGGAGGATTTAAGATGAGAATTTTTGGATAAACAAGAAGGCAAACAAGATTAGATTGTATTAGCAAGTCTCAGTTCAAGGGCTTGACTGGCAGCTTCACTGAGCCCAGCCTATCCATGGCCTCGACAATGCCTTTTTCTAAGAGACTACTAAATTAGGTTGTATAAATTATGGACAGGTCCTTTATTTGTTATTTTTTTTTATCTTTTTTGGGATTACTAGAGTGTGTTTGATAACAATTCTACCACAATATTTCTTTGCGGAAATTTTTTTTTTAATTTTTTTACGTTTCTATGCTTTAAAAAATTTTGGATTTTTTTTAGTGTATGATAAACACGTTCCCTAAGCATTTCTTGAACAATTACAAAATAAGAATAAGTTTAATAAACAATTTATAGAGAGCACTCTCCTAAGAAGTGTCAATTATCAAAACAATAATAATATTGAAAGATTGTAACCTACTCATTGAAAGGGGCTATGAATTTTAAGGAAATAAAAGCAACCTTACTCTCCAAAAATAAAAACATATAATTAAAAAAGATACACTTGGATGGATTCAATTTTTTCATTTGCAAGTATCAAGCAACAAACTTGCTAAACAACTAAAGCGGAAAACTGTTCCGAACTAGGTTCTTTTTGAAGCATCAGCTTCCATCTCATTAACAATAGGAAGAAGAAAAGGTTGCATGTCAAAAGAAGTTCTCTTCTTGGTAACTAATATTTATAAATAACCACAATCAGATAGACATTCTAAATTGGTGAGAGATGCATTATACATCGCGTGCATAGTAGAGACTCCAACGTACAAAAGAAGCTCTTGCTACTGGAGGTTTCACTGTTATGTCATGAATGGTTCCTGAGCATTGAAATGAACAACACCTAGGTGTTTTGAGAAAGATCCCATACCCCCCCCCCCAAATCAAAGTTAAGTCTTAACTATAATTGATTAAGAGGATTGAAAATAAAAATCTTGAAAGCCCCGTTCTAATTTCTTATGGGATTTTCAATGGCTAACTTGATATGTTTACTCATAGAGGAAGCGGTAAGATTGAGAAAAGGGAAATGAATGATATATGTGTTCTTAAAATTTGCTAGACAGTACACGGCCTAGATTGGTCACTCCTGAAATCTTACAGTCTTAATTCAATACAATAGCTATTCTCGTATTTACACACATTCTATGTAATATGTAGTGTACTACACCTATATCCTATGCATATTACTCCTTTTTGTCCTTCTTCGACATTCCCATAGACATAATTTATAATCAGAATTTTGTACCAAAGAAATTATACATATTAAAATAAAAAGGAATACCAACCGTCCACATGGATCTTGCACGAAGATGGAGACTGATGGGAGTGCACTAATGATATTGAGTTGCAAAAGTTTTGGGTTGCACTAGGGGCTGATTGGTCTTTCCACACACTCGTCTATCAATGCTTCATGTAGTGGGTGCAAGAACCACATGGATGATCGCTACTAGATGATTGAAGTTTTAAGATATGTAAATACGGGTTGGTTCTAAAAACTAAAACAGAACCAAACTCAAATCGATTGAGTAGATGACCCAGGCTTCCCAAAATGGTCCCGTTAGCCTGCCAGTTTGTTCATTCAAATTAGAATTCTAATGTGAAACCAAAAAAAAAGTTAATTAGAAAATTCATTTACGCTTTCCATTTTAGAGAGAATCCACGCAAGCAAAACGACAAACACATAGAAAAGCATTCAAATCTCAACCACCATCAACCTTCCAAGCCAAACAAGGAGACCAGAACCAACTAAGAAGTCTGTTATGCCATTCTCTTATAAATAAACACATAGAAAAGCGTATGTCATTGCATTGATCTAGCAAAACACTAGGAGAAAAGAAAGAGACAAGTGAGCATCAAGGAGCTTGGAAGTACGTGTAACTATGGCCAATTCTAGTGTCCTAAAGGTTTTGTGCCTTGTTTTGGTTTGCATGGTTGTGGCAGCACCACATGCTGCAGATGCCCTGACATGTGGGCAAGTGGTCTCTCGATTGGCTTCTTGCCTCACGTTTCTGCGCAACGGAGGAAAGGTGTCTTGGGCTTGTTGTGATTCTGTGAGGGCACTCAACTCCGCCACAAGAACCACTCCTGACCGTCGGGTGGCTTGTCTTTGTCTCAAGAATGCCTATAGAGCCACTCCCGGAATCAAGGAAGGCAATGCTGCAGCACTTCCCGGCAAATGTGGTGTCCACCTTCCCTACAAGATTAGCCCTTCCATTGATTGCTCCAAGTATATTTTCATCATTTAGAAAACCCCGTGAATTTTAAAATCCTTTCTATTCCTACCGTGAATCTCAAACTCTTAGATATGGGAATTTCATAATGGTTAAGTGATTCTTTTATGACTAACATTCAGATTTGGTTACGTTTTCAGGGTGAGGTGAAGTGAAAGTGCTTGGAGGCGAAGAAGATAAATAAACATGTCTAGATCCTGCAAATTCACATTAGTGCTAGAGAAGTTTGATAGTCTCGTTATCAATGTTCTAACTTATAATTGTAAGGCAGTTGAGCTGGTTGTCTATCTCTTAGTTTGGGTGACTCTACGAAATAACTGTTAACATTGCGGCTTATTGCAAACTCTTTCCTCCTTTTGCATAAAATTTCCTTTCTTTATAATATTATAGAGACTAAAACTCGAAAGCACTCATTTTCCATATTCGGGTAATAGATGGGCATGGTGGTAAATTCGTGTTTGGAAATGTCTTGGTGTAGGTAAATGTGGGTGCCCAACACCTAAGTTGCATTTCCTTGATTCTTAACGTATGACGGTGGATAAAAAAATAGAGAAGCAAGTACTTTTCTTGGGATATCGAAGGGCAAATTTATGTTGCCGATTTGGCCATTAGAATATTATGATACAATACTAAGAATGCTTCCCCTTGTCACACCAAGTGATTTGATTTCAAATCTTCCATCCCGGCTGTTTATTTGTAAACCATCATTGTGGTAAATTTTATACATCATTTTTAGCATTTTTAAAGTGTGGGCTATAACGTGCATAAAACAAGCCAAACCGACAGGCAAAAAAAAAAAAAAAAAAAAAAAAAAAAACAAAACAAAACAAAATTTATGTCTCATACCCAATGTTTTGTCAAAAGTCCCCGACATTGTGAGGAGGAGGATTCAAGATGAAAATTTTGGGACAATCAAGAGAGCAGACAAGATTAGATTGTATTAGCAAGTCTCAGTTCAAGGGCTTGACTTGGCAGCTTCACTTAACCTAGCCTAGCCATGGCCTTGACAATCCCTTTTTCTATGACACTACTATATTAGGTTGTATAAATTATGGACAGGTCCTTTATTTGTTATTATTATTTTTTTTTTTTTTTTTGGGATTACTAGAGTGTGTTTGATAACAATTCTACCACAATATTTCTTTGTGGAAACATTTTTTATTTTTTTACGTTTGTATGCTTTTAAAAAGTTTTGGATTTTGATTTAGTGTATGATAAACACATTCCCTATGCATTTCTTGAACAATTACGAAATAATAAATAATTTGTATAGAGCATTCTTCTAAGAAGTGTTAATTATTAATATATATATATATATATATATATATATATATATATATATATATATACATATTGAAAGATTATAACATACTCATTTAAAGGGGCTATGACTTTTACGGAAATAAAAGAAACTTTACTCTCGAAAAATAAAAACATAAAATTAAAAAAAAATACACCTGGTTGGATTACATTTTTTAATTTTCGAGTATCAAGCAACAAACTTGCTAAACAACAAAAGCGGAAAACTTTTCCGAACTAGGTTTTTTTGAAGCATCTGCTTCCTTCTCATTAACAATAGGAAGAAGATAAGGTTGCAGGTCAAAAGACGTTCTATTCTTGGCTACTAATTTTGATAAATAACCACAATCAGATAGCTTTCTAAATTGGTGAGAGATGCATTATACATCGTGTGCATAGTTTGGACTCCAACGTACAAAAGAACCTCTTGCTACTAGAGGTTTCATTGTTGTGGCATGAATGGTTCTTGAGCATTGAAATGAACATCTCCAAGGTGTTTTGAGAAAGATCTCATTCTCGCCCCCCCCCCAATCAAAGTTAAGTCTTTTTTCGCTAAAAGGGTCATTTTATAACGAAAATAAGAAAAAGAAAAGAAATACAGCAGTTAGTACCTACCTTGCTCACCCGCAACAACAGTTGCCCCCAATACACCCTTCCTCACTGGTTCCTACTCATAATTGACAACAACTAAGTCATCAGAAACGAAATGTAGGACGTCTAGATGCATCCAAATCAAGATCTTTAAGAAAAACTTCATAACAATAGTTACATAGCAGCACTATCCTCTCCCAATGGGAGGCTCGATGCACTTGTGGATACTTTCGCTAAAGCTGCCTCTACCTTCTTGAATTCCTCTGCTATAGAAACCTTTTTACTTGTTACTACTTTCTTCACTGTGTGAGCCTTCTTTTTCGGACGACCAGGTTTCCGACGAGGAGAACCTTCAGCCCGCACTGATATAGACGAAGACGAAAGTGGAAGAACTACTTTCAATTGCAAAGTTTCATCATTGGCCGAACTCTCCAGCCTGGCCGAATTCTGATCGGCCCCACAATAGTCCAAATCATCCTCCGTAGTTCCTTCAATGGCTGAACTTCTAATAATATTTACAACTTCAGGTCCCACCAATGAACACTCCAAAGAAGGGTTTCCAATTTGCATAGAACTCTTACCTGCAACAAGCACTTTTTGAAATTCAAAAGGAGTGGCCGAACCACTTTCGAGCTTATCTGTAGGTCCCACTAGTGAACTCCCCAAAGGAAGTTTAGCAATTGGATTAAAACACTTTGCCGCATCTAAGGAATTTTGAATTTCAAAACTAGAGTCCACGGCCAAAGAAGCTGCTTCAAAATTATTCAAATTCTGTTGGGCCCCGCATGACCCCACTTGAAGCTCCAAACTAGAGTTCCCGTCCAATGCAGTTTCTTCCAATCTAATCGAATTTTGTTTCGTAGAAAAGTCTTCCACATAAACCGAATTCTGTTCCGTAGAAGAGTCTTCCACTCTAACCGAATTCAGCAGGGCCCCACAAGGCCTCTCATGAAGCTTTTCAAACCGTTCAAAAAAGCCAATATCCTTAGTGGCCGAATTAGGTGGAAGTTGGTTAGTCGTGGGACCAACAGAGGTAACTACGTTCTTTGAAAGATTACCAACAAACATCGAACTCTTGCCTTCATCTAAAATTTTTTGAAGTTGAAAAGGATCACTTTGAGAGGGAGAAAGATCAAGAGAAGTGTTCTTGCTAGACGCGATCACCACATCAGAGGGAACCAACCTTGTAGATTTGAAATTTGAATTGAAATTTGAAATTGAATTTGATGCACCCTCATTGGATGAAATAGAGTCCTCCAAACCCGCCACCTCTAGAGCCACACGAATCTGATGTTGGAGTGAGCTTGGAGTCTGCACTCTCACATCGTCAGTAGGAATCCCATCCACAATAGGATTATCTGCTGGGAGGTTTTCTGCAGGAACGATAGAGGGCTGAACCTGCAAACCATCCACAGAATCGTTTGAAGCAAACCTACAATGAAGACCCAGGTGGCCTTCTCAATTACACCGTGAGCACCGCAGAATATCATCCTCAAAAATTACCTTCTGAAGAAAAAAAAAAACTCGAAGAGTTCCTGGTTTAAGGCGCTCAATCTGAACCTCATTCACTCGAACAACATCGACCTCCAATTCAACCAAAATTCGAGCATAATGACCAATAGAACCAAGACGAGTTCGTCTATCAAGAGAAACAGGTCTCCCAACAGATTTTGCTATAGAAAGAAGCACTTTCTCATGCCAATACTCAAGAGGTAAATCAGGGAAACACCAACTTACCTGCTGGTTGAGGAGAGTGGATATTAAAATCCGGCCTCCATCGTTGAAAACGAATGTATTGCTTTCCAACATTCCAAAAACCTCTGCGCCACACCTCAGTCATATCTGCCTCACTATGAAACTGAAAGATGATAAACCCTTTCCCCAATGAATGTAAGATCACCCCTTGAGACAATTTCCAAGCACCCCTAGCTAGCTCTCGCAATTCATCCATGGTAGTGATGCGAAAATTAGCTCGCCCAATCAACGAAAAACGGAACTGATTTCGTTGCATCTCGTATTCCTGTTGCGGGATTACAATCCTGCGAAACTTACCCGCTTGTATAGGAGAAGGGAGGGAATCGATCTCAGGCAACAATGAACTCCCCACTACTCCCGCATAAGATTTATCCCCATTGGTAGGCACCTCTGGAGGCTTCAAACGCAGGAAGACCGATTCCCTAGGCACCTCCGAATTTCCTAGAGCTTCCATCTCCTCCATCTCATCGCCTCCTTCAATTGAACCAACATTCAATCACCTAAATGCCCCACTTGGTTACAAGCTCACCAATTTACAAAAGTTACCTCATACTTACTTGATTTCTCTTGAAATCCTAGCGCATTGAAAACTTGATCAATCAAAGTTAAGTCTTAACTATAATTGATTAAGATAATTGAAATAAAAATCTTGAAAGCCCCATTCTAATTTCTTATGGGATTTTCAACGGCTAACTTGATATGGTTACTCAGAGATGAAGCGGTAAGATTGAGAAAGGGGAAATGACGTGGTCTGAAAATTTGCTAGAGAGTACACGGCCTAGATTGGTCATTTATGAAATCTTATAGTCTTAATTCAAAACAAAAGCTATTCTTGTATTTACACACATTCTATGTAATGTTCAATGGTGTACACCTATATCCTATGCATATTACTCTTTTCTGTCCTTCTTTAACATTATCATAGACATATAATTTATAATAAGGATTTGTACCAAAGAAATTATACATATTAAATTAAAAAAGAATAACAACCGCCCACATGGATCTTGCACTAAGATGGAGATTGATGGGAGTGCACTAAAGATATTGAGTCGCAAGGGTTTTGGGTTGCACTAGGGGCGGATTGGTCTTTCCACATACTCGTCTATCAATGCTTCATGTAGTGGGTGCAAGAACCACATAGATGATCACCATTAGATGATTGAAGTTTTAAGATATGTAAATACGGGGGTTCATTCTAAAAACTAAAACAGAACCAAACTCAAGCCGAATGAGTAGGTGACACAGGCTTCCCAAAATGGTCCCGTTAGCCTGCCAGTTTGTTCATTCAAATTAGAATTCTAATGTGAAACCAACCAAAAAAAGTTAATTAGAAAATTCATCTACGCTTTCCATTTTAGAGAGAACCCACGCAAGCAAAACTTATAATTGTAAGACAATTGAGCTGGTTGTCTATCTCCTAGTTTGGGTGACTCGAAAAAATAAATATTAACATTGCCCCTATTGCTTAAAATTTTCCTTTCTTTATATTATTATAGAGACTAAAACTCGAAAGCACTCATTTTCCATATTCGGGTAATAGATGGGCATGGTGGTAAATTAGTGTTTGGAAATGTCTTGGTGTTGGTAAACGTGGGCGCCCAACACCTAAGTTGCATTACCTTGATTCCTAACGTATGACGGTGGATAAAAGAATAGAGAAGCAAATAGTTTTCTAGGGACATCGACGGGAAAATTTGTGCCATGTTGCCGATTTGGCCATTAAACATTACCATACAATATAAGAACGCTTCCCGTTGTCACACCAAGTGATTTGATTTCAAATCTCCCATCCCCGTTGTTTATTTGTAAACCATCATTGTGGTAAATTTTATACATTCTTTTTAGCATTTTTAAAGTGTGGGCTATAACGTTCATAAACAAGCCAAACCGACAGAATTTTTTTTTCTTCTGTCTCATACCCAATGTTTTGTCAAATGTCCCCGACATTGTGAGGAAGAGGATTCAAGATGAAAATTTTGGGACAAACAAGAAGGGAGACAAGATTAGATTGTATTAGCAAGTCTCAGTTCAAGGGCTTGACAGTCAGCTTCACTTAGCCCAGCCTAGGGATGGCCTTGACAATCACTTTTTCTAAGACACTACTAAATTAGGTTGTATAAATTTTGGACAGATTCTTTATTTGCTAAAAAAATAATTGTGCTTTTTTTCCCCCCTTTTTTGGGATTACTAGAGTGTGTTTGATAACAATTCTAAGACAATCTAATAATTGGTTTACAAATAAACAACGGGGAAGGGAGATTTGAAATCAAATCACTTGGTGTGACAAGGGGAAGCGTTCTTAGTATTGTATGGTAATGTTCTAATGGCCAAATCAGCAACATGGCACAAATTTGCCCTTCAATATCCCTAGAAAACTATTTGCTTCTTTATTCTTTTATCCACCGTGATACGTTAAGAATCAAGGAAATGCAACATAGGTGTTGGGCACCCACGTTTACCAACACCAATACATTTCCAAACACGAATTTATCACTATGCCCATCTATTACCTGAAATATGGAAAAAGAGTGCTTTTGAGTTTTAGTCTCTATAATAATATAAAGAAAGGCAAATTTTATGCGGAAGGAGGAATGAGTTTTCAATAGGGGCAATGTTAATATTTATTTGGTAGAGTCAGACAAACTAAGAGATGGATAGCCAGCTCAACTGCCTTAAAATTATATGTTAGAACATTGATAACGAGAGACTATCAAACTTCTTTAGCACTAATGTGAAATTGCAGGATCTAGACATGTTTATTCATCTTCTTCGCCTCTAAGCACTTTCACTTCACCTCACCCTGAAAACGTAACCAAATATGAATGTTAGTCATAAAAGAATCACTTAACCATTATGATTCTCTTATCTAAGAATTTGAGATTCAAGGTAGGAATATAAAGGATTTGAAAATTCACAAGGTTTTCTAGATGATGAAAATATACTTGGAGCAATCAATGGAAGGGCTAATCTTGTAGGGAAGGTGGACACCACATTTGCCGGGAAGTGCTACAGCATTGCCTCCCTTGATTCCAGGAGTGGCTCTATAGGCATTCTTGAGACAACGACAAGCCACCCGACGGTCAGGAGTGGTTCTTGCGGCGGAGTTGAGTGCCCTCACGGAATCGCAACAAGCCCAAAACACCTTTCCTCCGTTGTGCAGAAACGTGAGGCAAGAAGCCAATCGAGAGACCACTTGCCCACATGTCAGGGCATCTGCAGCATGTGGTGCTGCCACAACCATGCAAACCAAAACAAGGCACAAAACCTTCAGGACACTAGAATTGGCCATAGTTACACGTACTTCCAGGCTCCTTGATGCTCACTTGTCTCTTTCTTTTCTCCTAGTGTTTTGCTAGATCAATGCAATGACATACGCTTTTCTATGTGTTTATTTATAAGAGAAGGGTGTAACAAACTTCTTAGGTGGTTCTAGTCTCCATGTTTGGCTTGGAAGATTGATGGTGGTTGAGATTTGAATGCTTTTCGATGTGTTTGTCGTTTTGCTTGCGTGGATTCTCTCTAAAATGGAAAGCGTAAATGAATTTTCTAATTAACTTTTTTTTATTGGTTTCACATTAGAATTCTAATTTGAATGAACAAACTGGCAGGCTAACAGGACCATTTTGGGAAGCCTGGGTCACCTACTCATTCGATTTGAGTTTGGTTTTCTTTTAGTTTTTAGAACCAACCCGTATTTACATATCTTAAAACTTCAATCATCTAGTGGTGATCATCCATGTGGTTCTTGCACCCACTACATGAAGCATTGATAGATGAGTGTGTGGAAAGACCAATCAGCCCCTAGTGTAACCCAAAACCCTTGCGACTCTATCTTTGGTGCACTCCTATCCGTTTCCATCTTCGTGCAAGATCCATGTGGGCGGTTGGTATTATTTTTAATTTAATATGTATAATTTCTTTGGTACAAATCCTTTCTGTAAATTATATGTATATGAGAATGTTGAAGAATGACAGAAAAGAGTAATATGCATAGGATATAGGTGTACACCATTTAACATTACATAGAATGTGTGTAAATACAAGGATAGCCTTTGTATTGAATTAATACTCTAAGATTTTAGGAGTGACCAATCTAGGCCATGTACTCTCTAGAAAATTTTGAGTACACATATATCATTCATTTCCCCTTTTTGAATCTTACCGCTTCCTCTCTGAGTAACCATATCAAGTTAGCCGTTAAATCCCATAAGAAATTAGAACGGGGCTTTCAAGATTTATATTTTCAATTATCTTAATCAATTATAGTTCAGACTTAACTTTGATTGGGGGGGGGGGGGCGAGAATGGGATCTTTCTCAAAACACCTAGGAGTTTTTCATTTCAATGCTCAAGAACCATTCATGCCACAACAGTGAAAACCTCTAGTAGCAAGAGCTTCTTTTGTATGTTGGAGTTCCAACTATGCACGCGATGTATAATGCATCTCTCACCAATTTAGAAAGCTATCTTATTGTGGTTATTTATCAAAATTAGTTGCCAAGAATAGAACGTCTTTTCACGTGCAACCGTATCTTCTTCCTATTGTTAATGAGAAGGAAGCTGACGCTTCCGAAAGAACCTAGTTCGGAACAGTTTTCCGCTTTAGTTGATTAGCAAGTTTGTTGCTTGATACTAGCAAATTACAAAATGTAATCCAACCAAGTGTATCTTTTTTAATTTTATGTTTTTATTTTTGGAGAGTAAAGTTCCTTTCATTTCGGTGAAATTCATAGCCCCTTTCAATGAGTATGTTATAATCTTTCAATATATATATTTTTTTAATAATTAACACTTCTTAGGAGAGTGCTTTCAATAAACTATTTATTAAACTTTTTCTTATTTCGTAATTGTTCAAGAAATGCATAGGGAACGTGTTTATCATACACTAAAAAAAATCCAAAACTTTTTAAAAGCATACAACCGTAAAAAAATAAAAAATGTTTCCGCGAAAAAATATTGTCGTAGAATTGTTATCAAACACTCTAGTAATCCAAAAAATAATAATAATAATAATAACAAATAAAGGACATGTCCATAATTTATAACACCTAATTTAGTAGTGACAAAGAAAAAGGGATGTCAAGGCCATGGCTAGGCTAGGCTCAGTGAAGCTCCCAAGTCAAGCCCTTGAACCGAGACTTGCTAATACAGTCTAATTTTGTCTGCCTTCTTGTTTGTCCCAAAATTTTCATCTTGAATCCACCTCCTCACAATGTCAGGGACATTTGACAAAACATTGTGTATGAGACAAAAATTTTGTTTTTTTTTGCCGGTCGGTTTGGCTTGTTTATGCACGTTATAGCCCACACTTTAAAAATGCTAAAAAGGATGTATAAAATTTACCACAATAATGGTTTACAAATAAACAACGGGGATGGGAGATTTGAAATCAAGTCAGTTGGTGTGACAAGGGGAAGTGTTCTTAGTATTGTACGATAATGTCTAATGGCCAAATCGGCAACATGGCACAAATTTGCCCTTCAATATCCCTAGAAAACTATTTGCGTCTCTATTCTTTTATCCACCGTCATACGTTAAGAATCAAGGAAATGCAACTTAGGTGTTGGGTGCCCACGTTTACCTACACCAAGACATTTCTAAACACGAATTTACCACCATGCCCATCTATTACCCGAATATGGAAAATGAGTGCTTTCGAGTTTTAGTCTCTATAATAATATAAAGAAAGACAAATTTTATGCAGAAGGAGGAATGAGTTTGCAATATGGGAAATGTTAATATTTATTTCGTAGAGTCACCCAAACTATGAGATAGACAACCTGCTCAACTGCCTTACAATTATATGTTAACATTGATAACGAGAGACTATCAAACTTCTCTAGCACTAATGTGAAATTGCAGGATCTAGACATGTTTATTGATCTTCTTCGCCTCTAAGCACTTTCACTTCACCTCACCCTGAAAACGTACCCAAATCAGAATGTTAGTCATAAAAGAATCACTTAACCATTATGATTCTCATTCTCATATCTAAGAGTTTGAGATTCAAGGTAGGAATAGAAAGGATTTGAAATTCACGGGGTTTTCCAAATGATGAAAATATACTTGGAGCAATCAATGGAAGGGCTAATCTTGTAGGGAAGGTGGACACCACATTTTCCGGGAAGTGCTGCAGCATTGCCTCCCTTGATTCCGGGAGTGGCTCTATAGGCATTCTTGAGACAACGACAAGCCACCCGACGGTCAGGAGTGGTTCTTGCGGCGGAGTTGAGTGCTCTCACGGAATCGCAACAAGCCCAAGACACCTTTCCTCCGTTGCGCAAAAAGGTGAGGCAAGAAGCCAATCGAGAGACCACTTGCCCACATGTCAGGGCATCTGCAGCATGTGGAGCTGCCACAACCATGCAAACCAAAACAAGGCACACAACCTTCAGGACACTAGAATTAGCCATAGTTACACGTACTTCCAAGCTCCTTGATGCTCACTTGTCTCTTTCTTTTCTCCTAGTGTTTTTCTAGATCAATGCAATGACATACGGCTTTCTATGTTTTTATTTATAAGAGAAGGGCGTAACAAACTTCTTAGGTGGTTTTGGTTTCTTTGATTGGCTTGGAAGATTGATTGTGGTTGAGATTTGAATGCTTTTCGATGTGTTTGTCATTTTGCTTGCGTGGATTCTCTCTAAAATGGAAAGCGTAAATGAATTTTCTAATTAACTTTTTTTGGTTGGTTTCACATTAGAATTCTAATTTGAATGAACAAATTGGCAGGCTAATGGGACCATTTCGGGAAGCCTGGGTCACTTACTCATTCAATTTGATTTTCGTTTTGTTTTTGTTTTTAGAACCAACCCATATTTACATATCTAAATCATAAATCATCTAGTGGTGATCATCCATGTGGTTCTTCCACCCACTACATGAAGCATTGATAGACGAGTGTGTGGAAAGACCAATCAGCCCCTAGTGCAACCCAAAACCCTTGCGACTCAATCTCTTTGGCGCACTCCCATCAATCTCCATCTTCGTGCAAGATCCATGTGGGCGGTTGGTATTCTTTTTATTTAATATGTATAAATTCTTTGGTAAAAATCCTTTCTATAAATTATATGTATATGAGAATGTTGAAGAATGACAGAAAAGAGTGATATGCATAGGATATAGGTGTACACCATTGAACATTACATAGAATGTGTGTAAATACAAGAATAGCCTTTGTGTTGAATTAATACTCTAAGATTTTAGGAGTGACCAATCTAGGCCGTGTACTCTCTAGCAAATTTTGAGAACACATATATCATTCATTTCCCCTTTCTCAATCTTACCGCTTCCTCTCTGAGTAACCATATCAAGTTAGCCGTTGAAAATCCCATAAGAAATTAGAACGTGGCTTTCAAGATTGTTATTTTCAATTATCTTAATCAATTATAGTTCAGACTTAACTTTGATTGGGGGGGGGGTGAGAATGGGATCTTTCTCAAAACACCTAGGAGTTGTTCATTTCAATGCTTAGGAACCATTCATGACACAACAGTGAAACCTCCATGCAGGCGGTTGGTATTCTTTTTAATTTTAATCTGTATCATTTCTTTTGTACAAATCTTGATTATAAATCAAATATCCATGGGAATGTCGAAGAAGGACAAGAAAGAATAATATGTACAGGATATTGGTGTACACAATTGAACATTACAAGGAATGCATGTAAATACAAGAGTAGCTATTGTATTGAATTACACTATAAGATTTGAAGAGTGATCAATCTAGGCCGTGTACTCTCTATCAAATTATCAGAACAGATATATCATTCATTTCCCCTTTCTCAATCTTACCATTTTTGCTCTGAGTAACCATATCAAGTTAGCCATTGAAAATCCCATAAGCAATTTGAACAGGGCTTTCAAGATCTTTATTTGCAATTATCATAATCAGTTATACTTTAGACTTATCTTTGATTGGGGGGGGGGGGAATGGGATCTTTCTCAAAACACCTAGGATTTGTTCATTTCAATTCTCAGGAGCCATTCACGCCACAACAGTGAAATCTCCTATAGCAAGAGCTTCTTTTGTACGTAGGAGTTCCAACTATGCATGCGATGTATAGTGAATCTCTCACCAATTTAGAAAGTCTATCCTATTGTGGTTATTTATCAAAACTAGTTGCCAATAAGAGAACTTCTTTTGACCTACAAACCTTTTCTTCTTCCTATTGTTAATGAGATGGAAGTTGATGCGTCCAAAATCTTTCATGCGATGTATAGTGAATCTCTCACCAATTTATAAAGTCTATCCTATGGGTATATATCAAAACAGTTGCCAAGAGACCTTGACCCAACCCTTCTCCATTGGGGGGGACTCCAAATCTCAATATATATATATATATATATTAATAATTAATACTTAGGAAAGTGCTCTCTATAAATTGTTTATTAAACTTTTTCTTATTTCATAATTGTTCAAGAAATGCTTAGGGAATGTGTTTATCATACACTAAAAAAATTCCAAAACTTTTTTAAAGCATACAATCATTAAAAAAAACAAAATAAGATTGTCTTAGAATTGTTATCAAACACACTCTAGTAATCCCAGAAAAGGGGGGGGGGGGAACACAATTATTTTTTTAACAAATAAAGGACCTGTCCATAATTTATACAACCTAATTTAGTAGTGTCTTAGAAAAAGTGATTGCCATTGCTAGGCTGGGCTCAGTGAAGGTGCCAGTCAATCCCTTGAACCGACACTTGCTAATACAATTTAATCTTGTCTCCTTTCTTGTTTGTCCCAATTTTTCGTCTTGAATCCTCCTCCTCACAATGTGGGACATTTGAAAACATTGGGTATGAGACAGATTTTTTTTTTGCCTGTCGGTTTGGCTTGTTTATACATGTTATAGCCCACACTTTAAAAATGCTAAAAAGGATGTATAAAATTTACCACAATGATGGTTTACAAATAAACAACGAGGATGGGAGGTTTGAAATCAAGTCACTTGGTGTGACAAGGGGAAGCATTCTTTGTATTGTATGGTAATGTCTAATGGCCAAATTGGCAACATGGCACAAATTTGCCCTTCGATATCCCTAGAAAACTATTTGCGTCTCTATTCTTTTATCCACAGTCATACGTTAAGAATCAAGGAAATGCAACTTAGGTGTTGGGCTCCCACGTTTACCTACACCAAGACATTTCTAAACACGAATTTACCACCATGCCCATCTATTACCCGAATATGGAAAATGAGTGCTTTCGAGTTTTAGTCTCTATAATAATATAAAGAAAGACAAATTTTATGCAGAAGGAGGAATGAGTTTGCAATAGGGGCAATGTTAATATTTATTTCGTAGAGTCACCCAAACTATGAGATAGACAGCCTGCTCAACTGCCTTACAATTATATGTTAACATTGATAACGAGAGACTATCAAACTTCTCTAGCACTAATGTGAAATTGCAGGATCTAGACATGTTTATTGATCTTCTTCGCCTCTAAGCACTTTCACTTCACCTCACTCTGAAAACGTAACCAAATCTGAATGTTAGTCATAAAAGAATCACTTAACCATTATGATTCTCATATCTAAGAGTTTGAGATTCAAGGTAAGAATAGAAAGGATTTGAAATTCACGGTGTTTTCTAGATGATGAAAATATACTTGGAGCAATCAATGGAAGGGCTCATCTTGTAGGGAAGGTGGACACCACATTTGCCGGGAAGTG
This sequence comes from Hakea prostrata, assembly GCF_041222555.1. Classification (NCBI taxonomy): domain Eukaryota; kingdom Viridiplantae; phylum Streptophyta; class Magnoliopsida; order Proteales; family Proteaceae; genus Hakea; species Hakea prostrata. The sequence goes on from NC_142604.1 coordinate 18,898,832, forward strand.
CTGCAGCATTGCCTCCCTTGATTCCAGGAGTGGCTCTATAGGCATTCTTGAGACAACGACAAGCCACCCGACGGTCAGGAGTGGTTCTTGCGGCGGAGTTGAGTGCCCTCACGGAATCGCAACAAGCCCAAGACACCTTTCCTCCGTTGCGCAAAAAGGTGAGGCAAGAAGCCAATCGAGAGACCACTTGCCCACATGTCAAGGCATTTGCAGCATGTGGAGCTGCCACAACCATGCAAACCAAAACAAGACACACAACCTTCAGGACACTCGAATTGGCCATAGTTACACGCACTTCCAAGCTCCTTGATGCTCACTTGTCTCTTTCTTTTCTCCTAGTGTTTTTCTAGATCAATGCAATGACATACACCTTTCTATGTGTTTATTTAAAAGAGAAGGGCATAACAAACTTCTTAGGTGGTTCTGGTCTCCTTGTTTGGCTTGGAAGTGTGATGGTGGTTGAGATTTGAATGATTTTCGATGTGTTTGTCGTTTTGCTTGCGTGGATTCTCTCTAAAATGGAAAGCGTAGATGAATTTTCTGATTAACTTTTTTTGGTTGGTTTCACATTAGAAATCTAATTTGAATGAAAATACTGGCAGGTAACGGGACCATTTTGGGAAGCCTGGGTCACCTACTCATTCGATTTGAGTTTGGTTCTATTTTAGGTTTTACAACCAACCCGTATTTACATATCTTAAAACTTCAATCATAAAGTGGTGATCATCCATGTGGTTCTTGCACCCGCTACATGAAGCATTGATAGACGAGTGTGTGGAAAGACCAATCAGCCCCCAGTGCAACCCAAAACCGTTGCGACTCAATATCTTTAGTGCACTCCCATCAATCTCCATCTTCGTGCAAGATCCATGTGGGCGGTTGTTATTCTTTTTTAATTTAATATGTATAATTTCTTTGGTACAAATCCTTATTATAAATTATATGTCTATGAGAATGTTGAAGAAGGACAGAAAAGAGTAATATGCATAGGATATAGGTGTACACCATTGAACATTACATAGAATGTGTGTAAATATAGGAATAGCTTTTGTATTGAATTAAGATTGTAAGATTTTAGGAGTGACCAATCTTGGCCGTGTACTCTCTAGCAAATTTTCGGAACACATATATCATTCATTTTTCCTTTCTCAATCTTACCGCTTCCTCTCTGAGTAACCATAACTTGAAGTATTCAATCCTGATGATGTAGTTAGGAGATCCCCTCCATCATCACTCCATGATCCATCTAAAACTACATAGATGATTCATCACTCTCCTCCTCCTTTTTCCTATCCTCCTTAAGCTAGCCTTGGACAATCCCTCTTTATATGACCTTCCTCTTTAAAATAATAACAAACTACTTTGCGACCAGTAAGACTAACCCCTTGACTTGCCATACCCCTTCCTTCTCCCATTATGATCACCCCTCACTACTTTCTTTTGACTCCCCATCAACCCTACTTTTCCACCATGTTTCATTCATCAGTAATGCTGTAATAACATTGTCAAGTTTCAATGTGTCCTTAACCAAAAAGTCATGTTGTCATAATGTGATCGAATGACTCAGGTGATGATGCCAACAGGATTAATGCCTTGTCTTCCTCCTTGATCTCCACATCAAGAGCCAACAACTCTGTCAGAATCCTGTTGAACTCATCCAAGTTCTTGTCTAACTTTGCTCCCTTTGCCAACCGAAGGCCATATAACTGTTACTTAGAAAACAATCAATTTGTAAATGACTTGGACTTGTACCTACACTCCAGTTTTTCCTAGAACTCCTCTAATTTGCCAACCCAATGACCTCACAAAGAACATTATCCACAAGATACAACTGGATTGCACTAATTTCTAGATCCCTTAACTCTTGCCACTCATCCTCCTTCATCACCTTTGGCCTTTCTAATTTTTTCCCCTGAGAGCCTTAACAGTCTCTTCCTATATAAGAACATTCTTCACTATTGTTGCTACAAAGTGAAATCATTATGGCCATTGAAAAGTTCTATGGAGAAATTGGAGCTCTTCACCACCATCCTGCCTACTTGATTTTTGCCTTTCATACTTGTCATCAATGTAAGAACCTTGTCTGTTGATCTCTGTATGAACCCACAAAATCAATACACAAAATCTCCTCGATTCATCACTTTCATTGAGTCCAGAATGCCCAAAAACCTTAGGAGCACCTAACTCGTACGAAAAAAAACTTCACACAAAATGCTGTGAAAACATATATGGAACCAATTCAATAAAAAAAAAATTCTTGTTTTCTCCCACTGAATCAAACTTTTCTCTTGAAGTATGAACTAGAAAAAAGGACATCTCAAAAAGACTTCAAGTATGAACTGAAAAACTTTCTTTTTTTTTTTTTTTTTGATTCTTCCCACAGTCAAAATAACTTCTGATTGTTGACAACTTAACCAGTTGTCCTCTTCTTCTTTTTTCTTCCCCCTCCTTCGTTGACCGATCTTAACCTTCAATCTGAACAACCATAAGAAAAAAAAAATTTCAATATAAGAAATTATTTTTTTTGAATTTTTCCCACAATCAATATAACAATCATAAGAGGAGGCACAATCTTCACGATCTCCAAACCAGAGAATCGTACCTTCGATCATTCCATCAAAGCCTTCCTCATTCTCCTTGTACCATTCCTCTCCCTCCTAGATCTTCGTACACCTCTGGCGAGAATCCACTGAACCTTGCTTTGATACAACTTGGTTGGGATGGACACACAACCATGAAAAAAAACACAAGCAAAACACATTTACAACATGAGGAATTTATCTTGGATTGGCAAGTTTGTATACGGTCACTAAAGAGAAAAAGAGTTTCCACTATTTCAGAAAACCTCACCACTCTCACATCTCACAAAGTGTTGCTCTTTGCTTGCCCTTATTCCTTAGGTTATCTCACAAAGATTATTTAGAGGGAAACCTAAAACCCTGGTCCCCATATATTACAATTTTATCCCAGGTACAAGTAGTAGACCCAAAAACCTATTCCAATACAAATACAACCCAACTATAATTATATGGACCCACATAATACAATACACCAAACCCAACATATGCAGGATGACACTTCTTAAAGCGTGTTGGTGAAGTGTGTATTTGGAAAAGAGGAATAGTATATTTAGCAATGGTTTTCCAAAAGCATTGGGGAAGTGTTTTAGGACAAGAAGACATGTATATTTGGTGACGGTTTTTGAAAGCGTAGGGAAGATGTGTATGTTAAGAATGTATATTCAACAACGGATTCTCTAAATCGTCCGAGAAAAGGTATGCTTGGATAAGAAGACATATATATTCGGTGATAGTTTTTTAAAAGCATTGGGAAGGTGTGTATATTTAGCGATCGTTTTTTGGAAGTGTCGGGCCGGGGAGGTGTATATATTTGGCCACAGTTTTTTAGAGCCATAAGGAAAAATGTAAATTGGCAATGGTTTCTCAAAAGCTTCGAGGAAAATATATGGCACGACAAGGAGGCATGTATATTTGGTAACGGTTTTCTAAAAGCGTGAAGGGAAGTGTATATAGTCAGCGACAGTTGTTTAAAACCGTCAATAAAAATGTATATTCAGTGACAGTTTCTTCGAAATGTCAGGGAAAACAATCAACTAAGTTACCCAAATAAAATAAGAATTATAATTAATAATAAAAAATGGCGGAGACTTGGTATTTTAAAGAAGGATAGTAAACATGTATTCAACAAGTGTCACCCCGATCCACTCAAATTGGAGGGATTATATCGCACCGTTAGTCGCAGTACCCTATAAATTGGCCTGAGCATAATCTTCCTTTCCATCTCGCTTCTTGTATATTCAAATTCCTCTTGAACAATTTCTATTGTATGAAACAACTCTTTCCTTCCTTTTGTAATCATCTACAATCGATCATCCATCATGTGGAGCAAAGCTTTCCTCCTTATGGGGTTCTTGGCTTTGGCCTCGGTTCAGGCAATAGCTACTTTCTCTCATCACCACCACCAGCTAGGCCCTCAATATGCTGTGCAAGATACCGATGGCAATGACCTCCAAGCAGGATGCCATACTACATTGTATCTGCTATCAGGGGAGGTGCCGGTGGAGGTCTTTTGGTGGGTAGGAGAGAGAGCTCAACCGGTCAAAGCCAAACCACCCATGCCCCTATAGTGCAAAGCTCCTATGATAGGAACATGGGTACCTCAGTCATCTTCTCCCCAGCATCCCTAGAAGGCCTAGAATTGGAGTTGCCATCCACAGAAAGAGAGACAACGAGAATAGTTTAGGAATCGATGGTGATGCATCACAGTTATAGCGCTACTCCCGACTAAACCTCCTCTCGTTCTCGGGATGATGAGTCCTACAAAAAGGGTTAGACACGGGCCGGCTCGAGTGCCGGGCAACCGCCTCCGATGCCTTAGTCAGACAATGAACAGATTAAGGTCCCGTGCAAGAGCTACACAGGACTATGTTCAAAATGTATTGGATGCTTACTGGAGGGGCGTGTCCTTGCTTTTATACTGTAAGTGTTACCTTTTCTGTATTTGGTAAGTTTACCCGACGAGGGCTGTTGTTTCTCCTGGGATTATGCCTCCTTGTCGTTGGTCCCGCTCAATCAGCTGCTGAGTTGACCTTCCATATTGAGAGCGGTTGCCATATAAGTCCAGCACATGTAATGCCTTGATCAAGCTGGTCGGTAACTGTCCCGAATAAATGACATGTTAAGCCCCCCGCCCAAGTCTGAGCCAGTCGGGTAGGAAACTCCCGTATCACAAGCCCCCTATCTCGGATGTTGTTTACATCATGCGGGATAGTAAGGGAGTCACACCGTTGGGTGCCTTTAATACTCCCTTTCCTTCTTTGAATGGGTCTTCTTCATACGATATCATTTCATAACCTACCAAGTTTTTGAGAGAGTATTGGCTATCCATGACTGAGGAATTGAAGATGGAAACCCTGAGGAAGGTAAATATGTAATGTAGAGAGATCTAGGTTAAGAGTGAGAGATGTATCTATCCATGGTTAGGAATTGTGCGCTGTCTCATGGCATATGTCCTGACCAAGTAGCATGTTTAGCCCTATCTGGGCTTGTAGAAGTCGGGTTGGAAAATCCCGTATAATATACACAAGCTCCCCATCCTAAATGTTGTTTTCATCGTGCGGGATAGTAAGGGAGTTATACCATCAGATGCATTTAATGCTCTAGTGTGAAGTGACTAGCCGTTACGCTAACAGTTTTCTCAAAGTTCACGTCCAGTCCAACTTTGCCACATCAAATGGCTAAGTTTACAGTCATCATGGCTACCTCAGGAAGACGAAATGTCTTCTTTCTTGAACCGTCGATCTTGAAACGTCGCAACTGTTCGATCAAAAATAGTAACACCTCTTCCGGTAGTATAAATACCCCTTTCCTTCTTTGATTCAAACCACTGTTTTCGTTGCTCTCGATCAAGAATTGCTCTTGACTAAGCTTCGAGATCCTTCAACCTTTAAACAGTAAGTTCTTTTCTCCCAATCATGGCTCCGAAGAAACCCAGACCGAGTTTGAGAGATTTTAGGTTTCAACCTCGTGTCCCTGTCCCGATTCATCGTTAAAAAAGACGTCGTCGGGATGAGGGTTATGCGAGTGAGGGTGATAGTGATCAAACAAGGGGAGTCAATTTAACCGGGGACCGTTTGTAAGATTTGCATGAGCAATCTTCGGATGATGAGCATACTCATGACTCGAGCGAGAGTTCTTCTGACGACAATCTTAGGGCTTACAAGGAAATAGTTGAGATGAACCATAGGGATAGGGAAGCTCAGGAACTAGCAGCTCGGGCCCAAATTGTTCGAGCTCGAGTTCATGATGTTCCAAGTGTTGAACTTTAGGACGCCTCTGAGTCTGCCACCGCTTCTGATTCTGCCACTCCTTCTGCCAAGAGTGCTCTAAGGCCGGACTCTACAGCTACTTCGTGTGACCCTTCTGCCTCATCCTCCCGAGTCTTTTTGGGGCCAGAAACTTCAGCTACTTCCCAGGTCCTTCTTTCCCCACCCTGTCTGCCTTTTCAGCATCCTAGTGGTTTTCGAGGGGCTATTCCTCGTAAGCAAGATAAAAGAACCTTGGATGAGGATGCCTTGACCTTGGCAAAATCTCAGCCTTTAACTCCCTGGCATGTTGATTATGTCCAATCTTCTTCAGGACCTAAATTTTATTCTTGTTCTCTTTCTTCTGATGACTTAGAAATATTCCTTTACATCTTCAATTTACCCGAGGGGTATATAGTTGTCCTCTCGAGGGATAATGAAAGAGTGACTAGCCCCCCGGAGGGTTTTTATCCTATGTACTATGATGCCTTCATCGGGGGGCTTCGTCTTCCTCTGCATTATCTCTTTGTCGACCTTCTGAATCATTATGACATCAGCCCGGCCAACTTGAGCCCGAATAGTTGGCGCATTATGATTGGCTTCGTCGGTTTTTGTCACAACTTAGGTGTTTTCCTGACCTTTGGTTTATTCCATCATTATTATTCTCTACACCCTCATACTTAGCGTGGCTGGTTTTATTTAGCAAAGAGGGTGTCTTCTTCTTTCAAGGAAATTTCATTGAGAAAGATTCTCTCCCAACCACAACCAAAAAATGGAGGCAGTTCTTCTTATTCTTCAATCCTCCTTCTCTCAAACTGTTTCTCATGGAGTTCCAGGAGAGGTCTAAAGATGACATAGATCTCTTGAATGCTCCCGTCGACCTGGATCCCAACGAGGAAGAGAAAGTCGGGATTATTAACCAGGTTAAGGGATATGATTGTGTAGTCCATGGTTATTCCATGGAATATGTACCCGTTCTTCAGTTGTGGGGCTTTTCTCCGGGTGTTTTTATTTCAATTGTTTAAACCTTATATTCTGCGTTCTGACCTGATTATATTTCTTTTTGTTGTGCAGTGTCTATGGATGTCCCGACTGAGGATCTTCTGTCCTTGGCAACCTTGTCAATGGAGAAATCCCGGAGAAGGAAACCTATCTCCAATTTGAAGCCTTCAGCTTTAGGTGTTGCCGCGGCCAAGCCCCCGGCTTTGGGTGCGGTTACAGCTAAGTCTCCTGCTGCCACAGGTCAAACCTCTGCCGCTGTAGGTAGGACTATAAAAAGTCCAAAGAGAAAGGTCCCTCCCGCCTCTAGAGGAGAGAAAGGGAATATGGCTGAGATCCCTCATCCTCCCCAGACCAAAAAGGTTCAAATTTTTGAGCCCCAGTCTCGTGTCGGGCCCTCCACCACCTCTGAAGTAGCCGAGCTTGACTCGGTTTTTGGTGATCCGAAGGTTACCAAACGGTGGGTCGAGGGGGCAACACTCCATTCTTATCGGGAGTATTTGAGGAATCTCTCGAATAAAGAATTCTTTGCGGATGGATACAGGTAATCTTTCTTCCCATCTGAGTTTGTTTTTTGCTTTTTAGCCATTTTCTAATGCTTTTTCTTCAGGTATCTGGCCGGGGCAGCTCATATCTTTGCCGAGGCCTTGGCTTGGGCTTGCGAACAGTCTGAGCAACTGAAGATTTCTGAGCAGCTTCATTAGAAAGCTAATAACAGCTCTGCTCAGGTGAAGAAAGAACTTTGAGGCGGCTTGGGAACAAATTGCCAAGTTGAAGAAAGAGAAGAGAAGAATGACCTTTCCAAAATTAAAGGAAAATATAAGGGAAAGGTCAGTTGTGATACGGGAGTTTCCTACCCGACTGGCTCAAACCCGGGCAGGGGGCTTAACATGTCATATATTTGGGACAGTTACCGACCAGCTTGATCAAGGCATTACATGCGCTGAACTTACATGGCAACCACTCTCAATATGGAAGGTCAACTCAGCAGTCGATTGAGTGAGACCAACAACAAGGAGGCATAATCCCAGGAGAAAACAAAGCCCTCGCCGGGTAAACTTACCAAATACAAAAAGGTAACACTTACAGTATAAAAGCAAGGACAGGCCCCTCTGGTAATCATCCAATACATACTGACATGGTCCTATGTAGCTCTTGCATGGGACCTTAATCTGTTCACTGTCTGACTAAGCCATCGGAGGCAGTTGCCTTGCACTCGAGCAGGCCCGCGTTTAACCCTTTTTGCAAGACTCATCGTCCCGAGAATGAGAGGAGGTTTAGTTGGGAGTAGCGATATAATTGTGACGCATCAGATGGATACAAACATTTGTTTCTTGGGAATTGAGAATAGAGTGTGGCAGGTGCAAGAGAGCAGGGAGAAAGCTTCAAGTTTGCGGTGGTTATCATCAGCAAGGACTTCTAGTGTAAGGTATGTGACACTAAGAGGGAACGCAGGGTTGTCAACAGTGAGGAAATTGGTTTAGAATCGAGAGGATAAGCAAGGGTAACCCTATATATAGAATTGGCTACTGCCCCAATGTGTGTGAGTCATGCCATGTGGTCTGTGGAAGGGTTGGGATCACTATAGAGAGTAGCAAGAGATGGCTCTCAGTTTCAGAACATAGAGAGTTCCCTGTCGTCTTCATTAGAGCTAGAAATGATGAATAGATGTACAGGTAATTTGGTACTTTCCAATTTGGGTTAGCAAGTTCAGTTGAACCGGCTGGTTCACTTGTTTGAATAAGGCTTAGATTGGGTTGGTTCATTTCATTAGTGATGCAATTGATTTGGGGTTTCTGATTTGGGGAATTCTCGAGCTCTGGCGATTCGGTAATAGCGATGCTTCTTCTCTAATTCTTTATCATTGTTCTTCATTCTTGGAGTATTTCTGTGGTGCTGTGACCGGATTCTGTTCAGCGCAAGGGAAGGAAGACTCGACGGTGATCTGAGGAAGTATTGTTGCCTTTTGATTATCCTTGTATACAGATTTGTTTTTTTGATCTTGTAAGTTCTTTTTAATCCCATAGTGAAGATCGGACTCTTACCTGAGTCCCGGAGAGTAGGTTCATTTGAACCGAACTCTGTCATCAATTCTTGTCTCATCTTGCTATTAGTTTTTGGTAAATCTCAAATGACCGAACATGTTAGGTTAACGGATTGGCATCAGAGCCTGTGTTAGGTGTTTTGGTGGAATTAAATTAGGGCTTCTTGGTGTTTTCCATCTAATTTAATTCATATAAACTCATTTGGTTAGTAGGTTAGATTACTGGATTAATCTGGTTTATAAAATGCTTTGGCTGCTGTTACTTCTGGTTAGACTTTGATAACATACATTTGATTTATATAGTTCTTGCCTTTGCTGGTTAGAATTAGTTTATATAAATCTGATTTTATATAGTTTCTGCCTCTACTAGTTAGAATTAGTTTATATAAATCTGATTTTATATAGTTTCTGCCTCTGCTGGTTAGAATTAGTTTATATAAATATGATTTTATATGGTTTATGCCCTGCTGGTTAAAATTTGTTTATATAAATATGATTTTATATAGTTTTTGCCACTGCTGGTTAGAGTTTGATCATATAAATCTGTTCTTTGTATAATTTCTGCCACTGTTGGTTTTGGTCTGTGTAATTCGGCTACTGTTAATGCTGTCTACATATGATGTGCTAATAAGACTAGTTAATTCTTTAATTGATAGCCTACTTATGAGATTGAATTCTATTTAGAATTAATTGGTGAATTAATCTGGAATACAATTGTTAAATTTTGATATATGCTTTCAATTTTGTTTTGTTAATCTGGCACTATATTTGGTCTATATGGGCTGCATGTATTAATAAGTTTATAATTAAATGCTGGTGTATATCTGGTAGATATTTGTTTAATGAATTGTGATTAATTAATTCTTGCAATTATTATTATTTTTTTTTTTTAGAATTGTTCAAATCAATATTCTTGAATCATTTCTTGTATATATTGATTTGTGAGATTTACCGGCTCCAAAGTGGAGTTTAGCAAGGGACTAAGTCTACCAGGGGAGGATTCTCCTCCCAGTGTGGTCACCACTAGCTCTAGTAGAGCTGTAGGTCTAGGAGAAAACCCTAGGTACCTAAGTTTGGACACTCCAATGGGGGGTTTTTAGGGTAGACATATAGAAGTTTGATGGGACTGGGAATTTTGAAATATGGAAGAGAAAAGTCAGGGCTCTCATGGCACAACAGAAACTCCTTAGGTCTATAGATGATCTAAATGCTTTCTTCGAAAGCATTGACTCTGTGTTGAGGGCTGAAAGTGATGGAGAATGACATAGGGTGCATGCCCTGGAACATCACTGATGGTGTTATCAAGTGCTTAGATGAAGAGGATAATACCCCTGTCAAAGTGTGGACAAAGCTTGAACAAATTTACCAGAAAAAGAACTTAGGTAATAGAATTTATTTAAAAGAAAGATTGTATGGCTTTAAAATGGATCCTGCTATTAGTCTAGACAAAAACCTTGATGTGTTTAAGAAATTAGTTCAAGAGTTGGCCAGTACTGGGGAAAAGAGCAAATTAGATGATCAATACCTATCTATTATCATGTTAAATTCCGTTCATAATGACTATCTTGTTGTTAAAAATTCAATTAAATATGCTTGTCAAAACATTACCCTTGAGCAATGTATTGATGCTCTAAAGAATAGGGAGTCAGAGTTGTTGGCTTCTGGCAAGACTAAAGGAAGTGGGGAAAACTTGTTGGTTAAGGGCAAGGGCTCTTACAAACAAGGGAAGCCCAAGGGGAAGGGTAAAGTGTATGACAATCATGCAAATAACAACAAAAACAACAATCGGAATAATAAGTCTGATTCTAGCACCAAGAGATGCTTTTTCTGTAAGAAAGTGGGTCATTTTAAGAAAAATTGTTTTGCATACAAAAGAAAATTGAAAGAAAATGAGACATCTAATTCTGATATGCCTGAATCTAGTAATGGTCAAGCTAATGTATATGAAGACATTTGTGAAGTATTGACCATATCTGATAGTGATAGGCAAGATGGATGGATTTTAGATTCAGGGTGTACTTACCATATGTGTCCTCATTTGCATTGGTTTACACACCTGACTGAGATAGAAAATGCCAAGGTAATGATGGGAAATAATGATGTATGTGATGTGATTGGAATTGGCACTATTAAATTGTTCACTCACAATAAATCTATTTTCACTTTGCATGATGTTAGGTGTATACCTAATTTGAAGATAAATTTGATTTCAATAAGTAGCCTTGATAGTGCTGGATTTGATACAAATATCTCTGGTGGTATTCTTACTATTTCTAAAGGTTCTCATGCATGTTTGAAAGGCAATTCTCAGTCTGGTTTGTATGTGCTTGAGGTAGTTCATACCTAGATGGTGTCTCTAGTATATGTTGTCTGTCTAGTGAGTCAACCAGTACAAGTGTGTGGCATTCTAAGTTGGGACACATTAGTAATAGAGGTATGCAAGCTCTGAAGAAACAAGGCCTATTTGGCAAGGATAAAATTGAAAATTTAGAGTTTTGTAAGTCCTGTATCCTAGGAAAGCAACACAAGTTGAGCTTTGGGGTTGGGTCCCACTTATCCAGTGCTATATTGGATTATATTCATGGTGATTTGTGGGGACCAACATTTGTCTTGTCTTATGGAGGAAACTCCTATTTTCTATCTCTTGTTGATGACTACTCTAGGAGAACTTGGATTTCCTTGTTAAAATCCAAGGATGAAACATTTGTTAAGTTTAAGGAATGGGTTGCTTTGGTAGAGAATTTGAATGGAAAGAAAGTTAAGACTTTAAGAATTGATAATAGATTAGAATTTGTAAATGAGATGTTCAATGGGTTTTGTAAATACAAAGGTATTCAAAGGCATGGAACAGTTAAAGCTACTCCTCAGCAAAATGGCATTGCTGAAAGAATGAATAGAACTATATTAAATAAAACTAGATGCATGCTCATTAGTTTTGGGGTACCCAAGGGGTTCTAGGGTGAGGTTGTGACTACAGTTGTTCACCTGATCAATTGGTGTCCTTCTGTAACCCTAGGTTCTAAAACTCCTGAGGAGATGTGGTGGGGGAAGCCCCCCAAGCTAGGCTACCTTAGGGTGTTTGGCTGTAAAGCCTTTACTCATCAAAGCATTGGCAAATTGGAACCTAGGAGTAAGAAGAGCATACTTTTGGGGTATCCTGAGGGAGTTAAAGGCTACAAATTGTGGGATAAATCTATACCTGGTGTAAAGACCTTTGTGAGTAGGGATGTTCTCTTTAGAGAGAGTGTATTCCCTTGCCTGTCTATTGACAATACTAATCTTAATCCACTTGATCAAAGATTGACTGATTTCATTCAATTTGACTTAGAGCAAGTTGTTGTTTCTTTTAATCCTGTTCAGACTATTGATTGTAGTAAACCTAAAGAACCCTTGACTTTCCCTTAACCCTGCTCTAGTGATAATGAGCATGTGGTTGCGGTTCCTGATACTAATAGTGAGCCAATGCCCTCTTCTGTGACTTCCACTAAAGAGGTGGGTGAGGCTCCTGATTTGAGTTGTTATCAGCTAGCAAGAGATAGAGTGAGGAGAGAGGTTAGGCCACCTAAGAGGTATTTAGCCAACTTTGCCCTTGAGACTAATGATTCAGTTTCTGAGTTTGGGTCTGATGAACCTAGTTCCTATGAGGAAGCCTAAGATTCTAAGGATAAGGATTTATGGATTCAAGCCATAATAAATGAGGAGTTGGAATCATTGAATAAAAATCAGGTTTGGGAACTAGTTGATAAGTCCAAGGAACAAAGGCTATGTTGCAAGTGGATATTTAAAATCAAAGATGATGTAGTAAACAACTCTAAAAGATATAAGGCTAGACTAGTTGCTAAAGGTTTTGTCCAGAGAGAAGGGGTGGATTACGATGAATTTTTTTTCTCCTGTTGCCAAGTATAAGATTATAAGGTTGTTGTTATCCCTAGTTGCTCAGGCAAAAATGACAATAGAGCAAATGGATGTCAAAATTGCCTTTCTTCATGGCAACTTAGAAGAAAGGATTTATATGCAACTTCCTTTAGGCATCTCGGCAGCATGAGATGGATCTCAAGCTTGCTTGTTGAAGAAATCCCTCTATAGACTCAAACAAGCCCCTAGGCAATGGAACAAACGATTTGACTCATTTGTTTTGAGTGTAGGTTTTAAGAAAAGTGTTTATGACAGTTGCCTCTATTTTCTTATTTCAGATTCTATTGTTTTGTATCTAATACTTTATGTTGATGATATATTGATTGCTTGTGTTGATTCTAATCTTATTCAAGATGTCAAAGACAAGTTAAAATCTTCACTTGGGACAACCAAGAAGGTTCTAGGGATTGAATTTACAGGAGTAAGGGGGAGGATACAATGTTCATCTGTCAAAGTTTATATTTGCTAAAGGTTCTTGAGAAATTTAATAGGTTAAACTGTAAACAGTGAATGTCCCTTTAGCTGCACATTTTAAACTTTCTAATGATCATTGTCCTAGAAATAGTTTTGAAAAGAATGAAATGTCAAAAGTCCCTTATTCTAGTCTTTTAGGTTCTCTTATGTATCTCATGATATGCACTAGATCTGATATTGCTCATGCTGTTAGTGTATTGAGTAGATTTATGTCCAATCCTGGTAAGGAGCACTGGCTTTCTCTCAAGTGGCTCTTGAGATATTTGAGAGGTACTGTTCATAAAGGTCTTGTGTTCAAGTTCACATCTGGGGACCTAATTCTTGAAGGATATATTGACTATGATTATGCTAGTAATAAAGATAACAGAAAATCATTATTTTCTTATTTCTTCATGTTATCTGGTAATTGCATCAATTGGAAGGTGCAACAACAGCCTGTAGTTGCCTTATCTACAACAGAGGCTGAGCTTGTTGTTGCATCTGAGTGTGTGAAGGAGTGCATATGGTTAAATGGCTTATTATGTGAATTGGGTATTTTAAAGATTAAGCCTATTATATTTGTTGATAATCAAAGTGCTATTTTCTTGTGTAAAAACCCTATTTATCATGATAGGACCAAACATATTGATATTAAGTACTTCTTCCTTAAAGAGAAAATAACTGATGGTGTACTTTTGATTGAAAAAGTAAGTACTGAGCATAATCTTGCAGATTGTGGTACTAAGTCATTACCGCTTTCCAAATTCTTACTTTGTCTTGATTTGTTGAGAATTGGTGATGTTGTTTCTTAGTTTATATATTTTTTGTAGTCTTGAGTTGTATATTACTTGTTCTTTTAGGTTATGGTGTGTGTCTTGTGGTATTTTCTGTTTTATCAGGTTTGCATATGTTGCATTTTTAGGGGAGATGCTGCCCGATTTTTTATGGCTCTTGTTCTGTTTATCTCTCTTATGAGGTATATGCTTGGTTTGTGCATGTGTACTCTCCATGTTTGTTTGGTTGACTTGTGAACTATGAGTTGTTGTTTATGGGTTTCTCTACTTGTTGCATTTGTTGCATGGTGTGCCTGCAGTGAGTCCATTGGTGTTGCATGGTTAGTTGCACATGTCTAGGTGTTTTTCATATTTGTGTTTGCTTTGTACTTTGGTCTCTTTTCTTTTGTATCTTGCAGGTACACTTGGACAATGACAGTTGAAGCCCGGTCTTCTATGGGTATTTTTTAGGCTTACAGATTAAGGGGGAGATTTGTAAGGGTAATCTAGTACTTTCTAGTTTGGGTTAGCCAGTTCAGTTGAACCCGGCTGGTTCACTTGTTTGTATAAGGCTTAGATTGGGTTGGTTCATTTCATTAGTTATGCAATCGATTTGGGGTTTCTGATTTGGGGAATTCTCGAGCTCTGGCGATTCAGTAATGGTGATGCTTATTCTCTGATTCTTCATCATCTTTCTTCGTTCTTGGAGGATTTTTCTGGTGCTGTGACCGGATTCTGTTCAGCGCAAGGGAAGGAAGACTCGACGGTGATCTGAGGAAGTATTGTTGCCTTTTGATTATCCTTGTATATAGATTCGTTTCTCTAATCTTGTAAGTTTTTTTTAATCCCATAGTGAAGATCGAACTCTTACCTGAGTCCCAGAGAGTAGGTTCATTTGAACCGAACTCCATCATCCATTCTTGTCTCATCTTACTATTAGTTTTTGGTAAATCTCAAATGACTGAACATGTTAGGTTAACAATAGAGAAAGAAGAAATAAAAACTTGAATGAAATAAGAAAAGGAGAGTTCTTGATTATAGCCGAACGGGAATAATAGCATAAGGTGGCGTCTTTGGTTTATCTTTCGTTATAATTTATTTAGTTTTTATTTTTCTGAAAACTCATTTGAGTAGTCCAATATCATTCAATTATTGTCACTCTTTTATTTATTTATATTTTTTGTCAAAAGTTTCGTGGCAAGGGATGGTTTTTTTTTTTTTTTTTTTTTTTTTTTTTTGGCATGGGATGGTTGCGGCTAGTTTGGTGGCCTTTGCATAGCCATGTGCATAATGAGGATATGGATTTTTGTTCACGGTAATTAAGTATAAGGGTTCCATTGCTCCTAAGACAAAATCGTGATTATTAACTACCCCCAGGAGAGAATTGTTGGTGTGTATATATTATCCTTGTCCTAGTGGCTCAAAAAGGTTCCCTTGCTTCAATATTAAATATGATAACTTTTGTTGGCTAAAGTATACGTGATTTGTCGAACAAAATACATAATAACATCCTATATGTGAATAAGTAACATGTCTACCTATAAAATAAAATCAAATCAAATAAGTGACATGGAATAACATGTATAATATGGATTTTGAATGATTGAATTGTGATACCTATCATTTAGATATTACAGTTATTTTATTTTTATAAATGGTCAGTAAATAAGAAAAAAAGGGAACCAATGTGATGCATCTGAAAATTGTCCAACCACTGGAGGCCTTCAAATTCCTGCAAAACGAATGTTGGACGTCGGCCAACTTAACGGTCATGAGCTACCTCTGATGGTTAAGTCAATAAATGCACCATCAATGAACTCTGACCAGTTGTAGAGCTTAATTGAAAGATTTAATGGAGGGAAAACGTTTCAATTACCATTTCTTTGTGTTATACTTTGATTTATATAGGATTTACTCTCATTGCCATCTGTTGGATCAATTCACAAGTCCCATCTAAAGTTGTCCATCGCAGGGTTTTTCTCCCTCAATCTGAATTAGTTGTGGTTACCATATGGAGCACGATTGCATATCTCAAACTTGGCGGATCAGATTTCTTCCTATAACTATCGAGTTCCTTTGTGATTAAGGCACCTCTAGGTTTACTTTTGGAACCGGTACCAAATGCGGTGATTGATCCGACCGTGGTTCGACCCAGTTGGTCATTAATTTTTTACTTATCACGAGCCCCCCAAGACGATCGATTGGGATCAAATGACCAATCTTTGGTATGTTTCTCTCGATCACGAACCATGGGCATAATAAAGGGAAGATTAAATGATTCAAGGTTTCTCGAATGTCCTCCAAACGTCACATTTATTGTCAAAAATGTCATGTCCTCTCGAGCCGCAATCATTTAGCACAAAACGCCATCATGGCGTTCTTTTTCTTGAACCGTCACCTTCTTTCGGTCGTTGATCCTGGGTTAATCTCGTTTGTTGGATTCTTAATCTCGAACCTTCGCCTATTCTCAATCGTCGATCGGAATTGATCCTGTTCGTCCAAATCCATCTATGGGTTTATTTAAACCCCCCCCCCCGCCTTCATTTCGTTTCCTCACTTTTCCATTTTGCAAGTTACTTTCAAGAGTGTTAGTGAGCTTTTGTTTTCATCTTCAACCTACAAGCTTCAAGACTCTTATCAAACAAGTAAGTGCTTCTTCCCTTAGAAACTTTTTCTTTCCTTCCTTGGCTTATTTTTCTCTTCTCCTTTCTGTTTTTTCATTTTCTATTGGGTTCGAATTCCCTGTAGTTTAGGGATTTCCCAATTGTTCCTTCCTACCAGAGGTCATTCCCTTCTCCTTTTTTTTTTTTTTTTTTTTTTTTTTTTTCCTTCTTCTTGAGGATGATTCTATCGATCAAATGGTCGAGGGTGATGATTTAGCCAATTAGCCAAGCCCTTCTACCCTGTAGAGTTGTTTGGAGACAAAAAAAACATAAGGGTTAGAGATTGTTGGTTCGGTCCTTCTGCCAAATTTAACTATAGAGAGCAGTGGGAAACCCAATGGAGGGTGAAGTTGCAACCTCACCTCCTGCTTCCTGAAAGCAAAAAGCTTCTTCGAAAGCTGTTGACCGTCAAAAGGGCCATCTCAGGGTCCAAGTTTCTTTGTTTCACATGCTCGTCTTGCCGAACTCAACAACAATTCGAATAGCTACTCCCTTCCTTTTCAGCTATCTAGCTCCTTGAGGTTCCTAACCCTAATGAAATTGTTAACTATGACCCTCCCGAGGAGTTCTATCTAAATTGACACCCTGAAGAGTGGGGTTAGGTTTTTTGTTTTCTCACCATTATTCAGTGTTATTCTCAACCACTAGGAGTTATCCCTCAGGATGCTTCTACCAAACAATTGGCGCCACATTGTTGGCTTTATAGGCCTCTACTTCGAGTTAGGTATTGCCCCTTCTCTGCCTCTTTTTTTCACATTTCTACTATCTCAGCAAATCTAACCCGCCTAGTTAAGTCTTCTTTTTTCTTTTCCAAATGCTAGAGAAGTGAACTGGGATGGTCGGGCAATATCGTCACTGATGGTACTTGCCCCTCCAACCATGAAGGGTGGCACCATTAGTTTTTGTTCTGCCGAGCATCTCTAAAAGATTTGAACTTCCCGATCACTTGGAACCGTCAAGACTCATAAACCCAGGTGAATCGTCCTCTTCCTTTATCCCCGACGATGATAGCGCCATTCGAACAATAAAGTCCATTCAGGTGCATCAAGAGATCCATGGACACACCATAGAGTACGAAGCTGTACATGCTTTGATGGTGGGGTCTAGCCCCCGGTGAGCTCTCGATCATCTGTTTAATTTTTACTTTGATGTTAGTCTTCCACCTTACTAACTCTCGTTCTTTTTCATTCTGCAGTGCCTCCAAAATACAATCCCAAGGCAGTAAAGGCCATGGCCTCTGAGGGGTTTGAAGCTTCCAAAGAAAGGGTGGCTCGGAAGAAGAGAATAGAGCCCGAACCCACCAACCCGACCCCCAAGGCTCCCTCACAGGCCCCCAAAGGTCTGATGAAAATCCTTAAGATAAGGGGAAGGCCCTGATTGACGTGGCGGAGTCGACCCAAGATGACGTTAACCTGGCGAAGAGAAGGCATGATCTCCTTGATGATGCTACATAAAAAAGGGCTCGGGTGGAGTAGGGGGACCTGTACATTCCTCCCTGGAATCTTACAATTAATGACCGTGTCTCCAAGGATAAGAACCTAGCACTAGAGTGGGCAACCAATGTCTGAAAGCTCGCTGACCACAAAATCCTACATGTAGCTCCCGATGAGGAATTCATTAGTTCCTCAGTTAAGTAACTTTTATGCCTCAAAAAATGTCTTAAGTATTTTATTCCAGTTTATCGTATCTAATCATTGCTACCGACCATTGCAAGGTTATTGCCGATGCGTTCCATAAGAAAATGGAGGCAGTGCTCGAGTTGGGTGCCTCAAGCATTCGGTCGAAGTGACATGATGAGGAGATAAAGTGTGAAATCCAGCCCTTTCCTAACCCTAACCCGACCTGGATCCCTTGTTGTTCTTAGGTCTGAAGACCCGGAGTAATGGAAGAAGAGACTTGTGGGCCCTCATAGTTGAAGATTCAGTGTGTGACTCAGAGCCTATGGATATTGAGAGTGATGCCCCTTACTTGGATGCACTGTCAGTGTTCAGTGAGAAGCTGCACCTAAAAAGGGGGAAGCTTAGTTGAAGTGCGTGATGCGTTTTCAATCTCGTTCCAAAGGTAATTCTATAATCTAGACTTCTTGATTGACTTGTAGGAGAAAACCCAACTCAATTTGGATCTATCTGGCCTTCCAATTCCCTATCTGAAGTTGCTGTTCAGGCTTGGTCGACTGACCAGACTAGCCAGTCGACCAGCAGATTAATAAATACGAAAATCACAAAATTCTTTATTATTTTAAGCCTACTTATTGGGACCTCATGAATAGAAACGTATTCTAATCATTGGGACTCCAGAGAACGAGGAGTGACCTTCCCAAAGCCCTTCCTAGAAGTTGGTGAAGACTCTTGGTCTCAATCATTGCATTCCATCTCCATTGCTTCCTCAAGGTATGATTTCTCTCTCTCATCCTCTACTCATTCCTCTACTCTTTCTTGCTATTGGAACCATGGCTAAAGTGCTGCAACCTTGCAAACACTTGGTCATGTGTTTCCCCTTTCATTTCCATTGTTTTCCTCTCATTCTTGCTATGCTATGATTCCATTACAATGACTAGCATTGCATTTCCTTGATTCCCTTCATTTCAACTTATTCTTTGATCTAAACTGATGTGTAAATGTATGTTAGGTCTGAGTTACTATTGGTTTATGATTCTAATCTAGTTCTTATCACTTCCTTAGCTAATTCCCCATCATCCCTTGCCATTGCAACAATTTCCAATTCAATTCTTGATGTTTAGCATATAGAGCATAGGGTTTCAATTTGGGTATTCCTAATTGGACCATTGGATCATGATAATACTTTTTGTATAGTTTCCTTATACTGTTACCATCATTCCCTCCAAGTTTCGGATTGATCCGAGCTCCAAAAGATATGTTTCGGGCCAAATTCACTATTCATCCCATTACTGTTTATCTTGGTTGACTGCTTGGTTGACTGAGTCAGTCAACCAGCTGGTTGACCAGATGAGGATAGCAACTCTATACTTGCTCGTTTTGCTCCATTTGATCTCCAACTTGATTGTTTCCTTCTCTAATATTGCATATATGTTATCTAGGGTTCAAGCACTAAGTTGGGGACTATTCTGAGTGGTACTTGCTCTTATTTTCGATTTGATTAAGGTAAGGATGGTTATGGTCATAATTACATGAACTATGTGAATCGTGCCGCTATGCTAGAAATGTGGTAGATTTACCTTCCTAGTAATATGTTAGACATCATATGACTGTTGTATACCTTTCGTAACAGTAGTACCATGCTATATATCATTTTGAGTTACCATGCTTACTTATTTTGATAATGACATATGTGATCAATTGTGTTACATTGTATCTCTTTTTATATGATGATATGTCAATCATGTATGATGTGATGAAATTGAGCATGTGATTGCTTAAGTATAATTTTGGGATTGAGGAATGTCCTATTGACGTTCTGTCCTTGGACATCGGAGGGAATAGTATGGGATGTTCTCCAAAGGTGTCCATCGACGCTTTCTCGAATTATTGGATGACGTAGATAGGACTTGTCTAGATGTATGGCTAGGATGTCCCTATCGTATCAGACCCGAATTGAAAGGGTATTGAGACCGAACGACCCGTGGTAGTGGTATAATTTGATGGGCGCTCAAGACTGGTAAACAACCCGTGAGAGGACATAAATCATATTACGGATACCTGAAAGGGGCCATTATTGGTAGGGTTGCAAATAACGACTTGGGCTCATAGGCGCTCGAGACCGGTGAGTCATATTCGTGAGAGGACGTGAGAGCTTCCCGTCTACTATTTGTGGATGACCAATGGGGTTGATGAATCCGGTGAGTAATATCCATGACTCTAGTGTGAAGAATACCGGAAAGGATCGCCCGGGGCGAGGAATGGACGTATCTGGATCTAACATGATATGACTGAGTAGATGACTTGCATTGGGTTAGGTTTTACCGTGACATGCACCAATACTTATACCAATGGTGGTGTGAGAGAGTGGTGACCTAAACCCCAGCCATGGATTGTCCTGAGGGATGCAGGACCCAATTCCCACTGGAGAACCCAAGATACCGAGATGGTTGAGGGAAGAGTGATTTGAGACCTACCCAAGGAAGTATGGTGCTATGACTTAAAGCATGTCTACCCTAGAGACTAGCATATGTAGAGTAAGAATCATATTTGCATCATCTGTCTCATATCATTTTGCATCATGTTATGACTTGTATCATATGGTTTATGTATTATGGATTAACTGCCTTGCTGAGTTCTTTTGAACTCATTCCTTCTTGTGCATTTGTTTTGTTAGACTATTCCACAGGTTTTCAAGAGACTGATGGCAAGTCCTCCGAGGCGCCCTACGATGAGTCATACTACCCTCAGGGTAGTGGCTACTACAAAGATCTTGGTGAGGGTACCGAAGAGGATTATGCTTCACATCAGGATTAGCCCAACATTATTGTGGGAGCAGCTGTGCTGGATTTCTAATATTTTTAGTTATGAGGACATACTATATGTGACCGAAGAAACATTTGTTTAGTGTTACATTTTGAATTCTTCTTAAGACCGGATTTGTAATTTAACTTTCTTGATGTACTCTTTAGAAGTTGCTTTTGTCATCTTAACTTGAATGATCTACTTTCCGCTGCCATTGAGGAAGTGACTTTTGAACACTCTCTCTCTCTCTTTTTGAATTATCTTTATATACTTGGTATAATCTTTATTCTGCACTCTGATTATCTGTTTTATCTTACTCATGATTCCTTTATTATATGCTTTTACCTTGATTATTATTGATCATGATTGTGTTATCGCGTATGTGAGAGACATGGTTGCTCGATACTTGATCTTCGCGACTATGGATCACATACCCGGGTATGCCCGATGGGATACCGGCTGGGTGGATGTGACATAAAGGCCAATGAGAAGGAAGTCTCTCGACTTCTGGAAGAGAGCTCTAGACTCTGAAAAATAGGGGAGGAGCTTCTTGTGGCCATGGGTAGAATCGAGGAGCTCGAGCGGGAGGTTGACAAGCTTCAGAAAGCTCTCTCGAGTCGGATGCCAAGGTTGAAAACTTTGTAAAGGAGAGGGATGAGTTTCAATATCGTCTTGCGGTTGCAATTCCCATTGGTTCTGAAGACGTTCGGAGGGCCTATGTTCTGAAGTATCTGAAAAACAAGCCATTCATTGCCCTGATGATTTTCTATAACTCCATGGCTATCGGGATGGGCAGAAGTGTGGAGGTCTATTATGAGGCAAGATCCCATGTTCGAAACCAACCCTCACCATGAGGCATGCCAGTCCGAAGTGTTCAAGGAGTTGAACTTGGTCACCCCCCGGTAGACTCTTCAAAAGGTTGGTCGTGCACCTGTGGACCTGAATATTGAGGTCTATTTGAGCGATTCACCCCCTACTACCCTTGATCCTGAGGTTGCCGAAGATAATGCTCAAGATAATGCTAATCTTCCCCAATATGCCGCAAACCATAACCAAGGGCTTGCCGACAATATTGCAAATCCCTAATCTTTCTATTACTTTTCATTATTTTTATGTTGTAACTTTTTGCCTACTGTGTTCAATATTTCTCTTTTTCCTCTCTCTCTCTCTCTCTCTCTCTCTCTCTCTCTCTCTCTCTCTCTCTCTCTCTCTCTCTCTCTCTTGTAAGGGTTGGCCCTCCTTTGGCCTTATGTTAATACAAACTTGACTTTCTTCATCTTTCACTGTGATCAGTTTGAAGCATTTAACATAAGTGTTGTGAGGTCTTAATCGGGTAAACCAAAGCCTTACTTTAGAAAATTCTCAGATTTTTCTGTGTTAGAAGGTCTTAGTTGGGCGTTCTAAAGCCTTTCCTTTGAAAAATTCTCAGATTTTTCTAAGTCTTAGAAGGTCTTAGTCGGGCATACCGAGACCTTTCCTTAAAAAAATTATTAGATTTTTCTAGGTGTTAGATGGTCTTAGGTGTGCGTACCAAAGGTCTTAGTCAGGCATATTGAAGCCTTTCCTTAGAAAAATTCTCAGATTTTTTTAAGTGTTAGAAGGTCTTAGTCGGGTGTGCCAAAGCCTTTAGAATCCTTCCTTTAATTATTCACCCATATGCCTCCCCCCCCATTCAAAAGAGTTTCGGCCTTGGAAAATAACTTCATTAAATACTATGTTCAAGGAACATTACAAAATCTCGACCATGAGTACATAAATGGAAAGACTAAGGGTAATATTTCCTCAAATTTCTTGCATTCCATGATCAGTCCAATTATCGACCAGTTGAAGGATTTTTCAATCGATAAGTGCCTGAACCTACCTACTTCACGATAGTATACGGCCCTTCCCATGAAGGATGCAATTTCTTTTGTTGTCGAGGGTTTGAAGTTGTGATGTTTCTTTGCACATGATCCCCCAGACAATATTGCCGATGCTTTACTCAGGCATTGTAGTATGACTATATGCTCCTGTTATATTGTTGGATTTGGATTATTGCCTTTGCCTAAACCTCATCAATAAACTCCAAGTTATCCAGCAATCCCTCTTCATTCAGTTTTTCTTTAATTTCTATTTCTCTAAGGGTCCCAACCATTACTTCTACTAGGGCAAGAGCCTCCTATAAGTCAATCTGAATGGTGTCTCCGTCCGATCAAATGGATTTTTCTGGTGGTTCTTTTCTAGAGCTCGAAGTAACCGACCTCGACCAGGGGATGATGCATCACAACCTCTCGAAGCAAACATAAACTCCCTCTAGTTCATCGATGTAGTCATAGATGGCGGTCATGCATTTGTCCCCTTTCTTCTTCCTCGGGCTAACTGCATCCACCCTACAACCTAGAGCCCTGTTGGCTTGGAAGGGTTTGTTTATCTTATAATCCTCCACATAGTCCTTCAAAGGAGAAGAGGAAAACACATTTTAGAACCTTAAAGTAAACAAACAAGTTGTTGACGCTCTGATTCTGCAATCTGCAAAAGTGATTGAATTGAAGAATGTTCATGAATAATTGGTGCTATATCCCACAAAAGAAAAGAATTGCTTTTCTTTTTTATGCCTCAAGATTTTAGCTCCCATCGATGGGAGGAGAAGATCGAGGAATTGGCCATGTTCGAACCAACCAACGGCGCTGATAACGTTTGCATCTTAAAGGCTGAAGTGATTGGTTCGGATTCCGACCATATACCACTGGCAAGATTGGTAATCGGCTTCAAGCCCTAAACTGCAGTGCATATCTTGCCTTTCAGGACGTCGGTGACAATGCGGATGAGTTCACAAGTGACTACAGTTGTTTTATGGGCTTTCTCGTATTTGGAAATGATGATACAAATGCCGAAGGAACTACAGTCTAGCTATGACAAGATTGAAAACCACCACTTTGTTGTGACTGTGAACTAAGACTTCTCGGCATCCCCTCCAAATACGACTTCTCATTTGACTTCATCTGATCAAAAGCAGAGAAGCAACCAACAGTTTTTGGATCTCTATCCACTGTTGATGCTGCAAATTCCATTTGAATTCACTTAAAAGCATTGGGGAAGGTGTGTATATTCCGTACTTTTAGAAGTATCAGTGAAGGTGTGCATATTTGGCAACAATTTTTAGAGCCGTCAGGAAAAATGTATATTCAGGACAGTTTCTCCAAGGGGTCAGGGAAAATAATCAACTAAGTTACCCAAAAAAAATAAGAATTATAATTAATAAAAAAAAATGGCGGTGACTTGGTATTTTAGATCATGGTATATTATTAGTAAAACTTAATTTGTTTTAAAGAAGGATAGTAAACATGTCTTCAACAAGTGTCACCCCGATCCACTCAAAATGGAGGAATTATATCGCACCCGTTAGTCGTAGTACCCTATAAATTGGCCCTAAGCATAGCCTTCCTTTCTATCTCACTTCCTGTATATTCAAATTCCACTTGAACAATTTCTTTTCTAAGCAACATCACTTTCCTTCCTCTTATAACCATCTACAATCGATCATCCATCATGTGGAGGAAAGGTCTCCTCCTTTGGGGGTTCTTGGCTTTGGCCTCGGTTCAGGCAATAGCTACTTTCTCTCATCTCCACCAACAGCTTGGCTCTCAATATGCAGTGCAAGATACCGATGGCAATGACCTCCAGGCAGGGATGCCATACTACATTGTATCTGCTATCAGGGGAGGTGCCGGCGGAGGTCTTTCGGTGGGTAGGAGAGAGATCTCCACCGGTCAAAGCCAAACCACCCATACCCCTATAGTGCAACAAAGCTCCTATGATAGGAATATGGGTACCCCAGTGATCTTTTCTCCAGCATCCCTAGAAGGCCTAGAATTGGAGTTGCCATCCACAGAAAGAGAGACAACAAGGATAGTGCAGGAATCGATGGATACAAACATTCGTTTCTCAGGAATTGAGAATAGAGTGTGGCAGGTGCAAGAGAAGAGGGAGCAAGCTGCAAGTTGGTGGTGGTTGTCATCAGCAAGGACTTCTAGTGTAAGGTATGTGACACTCAAAGGGAAGCCAGGGCACCCAGGGGAGTCAACAGTGAGAAATTGGTTTAGAATCGAGAGGATAAGCAAGGGTAACCCTATATATAGAATTGCCTACTGCCCCGACGTGTGTGAGTCATGCCATGTGGTCTGTGGAAGGGTTGGGATAACTACGAAGAGCGGCAAGAGATGGCTCTCAGTTTCAGAACACAGAGAGTTTCCTGTCGTCTTCATTAGAGCTAGAAATGATGAATAGAGAAAGAAGCAATACAAAACTTGAATGGAATAAGAATGGAGAATTCTTGATTCTAGCTGAACGGGAACAATAGCATAAGGTGGCGTCTTTGTGTTTACCAAAATAAAAAAAAGGTGGCGTCTTTGTTTTTCTTTTTCTGAAAACTCATTTCAGTAGTCCAATATCATTCAATTTTTGTCACTCTTTTATTTATTTATATATATTTTTCCAAAAGTTTGGTGGCCTTTGCATAGCCATGTGCATAATGAGGATATGGATTTTCATTCATGGTAATTAAGTATAAGGGTTCCATTGCTCCTACAATATGGCTTTTTATTTATATTTTTAAATTAGAAAAATAATTTTAAAGGAATAGAGTGTGATTACACTTCAATTGGTTTACATGATAATTTTGGAGATTTTTTTATATCGAAAAAAATAGATTAAGTATAAAAGGGGCACCGATAACATAAGACAAAATCGTGTGAGAGACTCAAAATTGGGAAAGAGCAAGGTTATTTATTAATTACCCCAAGGAGAGAATTTTTGGTGCGAGTATATATTATCCTTGTCCAACTGGCTCAAAAAGGTTCACCTTTCTTCAACATTTTTTGGCTAAACTATACATGTTTTATCAGACAAAATACCTAATAGCATCCTATACGTAAATAAGTAACATGTCCAAAAAATAAAATAAAATAAGTAACATGGAATAACACTTATAATATGGATTTTGAATGATTGAATTGTGATAGCTATCATTTAGATATTACAGTTATTTTATGTAAATAAGAAAAAGAAGGAACCAATGTGATGCATCTGAAAATTGTCTACCCACCATAGGCCTTTAAATTCCTACAACACGAACGTCAGATGTGGGAGGACTCAACGGTCAAGAAGCCACCTCTGATAGTTATGTCAATAAGTGCACCATCAATGAACTCTAACCAGTTGCAAAGCTTAATTAAAAGATTTAATAGAGGAAAAACATTTCAATTACCATTTCTTTGTGTTATACTTTGATTTATTTAGGGTTTACTCTCATTGCCGTCCGTTGGATCAATTCACAATTCCCATTTGTAGCCGTCCGTTGTAGGGTTTTTCTCCCTCAATTTGAGTTAGTTGTGGTTTCCACATGGAGCATGATTGCATATCTTGAACTTGGCGGGATCATGTTTCTTCCTATAATAGTCGAGTTCCTTTGTGCACAAGGCACCTCTAGGTTTACTTTTGGAACCGGTCCCTGACGGGGTGATTGCACCATCTGTGGTTCGACCTGGTTGGCTATGATTTTTTACTTATCACGAGCCCCCAAGGCAAATTGATTGGGATCAAGTGACTGATCATTTGGTATGTTTCTCTCACCATGGGCATAATAAATGGAAGATTAAACAATTCCAAGTTTCCTGAATGTCCTCCAAACATCACATTTATTATCAGAAACGTTATCTCCTCTCGAGCCGCACTCATTCAATACAAAAAGCCATCATGGTGTTCTTTTTCTTGAACCATCACCTTTTTTGGCGTTGATCCTTGGTTAATCTCGTTCATTGGATTCCTGGTCTTGAGCCATCTCCTATTCTTGATCGTTGATCGGAATTGATCATGTTCGTCCAAATCCATCTTTGGGTTTATTTAAACCCCCCCCCCCCCTTTACCTTCATTTCGTTTCCTCACTTTGCCATTTTGCAAATTACTTTCTAGAGTGTTAGTGAGCTTCTGCGTTCATCTTCAACCTACAAGCTTCATGACTCTTACTCAAATTTCTCAAACAAGTAAGTGCTTCTTCCCTTATAAACTTATTCTTTCCTTCATTGGCTTATTTTTCTCTTCTCCTTTCTGTTTTTCATTTTCTATTGGGTTAGGGATTTCCCAATTGTTCCTTCCTACCTGAAGTCATTCCCTTCTCCCTTTTTTTCTTTCTATCTTTTATTTATTTATTTATTTATTTCTTAACAATGGCTAGTGGGAGAATATTTGAGGATGATTCTATAGATTGAATGGTCGAGGGTGATGATTTAACCAATCAACCCAACCCTTTTACCTCTATAGAGCTGTCTGGAGACAAAAACATTAGGGTTTGTGACCATTTGTTCGGTCCTTCTACTAAATCTACCTATAGAGAGCAAACGGGAAACTCAATGGAGGGTGAAGTTGCTACCTCACCTCCTGCTTCCCGAAAGAAAAAAGCTTCTTTGAAAGCTGTTGCTGGTAGCTCCCAATTGTCAAAAAGGCCGTCTCAGGGTCCAAGTTTCTTTGTTTCTCATGTTTGTCTTGCTGAACTTGACAACTATTTGAATAGCTACTCTTTTCTTTTCACTACAACAAAAAGGGCATATAACCGCGGAATTTTCCGTAGTAAAATGTACCGAAATCCGTAGTAATAGCTTATAGCTACGGATTACATGCGGTTTATTATCTGTCGCAACAGGCTCCGTCGCAAACGCAGTAGCTACACATAAACTACTGCATGTACAAGGTTGTCCATAGCTATGGTTTTTTAGTTACAGGTATTTCTGTAGCTATATATATAGCTACGGATTGTTAGTTACAGATGTTTCCACATCCAACTTCTAGCTACACATATTGAAGCGATGGATATTTTTGTGGTTATATATCATCTAGCTGCGGAAAAAATAACTGCGGATGTTTCCGCGACTACCCTATAGCTACGAAAAAATATAACCGTGGATATTTTCGCATCTAACTTCTAGCTACACATATTGTAACGACAGATAATTCCATGGTTATAAATCCTCTATCTGCGGAAAGTATAACTACATATGTTACCGCGGCTACCCTATAGCTACGAAAACTATAACTGTGGATATTCTGCAGCTAACTTCTAACTACACATATTGTAGCGCCAGATGTTTCCATGGCTATATATCTTTTAGCTGCGGATGTTTTTGCATCTCACTTTTTGGTATACACATTGTAGCGACTGATATTTCCATGGCTAATCTATAGCTACGATATATTAACTACGAATGTTTCTGCTATAATGCTTTAGGTGTGGAAATTTATTTGTAGGTATTTCATCCACAATGAAGATGTGGCTACAGATTTTATTCTACAAATGTATTCACAGGTCATCTATTGAATATACATCGTCGCAACAAATATATAGAAACAAAATATATATTTACTGAATTCAGTATTATCTGAAATCCATACACATCAATTAAAAATAAAAAGAAAGTTATTTGTCATCCAATTGACTCAAACTAGAATAATTGCAAATTAAAACTTAATTTTAGATAACGGGTCTGTGCTAAAGTTCCAAGTGTACTTGAAAAAAAAAAAAACACTAGAATCAACTAGTTGATCCAAGCCTCTGTGCTTTATGTTATGTGGAACTCTGCAGTGCTTGAATCAACTTCTTAATAAATTATCCTGCAATCAATATAAAATTAAATAAATAAATAACAATTAACAATATTATAACAAAATTTCATAAGAAGCCCATAGCTTAGAGTATCACATTACCTTCATGAGAACAAGATGCATCATTGCTCCTAGAAAAGTGATTTCCTTCATGACTATTAAATTGATTAAGCTCCTATCACAGAGATACAGTATTTGCAAAATTAATAACAAGAAGAATCATAAAACTTAGGAATAGAATAAGCTTTAGAGATTGATAAAATTTTAGTAACATTACCTATTCCTCAGTTGAAAAATCTTCTATCTGACAATCTGGATTTGATTGCTTAACAATCGAGAAAATCTTGGTGACTTGAGTTTCTAACATATTAACTTTATTTTTCAGAAAGCAACTGCAGGATCATCTTCTCTTCTGTTTTCCTTAGAGGCAAGCCTAGCTCCCAATCCTAGCCCTTGAATGCGTCTACGTTTATCTTTCTTTAACACCCGAGAAAAGATGTCGGTGTCCCAATTATTACTCTCACCATTACCTTGAGAGGCATCAATTTCTGCTTTCTTTTCCTTGATTTTTTCCTGCAATTAACATATAAAATATACATATCATACATATTTATTATGCTTAATTTTATTTGGAAACAAAAAAGTAGCTGATCGGTATTTTGATTA
Organism: Hakea prostrata; assembly: GCF_041222555.1. Taxonomy (NCBI): domain Eukaryota; kingdom Viridiplantae; phylum Streptophyta; class Magnoliopsida; order Proteales; family Proteaceae; genus Hakea; species Hakea prostrata. Next base: position 18,928,222 of record NC_142604.1, read on the forward strand.
AAAAATAAATAAAAAATAAAGGAAAACATACAATTGTTTTTTGTGCAATCTCATCAATTGGACGTCCATCTGCATGTTCATGAGTGATTACAAACCAGCACGGTCTAGTTGTACTCCAGTTTCTTTCAACTGTTTTAACATTATAAATATCATAGTTAAATATTTGATACTATAACATTTATAAATATATAAAATGTAAGAGTTCTATAGTTAGCGTTTTCAAATATTACCTTTTCATGGTGAATTCGTGCAAAACTCTTCTGACCTGCAGTATGTGGTGCAATCAAACACATACAAAAACAAGCACGGTACTACTTACCATGACAAATGAAATAAATGAAAATGAAAAGTGGGTGCAATCAGACACATATACCAATGATTAGAAATAGAAAACATTGAGGATATGTATGGTTGAAACTCCATGAAATGAAACACAAACAAAAAGCAAAACAAAAAAGTGACCATTTTACCTTAAATATCACCGTATTTAAGAAAGTGTGTAAATGCAAATAAATGGTCTTGGAAAGTGAGCAATGTAGTGAATTTTGTCGAGATTCAATGGGATTAAGAATATATTATACATACATCTCCATGTTCTCTCAGAAAAGAATATAATAAAGGCAAAGTAAAGACAGGAAAACAATATTATATTTATACATATTAAAAAAAACCTATTCCTTTTGTGGGTTTTACCCAAACCTCAGATTAAACCCCCTTTTTGGAACAAGCATGAAGATAGGATTTAAGTAGAGACACAGACAGAGACAAAGAGAGAGAGAGAGGGACTGGAGACGGTGAGTGTGCAAATTGTGAGACAGAGGAGGGGGAAGGAGAGGTTGTTCTCTTTCTCTTCTTCGTCTCACTCTCTCACCTTTGGAAGTCACAATCACGACCTCCCCCATTTCCAACCTTTCTTGGTAGCAAGAATAATCAGAAAAAAAATCTAGAACACATTGTTTCGTTTTAATACATGTAGAGAGAGATCAATTTACCGAAAAAACAATGCAAAAAGGGATCAAAAGAAAGCACCTCAGACTGATCTTGCTGCTCTGTCCACATCAAACCTATGTTTCCCGAACTATTGTTTACTTGTCTCATTGCGCCATTCTATTCACAAAGAGGAGAAGAGATGGCGGGAATATTAGGAGGGAATGGGTCTGCTAGAAAACGTGGGGGTTTTTTTCTTTTTTGTAGGAGGGAAACGTGGGTTTTTGGGTGTGAAAATGTTGATCTTTTTCAAAGAAAACGATTTCTCCCCAAAAAAATCGGTTAGAAACTGAATCCAAATATAACTTCTTCCATTTTTATTGGGTAGAAGAATCCAAATATACCACTTTAAATCCAAAATATTACATAAAATCCAAGTTTTTCTTCTTTCCTTAATGTTTCAATAATTTTTCCTTATAAATACATTTTGTTTCTTTATTATAATTTCTTTCGTACTAGCAAGATTTAAGTTTAAATATTTTGGGGGTTTTTGTTAAATAATTTAAATCATCAAATATTTTCATTTTAGGGGAAACATTGTTTCTAGAAAATTATTGTTTATTTTTTTGTTTAATTCGTTTGACGTTTCATGGTTTTCCTCCTTTCATTTGTCATTATAAAAATTTTAATTTAATACAATTCCATAATTCAAAAAAAAATTAAAGTTGATGTAGAAAGAAGAGACTCTGAATACTTATACACTCTAATTTTCGAATTTGATTATCATCCATTTTCAGAAGAAAAAAAATGTTGTATACTTTACTCTATCCGGATATTATCCAATCCGATAAGCAATTATTTGAATCCGAATCCGGTTGCTTAGCAGATGGACACCGATATTTTTCTGATACAGATACCTTTAAACAAATATGAATGCGATTTCGGAGGCGGATTTCGGCTATCCATTTACAGGTCTAGGAAAAGGAGAAATTTCTATATCTCCCATGGGTGAAGCTACATTGGGGCAAGAGGACCATCCCCCCCCCCCCCCCCAAAAAAAAAAAAAAAAAACCAATGTTTTGAATATTCCTCCGTTCCCTTATAAAAATTTTAAAATTTTCCTTTTGACCCTCTTTCCATGTATGAAATATAGGGGTGTCAATAAAGCCCGCTTGACCTGGCCCAGCCCTAACCCCCCCGCTCGGGCAGAGTCAACCTGAAGGGCGAGTGAGGGTTAGAAAATAGATTTGTAAATGGATTGGATACATAAGTATCCGAATCCGGTTAGCAAAATCGCTATCCAATCCGAATAATCTGACATAAATTTAGAGAAGGCATCAGAATTCAAATCCAGAACTTTATCGAATATTCGATAATAATCTGATCCGATAAACTATCCGATTATTGATTGGTGATTGTCTTCTTTTTTATTTTTTTATTTACAATTTCCTGTTATCGATTACCAGTTTCAGAATCTAATTATCAACCCTTTTTTAGAGAAAATTGCTAAATACTTTACTCTGATAGGATAATTTCGATTTACGATTATCTGATTACTAATTATTGGTTTCCAAATCCGATTATCATCCATTTTTCGAGAAAAAAAATGTTGAATACTTTATTCTATTTCTTATCCGGATATTATCCGATCCGATAAGCAATTATTTGAATCCAAATCTAGTTGCTTAACGGACGGATATTGATATTTTCCGGTAAGAAAATTTTCAAATACGGACACCCTTAAACGAATATGAATGTGAATTCGATGGCAAAATTTAGCTATCCATTTACAGGTCTATTACAAAATACTTGACCTTGGTAGGGTCTGGTTGGGCTTGGGTTCCACCCTCGAGCCTGCAGTTTTATTTTAGTATAAAGTTAAAAAACTCAATGTTGCTACATTTTTAATTACCACAGCAATATGTTTCTCATATTACTAGAATTCCTAATTTTAGTGTTGTTTCTATAGTTATTATTATTTTTTTATTTAATTGTTGTGGTTTAAATACTATAATCTAAAATATCTTAAATTACAACAATACATAACTTTAATAATATTTCTAAAGTTAGAGGGAATATGTTTACTACGATTTTTAACCGCATGTTTTCGCAATTAAAAAGAAATTGTTACTACATTTTTAAATAAGACAGCTATTATATAAATTGTATTACTACAATTCCAAATTGCAGTTATATTTTAGTAGCCAAAAAAGTTGACATTGTTACACTTTTAATTCGTAGTAATAAGTTCCATATATTACTACACTTTTTAGTTGTAGTTTTGTTTCTGTAGTTACAGTGTCTTTTTATTACTATGGTTTTGAATATCGTAGTTAAAAATATTTTAAATTACTACAATACATAATTGTAGTTGTATTTTAGTAGCCAAAAAAGTTGACATTGTTACACTTTTAATTCCATAGTAATAAGTTTCATATATTACTACACTCTTTAGTTTTAGTTTTGTTTCCGTAGTTACAGTGTCTTTTTATTACTATGGTTTTGAATATCGTAGTTAAAAATATTTTAAATTACTATAGTAGATAACTGTAGTTATATTTTTGCAATTAAAGGTAATATATTAATGCGGTTTTGAATACTGTAGTAAAGGTTGTTCATATTACTACACTTTTTAGTTATAATTTTACAAGCACATCTATAAATATATTTGTTAGTGCGGGTGCTACATGTTGCAACAATAATTATTTAATATTACTACACATGGAAAACTGTAGTTAGAAGAGACTAGTAGCTTCGGTTAAAAAAGTGTAGTTAATTATCCGAGCTATAAGGGGTTTTTGTTGTAGTGTTTCCCTCTGCGCCCCCCCCCCCACAAAAAAAAGAACTCCTCCCTCACACACAAAAAAAACAAAAAAGGGGGGGGGTGTTTTTTTTTTTTTTTTTTTTTTTTTTTTTTCTTTTATCGACGGTGGGGGGGGGGCCGGCGGCACCCCACCACAAAAAAGCCCCCCTTGGTTGGTTGGTGGGTTTTTTTTTGGTGGAGGGTTGCTCCTTTTTTTCCTTTTTTTTTTTTTTTTATTTTTTTAAAAAAAAAAAACCCCCCCGGCTGGGTTGTTTTTTTCTCCCAAACCAAAAAAAAAAAAAGGGAGGTGGGGGGGAGAATAAAAGAAAAAACGCCCCCCCCTCCTAATAAAAAGGGGGGGCGCCCCCTCTTTATTATGGGGGGTTCGCCCCGAAGATTTGAACTTCCTGATCACTTAGAACCATCAGGACTCATACACCCAAGTGAATCGTCCTCTTCCTTTATCTTCTGATGAGAACAACGCCGTTCTAATGATAAAGTCCATTCAAGCATGTCAGGAGATCCATGGACACGCCATGGAGTATGAAGCTATGGTCTTATGGTGGGGTCTAGCCCCCGGTGAGCTCTCGATCATCTGTTTAATTTTTACTTTGATGTTGGTCTTCCATTTTTTTAACTCTCATTCTTTTTCATTATTTAGTGCCTCCAAAATACAACCCCAACGCAGTAAAGGCCATGGCCTCTGAGGGGCTAAAAGCCGCCAAAGATAGGGCGATTCCGAAGAAGAGAAAGAGCCCAAACCTGCCAAACCCAACCCCAAGGCTCCCTCACAGGCCCCCAAAGATCTGTTCAAATCCTCCATAAGATAAATGGAAAGGCCCTAATTGACATGGTAGAGTTGACCCAAGACTGCATTAACCTGGCGAAGAAGAAGCACGATCTTCTTGATGGCGTTCCATCAAAAAGGGATCGGGTGGGGCAAGGGACCTGTACATTCCTCCCTAGAAGCTTACAATTCATGACCGCATCTTTAGGGATCCGAACCTAGCACTAGGGTGGGCAACCAATGTTTGAGCGTTGATGTACTTGTTTGACTAAGGTTTGGAATGTTGGAGAGGTAATGGGTGGTGTTGATAAGTGTGAGGTTGGTTCTAGCACAGTTGGTTGCACACACATGATGGTTCCTATTTTACTTTGTATGGAATTAGGTGTATCCCAGGTCTTTGGAGAGGTTTTGATCTCTCTTCTTAGCCCAGATAGTGCTGGTATTGACATAGGTGTTGTCAAGGGCTATCCTTACTGGTTGTTGAGGTTCATGGGTCTCAGGGGTGTGGTTCTATCAACTTGTATAGTTTGGGTGGGAGTACTTACCTTTAAGGTGTCTTGGTTTTATGTTACTTGTCTAATGGGTTGGTTTGCACCAATGTTGCATGCTAGGTCAGGTTATGCTGGTAGTTGGACTTTAGAGCTTGTGTGCATTGTGTCCTAGGCATCAACATAGGTGGTGATTGGAATTTGTTCCCTCACATCTAGTGTTTCATTAATGTGGTCTTGTGGGATCAATGTAGTTATTGAGTCTTATGGGGTTTACTTCTTCTTTTTTTTCAATCTTTTTTATCCCTAGTTGGTGTCTATTCTAGGGTGACTTGGATGTGTCTGGTGATTGACTTGTGCCCTCCTTGTAATGTGTGGGTGGTGTGGTCTCGGTTTGAGTAGTAGTTATTAGACCACTGATAGAGTTGGAAGATTAGTTGCCTCTGGGTCACCTTGAGTGATTGTTTGATTGTTTCTTTACATTTCCACTTTGTTGTTACATGTAAGTCTATAAGAGTCTACATCATGTTTTGGGTAATTGGATGTTTATTGTCTTTCTTCACAATAATTTAGAAGATAGAATTTATTTGCAACTTCTTTAGGCATTTTTACAACTAAATTGGAAATATGACTCGTTTAAAAGAATCCTCTTGTGGTTTATTGCGTACTCCCTTGGCATTGGCATATAAGACTTAATATCTATGTGTTTAACAATGTGTTTTGCATTTGTGGATTTTATCGCTTCATCTCATTTGCATTCATTTGCATTAGTATCTGCTAGGTTTTATGTTCATGCATATTTTGTTCAGTTTTTGTATAGATGCATGATTTGTTTCCTTTCATTGGTACTGCTGCTTTTGTATTTTTTTGTTTTGTAGGTACATAGGGAATGACAATTGAAGTCTAGTCAACTATGATGAGGGATTACCTCATAGATTAAGGGGGAGAATCATAAGGGTCTAATCTGTAATTTGCTATTTTCTATTGGACTATGGGTTTATGTTTAGTTTGAACCATCTTAAATTGGCGCCTATACTTCCGGTTGGGGTCAATGTTTTGGGTTCATTTGTTACGGTCTCTCTCTCTCTCTCTCTCTCTCTCTCTCTCTCTCTCTCTCTCTCTCTCTCTCTCTCTCTCTCTATTTTCTTCTTCTTCCTCTCGAGGTTAGGGTTCTTGAAGAACCGCTGCTGCCGCTCCTTCATTGTGATGGATCTCGATGTACGAGCAATGGATTTGAGCATAGTTTATGCTATTGTGATCGCCTCTTAGATGGTATTTTTTTACTGTAACTTTTGTACATGAACTTGTAAGGTTTTCTAGCCTCATATATACTGGACTGGGCCTCTTTCTTGAGCCCCAGAGATGTAGGTCATATGACCGATGTCATTTGATCTATGTTGGTGTCTTCTCCTTTTCTTTTTCGCTTTATCACCATTCAAGTGTATCGAAGCTCACAACATTTCTCAATTACTTCATTGCAAGGGACGGTTGCCTTTGCATTACCATGCGTAATGAAGACATGAATGACCACATCAATAGCTATTTTGGAAGGCATTTTGCATGGAGTTCATTTGGCGAACTGCCAGGGGTTGTTAGTACTCAGATTTGGACCAGCTATGCTAATATTTCCGAGATGCTGCCTTGCCTTTCTGGCCACCCCAATGTGGCTCCAATTTTATTCCATATACTTCAAGTCCTCCCAGATGCTTTGTTTTGTAATATTCCGCTTAAACTTTACAATATAACATAGAACAGTTTCTACTCTGGAATTCACAACAGGGTAGTTCTTACTTCTTCCGTATGGTAATCAAGAGTAGTAGTATGGTTGGGTCTATTAACTTTGTATTTCAGTGTTTTATATGTTTCTTTCTTTCATCCCCCTCTCCCCCCCCCCCCCCCCAAATGTAGGATCTTCTTAGAACCAAGGTTTGGAAATATCTAATGATATGATGTGATATTAGTCAACACTTATTCATAGACAACATGGCCAACACGAGATGATAAATTTCTTAACAATGTTGAATTAGTTCCTCCTATAGTGGCACTAATGTTGTTAGATTTACTTTTAACTGGCCACATTTGGTTGGATAAGATGACTGAGGATGGTTAGGGACGAAAACTATACCATATTCACAATTATATCTAATTACCCTCAAGGTGTTTATACAATGTGTTATGACTAAAATACCCTTTAATCCTAAATTATCTTTTTTAATCATTATTTTATTATCTACTGTTCTACCACCATCATTTCCATCTCCGGCAAGATTAACTTTGCCATTGAAGACCAACGGACAAAATCTGGCACCCGATGAAGGCTACTGGCGAGTAAGCCACTAGTTTTGTAATAGAGAGATTTGGAAAAGAAAGGGGAAATAAATAAATAATTAAGCAATTCCTGTCTCAATAATGGCTGATCCAAACAATACTAAATTCATTTGGAGTGTTGAGAGAAAATGGAGGATTTCCCTATTAATTGAAGCTAGAAAATTGGATTTCATTTTCAACTAAAACCACTCACACTATCTTAGGGAGTTTTCCGTCTGATCAAGTCGATTTTTCTGTTGGTTCTTTACTAGAGCTTGAAGAAACCGACCTCCGACAGGGGATGATACATCACAACCTCTCGAAGCAAACATAAACTCCCTCTAGTTCTCGATGTGGTCATAGATGGCTGTCATGCATTTGTCCCCTTTTTTCTTCCTCAGGTTAACTGCATCCACCCTACACCCAGAGCCATGTTGGCTTGGAAGGGTTCGTTTATCTCATAATCCTCCACGTCAAAGGAGAAGAGGAAAACACATTTCAAAACCTTAAAATAAACAAACAAGTTGTCGACGCTCTGATTCTGCAATCTGCAAAAGTGATTGAATTGAAGAATATTCATGAATAATTTATGCTATATCCCACTGTAGTAAGTGAGATGTATTTCAATTGATATTAATACGTATTGTATAGAGAGTATTTATAGAAGTTTATACAATGTAAGAAGTATAAACTAACTATAGTAAGCAATACACTAACTATATGCTGACTGTGTATCCTTAACACACCCCCTCAAGCACAACGGATCCATGATCGTAAGCTTGTTCAGAATCAAGAAAAATCGTGGATGAGATAAACCCTTAGTAAGTAAGTATGCCAACTGATCAACTGAAGAAACAAAGCGTACAGAAAACTATCGCGTGGCCACAATATCCCGGACAAAATGAAAAATCAATCTCAACATGCTTCATATGAGCATGAAAAATGGGGTTGGCAGTCATGTAAGTATCCCAATATTATCATACCAAATAATGGGACCCGTAGGAACAAAAATATCAAGCTCTTGAAATAGAGACCCAAACATCTCAGCAGCAAGAGCCTAATACTCAGCTTCAGTAGATGAACGAGAAACAATACGTTGCTTATGAGAACCCTAAGAAATAAGATGATGACCAAGGAAAACACAAAACCCAGTTGTAGAGCGGCGATCATCAGGGCAATTAACCTACCCAGTCTGCATCGGAATACTTGACCATAGTCATAGATGAGGTCGAGGAAAAATATAAACCCTGGGTAGAAGTTCCCCGAAGATAGTGAAGGATCCGCTTGATAGCGCCCCAATGCAAATCAGTGGGAGAGTGCATGAACTAAGAAACATGATTTACAGCAAAGGCTATATCAGGTTTAGTATTAGCCAAATAATGCAAAGCTCCAACAGTATGACGACACTCAGTACCATCCTCTAAGAGAGTGTCGTCCGTAATAGATAACAAAGAGCCTGAAGCAATTGGAGTGGCAACTAATTTAGCTTCATTCATCTTAGTATGAACTAAAAGATCAGTAACATACTTGCATTGAGAAAGTAACAAGCCCTCAGGTGTACGATGTGCTTCAATACCAAGAAAATAATGCAAATCGCCAAGATCCTTAATAGCAAAGACAGTGGCCAAGGATTTAACAAGAGATGAAATAGCTCAGAGACTATTGTTGGGGACCAAAATATCATCAACATAGATGAGAAAATAAAGAGTCACATCCGCAAATTTGTAAAAGTATATGGAGGTATCAGTATGCAACCCAACAAATCCTCGAGAACTAATAAAGGTAGTAAGTTTGGTAAACCAAGCACGAGGAGGTTGTTTAAGACCATATAGAGATTTTTTTTTAACTGACATATATGTGTAGGACAAGCCGTATCAACAAAGCCAGCCGACTGTTTCATAAAAATAGTCTCATGTAGATCACCATGTAGAAAAGCATTCGAAACATCAAGTTGTTGAATAGGCCAATAACAATTGAAAGAATAATCCGAATAGTTGTGTGATTTACAACAGGACTATAAGTGTCACCAAAATCATAGCCTAGCCATTCATGAAAACCTTTCGCAACCAATCTTGCTTTATAACGGTCTATAGAACCATCGGGTTTTCTTTTGAGGCGAAAAACCCATTTGCATCCAATAACATTTTGAGTAGGTAGTGAAGGAGTTAAAACCCATGTACCATTTTGAACTAAGGCATTAAATTCCTCTTGCATTGCATGACACCAATGGGTAGATTTCGCTGCTTGAAGATAGGTAGTGGGAACATCATCCTCAACTTTAGAAACCAAAAGATTAAGTCGTGATTTTGGTTTTAAAGTCCCTCTTTTAGAGTGAGTTTTCATGTGATGTGAGGTTAATATGGCATCTAATTTGGAGGATGAACTTGCTGCTAGTAGAGGTTGAGTCGTAGTAACAGTGAATGGTGTATCCTTTAAACTGAAAAAACAATGACAAGGCCCATCAGCAGAAGTGCCCACTTCTTTAGAAAAACAACTAGAAGGCCCAATATCTAAGGTACTCACTTTGTTAGCAAAACAAGTAGGAGGCCCATTGTTTAAAGTACCCACTTCTTTAGCAAAACAATTAGGAGGCCCATTGTCTAAAGTACCCACTTCTGTGGGCCCATAAGTACCCAACTCACCCAAACGCCCAACACATAGGGGGATGGGGATTTTTTCATTAGAATTAGTAGCAGCCTAGTTACATGTATCTGAATCAGTCCTTACAGCAGCTGTGTGCAAAACAGGAGAAGTATTACAATTAGACACATGAGATCGATCCTTCACCACATACGGCTGAGTTTTCAGCAAGCCCAAAAATTGGTAAATTACTGTCCATAGGAAGAAGCTCTGCTGCTGGCAGCCATTGTTCAACAGAGATTGAAGAAGCTAAATGCTGCAACTTGCTGTAAGGGAACTTACTTTCAACAAAAAGAACATTCCGTGAAATAAAAGTTTTATGTGTAGCTGGATCATAACACATATAACCTTTGTAAGCTGATGGGTACCCAATAAAAAAAAGGGCGTGGAGCGAGTATGTAGTTTAGAACATGCATAAGGTTGTAACCAAGGATAGCATAAGCACCCAAACACTTTTAACAACTCATAATCAGGTTTGAAACCAAAGAGAGCCTCTAATGGGGTTTTATTATCCAAAGTTGAGAGATGTATTCTATTGAATAAGTAAATAGCAGTTTGAAAAGCCACAGTCCAGAAAACTTGAGGAAGATTAGCTTGAAGTGATAATGTCAAACCAGACTCAATGATGTGTCTATGCTTCCTCTTAGCTGTACCATTTTGAGAGGGAGTGTATGGACATGAAATCCTATGAGAAATCCCATTAGTAGCTAGAAACTTAGTCAAACTTTGAAATTCTGTCCCACCATCAGTTTGAAGAGAACACACCTTTATCTTAAAAGTAATTCTCAACCATGACTTTAAATGTTTGAAAAGCAGCTAGCATATCAGACTTGTATTTCAAAGGATATATCCATGTATACTTTGTAAATTGATCAAAAAAACACTACATAGTAACAAAAGCCATCAAAACTAACAAAAGGGGTTGGACCCCACAAGTTACTATGAACAACATCCAAAGGTCCACAACTAATAGAATCTGAAATTTGATAAGGCAAACGATGACTTTTAGAATAATTACAAGCATCACAAAAAGGAAGAACAACAAAACTTTTAACTCCAATAGTTCTAAGGATGTTAATAGTTTTTGAAGTAGCTGGATGTCCAAGTCTTCTATGCCAATCAACAGCAGTAGCAGAAAATGCAGAAAAAATATTGTTACTACAAGAATTTGTAGAAGCACTCTTGATAGTAGAATCGATATCACTACCATGAACCAAGAAAGAAATACCATAAAGCCCATTAAAAATCTTGCCTCGTAGCGCAACTTGATGACTCTATTAATCCTTAACAACAAAGCAGTGTGAATAAAAGACAAAGTAAACACCATTTTCTTGAGAAAACTTAGAAACAGACAGCAGATTGTATTTGATATTAAGCACTAAAAGTACTTCAAACATCTTGAACATAGAAGCACCATGAAAAACATACAACAAGCTAATGTGATAGATAGCTAAGACATTTCCATTACCTACTATCACATTTTGAGACCCCTGATACGGTTCTTGAAAAGCAAAATGGGCTAAGTCTACAATAACATGGCAATTAGAGCCAGAATCCAAAATCCAAAATGAATTTGAAGAAGACTTAGAAGTAGACAGTATAGATGAGCACACAAGCTTACCCACATACGCATGATTGAACCTCTGAGGGCATTGAGCACACACATGACCTTTAGTGTGACACAATTGACAGATTACTATTGGTTCATTCATAAAGGGAGGTAGAAAATTGACTAGACATACTTGCATAACCATTACTCATATGATTCATTGAATTAACAGCTAGGTTTCGATTTCGAGAACAATTACCAGAATTGTAGCCACCTCTACCTCCAAAATACTTTCGATTCCATGGCCTTTGATTATTAAAACGATCTTGATAAGAATCTTGCGGAGCTCGTGATGAACCAGTTGTATTTTGAACAGTAACATCAGCACTAAGAATGGGATTCACAGAGGCAAAAGCAGAAGCTTTCATTCAAACTTCTTGAGCAAGGAGCAACCCCTGAAGATCATCAAAAGAGACCTGTTTAGCACAAAGTAAAACAAAAGTACCAAAATCTTGATACTCATCTCCAAGTCCTCGCAGAGTAATCAACACAGGATCCTCATCTGAAATCGGCACACGAGAAACAACAAGGGTATTGGCGATTCCAAGAATTTCAACAATATAATCACTGATAGGCATACAACCCCTCTGTATCTAAAATAGCTGATTCTCAAGCTCCAAGATTTGACTTCTTGAGCCAGATGCAAACATGCGATGGAGTTTCGCCCAAGCTTCGTGAGATGTCATTGCTGCAACAATATCTTTCAGAGACCAAGGCCACAAGCAAACTCAGGATCAATTGATTCTGGCAATCCCAAAGAGTCACAGATGAAATAGAGGAAGCCTCATCTTTAGAAATAAGGTAAGAATCAGATGATGGTCTTGGTAGAGATCCATCCAAATAGCCGTAGAGATCATACCCACGAAGTAACGGAGTGAACTGCGCCTTCTCGAGCAAGAAATTAGAAGAAGAAAGCTTGAGAGGTAAGGTGGCAGCAATGTTGATGGAGACGAGAGAAGAAGAAAGAACAAAAGCCATCGCAGCCCTAGAGGAAGCCATCCCAGGAAACATTAGGGCAAATGCTCGAAATAGAACCTGATACCATGTAGTAAGTGAGATGTATTTCAATTGATATTAAAAAGTATTGTACAGAGAGTATTTATAGAAGTTTATACAATGTAAGAAGTAACTGTAGGTCTAAGTATAAAACTAACTATATGCTAACTGTGTATCCTTAACACCCACAAAAGAAAAGAATTACTTTGTTTTGCTTTTTGAAGTTGCAAGATTTTAGCTCCCATCGATAAGAGGAGAAGATCGAGGAATTGGCCATGTTCGAACCAACCAATGGCACTGATAACGTTTGAGTCTTAAAGGCTGAAGTGATTTGGTCGGGTTCCGACCAAATACCACTGTTCAAGCTTTGAACCGCAGTGCATATCTTGCCTTGCAAGACACCGTGGCAATGCGGATGAGTTCACAGTTGGTTTATGGGCTTTCTCGTATTTGGAAACGACTATACAAATCCAGAAGGAACCACAATCTAGCTATGCCAAGATTGTAAACCACCACTTTGTTGTGACTGTGAACTAAGACTTTTCGGCATCCCCTCCAAATACGACTTCTCATTCAACTTCATCTGATTAAAAGCAGAGAAGCAACCAACAGCTTCTGGATCTCTATCCACCGTTTGATGCTGCAGATTCCATTTGAATTCACTTAAAAGCATTGGGGAAGGTGTGTATATTCGGCAACAATTTTTAGAGCTGTCAGGAAAAATGTATATTCAGAACAGTTGCTCCAATGGGTCAAGGAAAATAATCAACTAAGTTACCCAAAAAAAAAAAAGAATTATAGTTAACAAAAAAAAATGGCGGAGACTTGGTAATTTAGATCATAGTATATTATTAGTAAAACATAATGTTTTTTTAAAGAAAGATAGTAAACATGTCTTCAACAAGTGTCACCCCGATCCACTCAAAATGGAGGAATTATATCACACCCGTTAGTCGCAGCACCCTATAAATTGGCCTAAGCATAACCTTCCTTTCCATCTCACTTCTTGTATATTCAAATTCCACTCAAACAATTTCTTTTCTAAGAAACACCTCTTTCCTTCCTTTTATAACCATCTACAATCGATCATCCATCATGTGGAGCAAAGCTCTCCTCCTTATGGGGTTCTTGTCTTTGGCCTCAGTTCAGGCAATAGCTACTTTCTTTCATCACCACCAGCAGCTAGGCCCTCAATATGCTGTCCAAGATACCGATGGCAATGACCTCCAAGCAGGGACGCCATACTACATTGTATCTGCTATAAGGGGAGGTGCTGGTGGAGGTCTTTTGGTGGGTAGGAGAGAGAGCTCCACCGGTCAAAGCCAAACCACCCATACCCCTATAGTGCAACAAAGCTCCTATGATACGAACATGGGTACTCCAGTGATCTTCTCTCCAGCATCCTTAGAACGCCTAGAATTGGAGTTGCCATCCACAGAAAGAGAGACAACGAGAATAGTGCAGGAATCGATGGATACAAACATTCGTTTCTCAGGAATTGAGAATAGAGTGTGGCAGGTGCAAGAGAGGAGGGAGCAAGCTGCAAGTTGGTGGTGGTTGTCATCAGCAAGGACTTCTAGTGTAAGGTATGTGACACTCAGAGGGAAGCCAGGGCACCCAGGGGAGTCAGCAGTGAGGAATTGGTTTAGAATCGAGAGGATAAGCAAGGTTAACCCTATATACAGAATTGCCTACTGCCCCAACGTGTGTGAGTCATGCCATGTGGTCTGTGGAAGGGTTGGGATCACTACGGAGAGCGGCAAGAGATGGCTCTCAGTTTCAGAACACAGAGTGTTCCCTGTTGTCTTCATTAGAGCTAGAAATGATGAATAGAGAAAGAAGAAATACAAACTTGAATGGAATAAGAAAATGAGAGTTCTTGATTCTAGCTGAACGGAAATAATAGCATAACGTGGCGTCTTTGGTTTTTGTTTCCTTTTAACTTATTTAGTTTTTATTTTTGTTAAAACTCATTTGAGTAGACCAATATCATTCAATTTTTGTTGCTCTTTTATTTATTTATATATTTTTTTTTTCAAAAGTTTCGTGGCAAGGGATGGTTGCTGCTAGTTTGGTGGCCTTTGCATAGCCATGTGCATAATGAGGATATGGATTTTCATTCATGGTAATTAGTATAAGGGTTCCATTGCTCCTACAATATGGTTTATTTATTAAATTAGAAAAATAATTTGGAAGGAATAGAGTGTGATTACACTTCAATTGGTTTACATGATAATTTTGGAGATTTTTTTATATCGAAAAAAATAGATTATGTATAAAAGGGGCACAGATGACATGAGACAAAATCGTGTCAGAGACTCATAATTGAGAAAAGAGCAAGGTTAGTTACTAATTACCCCGAGGAGAGAATTGTTGGTGGGAGTATATATTATCCTTGTTCAAGTGGCTCAAAAAGGTTCACCTTTCTTCAATATTAATTATGATAACTTTTGTTGGCTAAACTATACATGTTTTATCAGACAAGATACCTAATAGAATCCTATACGTGAATAAGTAACATGTCTACCAAAAAAATAAAATAAGTAACATGGAATAACACTTATAATATGGATTTTGAAAGATTGAATTGTGATAGCTATCATTTAGATATTACTGTTATTTTATGTAAGTAAGAAAAAGAAGGAACCAATGTGATGCATCTGAAAATTGTCTAGCCACCAGAAACTCCTACAACACGAACGTCAGATGTGGGAGAACTCAACAGTCAGGAAGCCACCTCTGATAGTTAAGTCAATAAGTGCACCATCAATGAACTCTAACCATTTGCAAAGCTTAATTGAAAGGTTTAATGGAGGAAAAACGTTTCGATTACCATTTCTTTGTGTTATACTTTGATTTATTTAGGGTTTACTCTCATTGTCGTCCGTTGGATCAATTCACAATTCCCATCTGTAGCCGTCCGTTGTAGGGTTTTTCGCCCTCAATCTGAGTTAGTTGTAGTTTCCATAAGGACCACGATTGAGTATCCTAAACTTGGTGGGATCACGTTTCTTCCTATAACTGTCGAGTTCCTTCGTGCACAAGGCACCTCTAGGTTTACTTCTAGAATCGGTCCCTAACGGGTTGATTGCACCATCCGTGGTTAAACCTGGTTGGCTATAATTTTTTACTTATCACGAGCCCCCAAGCTTATTGAGCCATGGGCATCATAAAGGGAAGATTAAACGATTCCAAATTTCCTGAATGTCCTCCAAACGTCACATTTATTGTCAGAAATGTTATCTCCTTTGGAGCCGCACTCATTCAATACAAAAAGCCATCATGGCATTCTTTTTCTCGAACCATCACCTTTTTTCGGTCGTTGATCCTTGGTTAATCTCGTTCACTGGATTCTTGGTGTCGAACCGTCTCCTAATCTCGATCGTCTATCGGAATTGATCATGTTCGTCCAAATCTATCTCTGGTTTATTTAAACCCCCCTTTGCCTTCATTTCGTTTCCCACTTTGCCATTTTGCAAATTACTTTCTAGAGTGTTAGTGAGCTTATGCGTTCGTCTTCAACCTACAAGCTTCAAGACTCTTACTCAAATTTCTCAAACAAGTAAGTGCTTCTTCCTTTAAAGACTTCATCTTTCCTTCATTGGCTTATTTTTCTCTTCTCCTTTTTGTTTTTTCATTTTCTACTAGGTTTGAATTCCTTGTAGTTTAGGGATTTCCCAATTGTTCCTTCCTACCTGAGGTCATTCCTTTCTCCCTTTTTTTTCCTTTTATCTATTTTTATTTTTATTTCTTTCTTGATAATGGCTAGTGGGAGAGTATCTAAGGATGATTCTATAGACCAAATGGTCGAGGGTAATAATTTAGCAAATCAACTCAGCCCTTTTACCTCTGTAGAGCTGTCTGGAGACAAAAAACGTTAGGGTTAGTGACCATTGGTTTGGTCCTTCTACCAAATCTACCTATAGAGAGCAGACGGGAAACCCAATGGAGGGTGAAGTTGCTACCTCACCTCCTACTTCCAGAAAGACAAAAGCTTATTCGAAAGCTGTTGTTGGTAGCTCCCAACTATCAAAAAGGCCATCTCAGGGTCCAAGTTTCTTTGTTTCTCATGTTCGTCTTGCTGAACTCGATAACAATTTGAATAGCTACTCCCTTCTTTTCAGCTATCTCCTTGGGGTCCCCTAACCCCAATGAAAGGGTTAACTCTATCAATCTACACCAGCACCCTGAAGAGTGAGGTTAGGTTTCTTTTTTTTTCTCTCTCCATTATTCAGTGCTATTCTCAACCACTTGGAGTTATGCCTCAGGACGCTTCTACCGAACAGCTGGCACCACATGGTTGGCTTCATAGGCCTCTACTTCGAGTTAGGTATTGCCCCTTCTCTGCCTCTTTTTTTACATTTCTACTATCTCAGCAAATGTAATCCACCTGGTTGGGTCTTTTTTTCCCAAACACCACAGAAGTGAATTGGGATGGTCTGGCAGTATCGTCGCCGACAATACTTGCCCCTCTAACCATAAAGTGTGGCATTATCGTTTCTATTATGCTGAGTGCCTCCTAAAGATTTGAACTTCCCGATCACTTTGTGTTGAAAACATGGACTGAGGTTTCATAATTATAATATGATTATGTTTCCTCATAAGTCTAGAGTTTTATTTATATATTTCTTTTTCCTACTTAGTATAGGACTTAACTATGTTGTAACTATAAATACCCTATTGGGGTCTTGTGAATAAAATACTTTTAGAGGAGCAATTCCTCACATTACAACACTTGGAACCATCAGGACTCATACACCCAGGTGAATCGTCCTCTTCCTTTATCTTCTGATGAGGACAGCGTCGTTCAAACGATAAAGTCCATTCAAGCGCGTTAGGAGATCCATGGACACACCATGGAGTACGAAGCTGTGCTCAAAAGGGGGGGGGTTAAGCGCTCAGTGAGCTCTCGATCATCTGTTTAATTTTTACTTTGATGTTGGTCTTCCATTTTACTAACTCTCATTATTTTTCATTATGTAGTGGCTCCAAAATACAACCCCAATGCAATAAAGGCCATGGCCTTTGAGGGACTTGAAGCCGCCGAAGATAGGGTGATTCTGAAGAAGAGAAAAGAGCCCGAACCCGCCAACCTTACCCCCAAGGCTCCCTCACAGGCCCCCAAAGGTCTATTAAAAATCCTCCAGAAGATAAATGGAAAGGCCCTGATTGACGTGGCAGAGTTGACCCAAGATGGCATTAACCTATTGAAGAAGAGGCACGATCTTCTTTATGATGTTGCATCAAGAAGGGATTGAGTGGAGCAGGGGACCTATACATTCCTCCCTGGAAGCTTACAATTCATTCCTGCATCTCTAGGGATCCGAACATTGCACTAGAGTGGGCAACCAATGTTCGAGCATTGGTGTACTTGTTTGACTAAGGTTTGGAATGTTGGAGAGGTAATGGGTGGTGTTGACATGTGTGAGGTTGGTTATAGCACAGTTGATTGCACACACATGATGGTTCCTATTTTACTTTGTATGGAATTATGTGTATCCTTGGTTTTTAGAGAGGTTTTGATCTCCATTTTTATCCTAAATAGTGCTGGTATTGACATAGGTGTTGTCAAGGGGTATTCTCACTGGTTGTTGAGGTTCACATGTGTTTCAGGGGTGTGGTTTTGTCAACTTGTATAGTTTGGGTGGGAGTACTTACCTTTAAGGTGTCTTGGGTTTATGTTACTTGTCTAATGGGTTGGTTTGCACCAATGTTGCATGCTAGGTTAGGTCATGCTGACAGTTGGACTTTAGAGCTTGTGTGCATTGTGTCCTAGGCATCAACATAGGTGGTGATTGGAATTTGTTCCCTCACATCTAGTGTTTCATTAATGTGTTCTTATGGGATCAATGTAGTTATTGAGTCTTATGTGGTTTACTTTTTTTTTTTTTTTTTTTTTTTTTTTTTTTAAATCTTTTTTATCGTAGTTGGTGTCTACTCTAGGGTGATTTGGATGTGTCTTGTGATTGACTTGTGCCCTCCTTGTGATGTGTGGGTGGTGCGGTCTCGGTCTGAGTAGTAGTTACTAGACCAGTGATAGAGTTGGAAGAGTAGTTGCCTTTGGGTTTCCTTGAGTGATTGTTTGATTGTTTCTTTACATTTTCACCTTGTTGTTACATGTAAGTCTATAAGAGTCTACATCATGTTTTGGGTCATTGGATGTTTATTGTCTTTTTTCACAATAATTTAGTAGAGTTTATTTGTAACTTCTTTAGGCATTTTAACAACTAAGTTGATATCTATGTGTTTATCAATGTGTGGTATGTTTGGGTCTATTAACATTGTTAAAATGCCTTGATACCATCAACTTCTTTGGGTGGTATGGTTGGGTCTATTAACTTTGTATTTCAGTGTTTTATATATTTCTTTCTTTCATCCCCCCTCCAAATAAAAAAATATAAAAAAAAAAAAGGAAAAAGTAGGATTTTCTTAGAACCAAGGTTTGAAGTATCTAATGATATGATATGATATTAGTTGACAGTTATTCATAGACAAACTCCCCCCCCCCCTCAAAGAGCATGTATAGGAGTGCACCAAAATGTATTGGCCAACATGGCCAACACGAGATGATAAATTTCTTAAAAATGTTGAATTAGTTCCTCCTATACTGGCACTAATGTTGTTAGATTTACTTTTAACTGGCCACATTTAGTTGGATAAGATGACCGAGGAAGGTTATGGATGAAAACTATACCAAATTCACAATTATATCTAATTAATACATGAAGAGCTTCAGACAAGGCAAAATCACGCAAACCACTCACCTTGATGGATTCTTTATAGAGTATTTTATGTGTGGGTCCTCTTAGTAGATCATAAACTAATGTTGGGTCCCCTTAGTGTAAAATATAACGTGTGGGTCCTAGCCAATATTCAAATTTCAAACTTGGAGGGACCAAAATGCCCCTCAATGTGATTATACAATGTGTTATGACTAAAATACCCTTTAATCCTAAATTTATCTTTTTTAATCATTATTTTATTCTCTACTATTCTACCACCGTCACTTCCATCTCCATCAATATTAACTTTGCCATTGAATACCAACGAACAACATCTGGCGCTCGATGAAGGCTACTTGCGAGTAAGCCACTAGTTTTGTAATAGATAGATTTGGAAAAGAAAGGGGAAATAAATAAATAATTAAAGCAATTCCCGCCACAATAATGGTTGACCCAAACAATACTGAAGTCATTTGGGGTGTTGATAGAAAATGGAGGATTTCCCTATTGAAGCTTGAAAATTGGATTTCATTTTCAACTAAAACCACTCACACTATCTTAGGGAGTTTTCCATCCAATCAAGTCGATTTTTCTGATGGTTTTTTGCTAGAGCTCGAAGAAACTGACCTTCGACAGGGGATAATGCATCACAACAACCTCTCGAAGCAAACATAAACTCCCTCTAGTTCATTGATGTGGTCATAGATGGCCCGTCATGCTTTTGTCCCTGTTATGAATGTAACTTGCTAGTCTCCCAATTCCATAAGGAGACTACCAGAGAGGGGGAGTTATATTATAATTTAATTTATTGTGGAACTGTTACTCTTTTATATTTAAAGATAATGAAACCTCACCTCAAAAATATGTTGATTGAGGTTTTCTTTCCATGGATGTAGATTTCACAATTAATGCCGAAACATGTTAATTCTTTGGTTCTTGTGTATGAATGTTTATGATAAACTTAACTGGTATCAGAGCAATGTTCTTACCGAAGGTGTGTAAAGAACTAGAAAGGAGAGGATAGGTGTTAGGAACAGGAATTGATCTAAGAAACCAAAAGACAGAGATCAGTCTGCTACACTGTCTAAGATTGTACAAGAAGAATCTCCATATTAATTAGGTATCGCTCTTGATCACCCAATCTATAGTTCAATCTTTCCGAAATACACCAAAATCTAGTGTGAGGAAAAGGTCCCCCAACGATACTTGCTGCTGAAGAAGAACCCTAGTTCTTGAACTTTTAGAATGAAAGTGCACTCCAAAAGCCAAAAGAACATGTTTGGTTAGAAGAAAATTAAAGAAAGAAAAAAAAGGAGGCGGCAGCAAGGTAAGCGTTCTGTTCGTGGAAGAAAGAAGTTTATTTAATCTTTTATTTGAAGTTTTTTAATTCTTGCAATGATTACCTTGGTGATTGAAAAGAAAAATAGAAAAAGCCATGATTACGTTGGATGATTGAAAAAAAGTAAAAGTAAAAAGGGATTGAGAGGTTCAAAAGCTAAGAGGTGAATCCTTAAAAAAAAATCGATTGGAGAAAAGACAAAAGAGGTAAGATAATTTTTATTATTTTTTTTTATTATTGGATCAGTATCGTACAAGTTGTTTCCATAGGCTTTTGTGTGAAGATGTTTTGTATGGGGTTAGGTGGTCTTAAGGTTTTTGGACATTCCAGACTCAGTGGAAGTAACGAATTGAGGAGATTTTGTTTTGTTGGTATTTGATATTGTGGGTTCGTACAGAAACCAATGGTCAGGTTCTTTAAATTTCCCACGGAAAGTTCTTTGGCAATACAATACTCTCTTGGAAAAGTTATATCTTTACTACAAAGCTTCAGTCAGTTGGTACGTACTACTCTTTCCCTCTCTACTTTTAAAAATTCATTTATAATGGATTCGGGTGTAATCGACAATATGTGTCGATCTACCCATCTTTTATCTAATTTGAGCACTAATAAGTTACAATCTTATCCTCCTATTACTATTGCTAATGGTACTATTGTCCCAATTCAGAGTCAAAGGAAATTGAATCTATTTTCATCCATGACTGATGCATTATTTGTACCATCATTGTTTGTGAATTTGTTATCAATTAGTAAAATTACTCAGAGTTTAAATTGTAATGTGATCTTTTCAAAGGACAAGGTAGTGTTCCAAGAAAGTTTAACAAAGACAACGATTGGTGAAGGTAAACTGTAAAATGGACTCTATACGTTAGATTCTACAAATAGCGCCTTGACTTTTATGAGTAATCATGAGAAATCTCAACTCGTGCATTGCCGTATGGGTCACCCTTCTGATAAGATTTTACAATATTTAAATCCTTGTTTATCTTTTATTTCTACTATTTGTGATGCTTGTCATTTCTCCAAGTAACATAGATTACCGTTTCCACATAGTACTCATATTTCAAATGCATTATTTGATCTAGTGCATTTTGATGTTTGATATTCTCCTATAGACTCTAGAGATGGATTCAAGTATTTTGTTTCATTTGTTGATGATAAATCTCAGGTTACATGGTTGTATTTATTGTCTTCCAAGAATGAAGTGCTATAGATGTTTCACGAATTTTGCCAGATGGTTTTGACTTAGTATCAAACTCGCATTAAAGTTTTGTGAATAGATAATGAGACAAAATACACCAATAGGCTCTTTCAATCATATCTCAAAAGTTTGGGAACCTTACATCAAACTTCATGCGCAGGGACTCCTCAACAAAATTGGATTGTTGAACGCAAAAATAGACATATACTTGAGGTGACCCGATCTTTATTATTTCATGGGAATCTTCCCAAGACTTATTGGTCAGATGCTGTCAGCACAAGTTATTACTTAATCAACCATCACCCCAATACAATTTTGAACTTTAAGATACCCTTAGAGGTTCTATATAATCGTCCCATCGTGATATTTCATCTTTGAGTTTTTGGTTGCATTGTTTATGTTCATGCCCAGGATGGTGATGAACTTGATCCTCATGCTCACAAATGTGTGCTTTTGGGATGCTCTTTTACTATAAAGGGTTACAAGTTCTTTGACCCATCTACGGGTAAACTTTTTATTTCATGGGATGTGTCTTTTGATGAAACTCAGATGTTCTTTTCTAGTAGGAAGCAAACTTAAGAGGAGCAAGATTATAGAGAATTTGTTCTTGTCCCGTTACCAGATATACCAGATAACATGTCTGCAAGGGGTGATGCTAATGAAGACAATGTTATGGGCAACAATACCCATTTCAAGAAATGACACCACTGAAGCTTGCACTGTTATAGGTGATGTCAGTAAATATACTGAAAAAACTACATGGTGAAGCAACTACAAATGTTCCTATTGTAGGAAATGATACAGTTGAAACTATGGTGCACTTACCAATTTGCAGATCTACTAGGGTCTCTCAGCCTTCAGTGAGATTGCGTGAGTTTACCACTTATCATACAGCTAAGTTCCCAATTCAATCTCATATAAGTTATGATCATATCTCCCCTCAATATTTTGCATATCTTTCGGCCATTGAAGACCACAAGGAGCTAGCCAATTTTATTTAAGCTAAGAATTTACCTAAATGGGTGAAGGCTATGAATGAGGAATTAGAAGCTCTTCATAAAAATAAAATTTGGGATATAGTGCAACTCCCAAGTGGCAAACATTCAATTGGATGTCGTTGGGTCTACAAGACCAAATTCAAGAATAATGGGACTCTAGAGAGATGGACACACAAACATTGAAGGATGTGCCGATATAGATTGGGCTGGCAATCCTATTGATCGAAGATCAATTATTGGCTTTTGCATATTCGTAGGAGAAAATTTAGTCTCTTGGAGAAGTAAAAAATAAAATATTGTTGCTCGTTCTAGTGCAAAAGAAAAGTACAGAGCAATGGCATCCGCAACTAGTGAATTAATCTAGATTGGTGTCCTACTTCAAGAATTGGAGGTGAGAAGTTCTAAAAACCCATTAAGTTGTTCTAAGACAATCAAGCAGCTACACACATTGCCTCTAATTCGATGTTTCATGAAAAAACTAAGCACATTGAAGTTGATTGTCATTTTTTTCATGAGAAGGTTCAGGATGGAACTATAGAAACCCCTTATGTAAGAAGTGATAATTAGCTTGCAGATGTATTCACCAAAGACTTGTCAAAGGGATTGTTTCAAGTTGCATTTAGCAAATTGACCTTAGATGATGTCTTCGATCCATCTTGAGGGGGAGTGTTATAAATGTAACTTGCTAGTCTCCCAACTCCATAAGGAGACTAGCAGAGAGGAGGAATTATATTAGAATTTAACTTCTTATGGAACTCTTACTCTTTTCTATATAAAGATAATGAAACCTCATCCCAAAAATATGATGATTGGGGTTTTCTTGTGGTGGATGTAGGCTTCACAATGAATGCCGAACCACGTTAATTCTTTGATTCTTGTGTGTGGATGTTTATGATAAACTTAACCCCTTTCTTCTTCCTCAGGCTAACTGCATCCACCCGAGAACCCATAGCCCTATTGCCTTGGAAGGGTTCGTTTATCTCATAATCCTCCACATAGTCCTTCAAAGGAGAAGAGGAAAACACATTTTAGAACCTTAAAATAAACAAACAAGTTGTTGACGCTCTAATTCTGCAATTTGCATAAGTGATTGAATTGAAGAATATTCATGAATAATTGGTGCTATATCCCGCAAGAGAAAAGAATTGCTTTGCTTTTTGATGTCACAAGATTTTAGTTCCCATCGATGGGAGGAGAAGATCGAGGAATTGGCCATGTTCGGACCAACCAATGGCGCTGATAACGTTTTAGTCTTAAATGCTGAAGTGATTGGGTTGGGCTCCGACCAAATACCACTGGCAAGATTTGTAATCTGCTTCAAGCTCTAAACTGCAGTGCATATATATCTTGCCTTGCTGGACGCCGGCGGAAATGCAGATGAGTTCACAAGTGACTGCAGTTGGTTTGTGGACTTTCTAATATTTGGAACGATGATACAAATCCCCAAGGAACTACAATCTAGCTATGACAAGATTGAAAACCACCACTTTGTTGTGACTGTGAACTAAGACTTCTCAGCATCCCCTCCAAGTACGGCTTCTCATTCAACTTCATCTGATCGAAAGCAGAGAAGCAACCAACAGTTTTTGGATCTCTATCCACTGTTTGACGCTGCAGATTCCATTTGATTTCACTTCAAAGCATTGGGAAGGTGTGTATATTCGACAACGGTCTTTTAGAAGCATAGGCGAAGGTGTGTATATTCCGCAACAGTTTTTAGAGCCGTCATGAAAATGTATATTCAGGGACAGTTTCTCCAAGGCGTCAGGGAAATTAATCTACTAAGTTACCCTACAAAAAATAAGAATTATAATTAAAAAAAAAAAATGGCGGAGACTTGGTATTTTAGATCATAGTATAATATTAGTAAAACTTAACTTTTTTTAAAGAAGGATAGTAAACATGTCTTTAACAAGTGTCATCCTGATCCACTCAAATTGGAGGAATTATATCGCACCCGTTAGTTGCAGCACCCTATAAATTGGCCTAAGCATAACCTTCCATTCCATCTCACTTCTTGTATATTCAAATTCTACTCAAACAATTTCTTTTCTAAGAAACGCCTCTTTCCTGCCTTTTATAACCATCTACAATCGATCATCCATCATGTGGAGCAAAGCTCTCCTCCTTATGGGGTTCTTGTCTTTGGCCTCAGTTCAGGCAATAGCTACTTTCTTTCATCACCACCAGCAGCTAGGCCCTCAATATGCTGTCCAAGATACCGATGGCAATGACCTCCAAGCAGGGACGCCATACTACATTGTATCTGCTATAAGGGGAGGTGCTGGTGGAGGTCTTTTGGTGGGTAGGAGAGAGAGCTCCACCGGTCAAAGCCAAACCACCCATACCCCTATAGTGCAACAAAGCTCCTATGATACGAACATGGGTAATCCAGTGATCTTCTCTCCAGCATCCTTAGAACGCCTAGAATTGGAGTTGCCATCCACAGAAAGAGAGACAACGAGAATAGTGCAGGAATCGATGGATACAAACATTCGTTTCTCAGGAATTGAGCATAGAGTGTGGCAGGTGCAAGAGAGGAGGGAGCAAGCTGCAAGTTGGTGGGGGTTGTCATCAGCAAGGACTTCTAGTGTAAGGTATGTGACACTCAGAGGGAAGCCAGGGCACCCAGGGGAGTCAACAGTGAGGAATTGGTTTAGAATCGAGAGGATAAGCAAGGTTAACCCTATATACAGAATTGCCTACTGCCCCAACGTGTGTGAGTCATGCCATGTGGTCTGTGGAAGGGTTGGGATCACTACGGAGAGCGGCAAGAGATGGCTCTCAGTTTCAGAACACAGAGTGTTCCCTGTTGTCTTCATTAGAGCTAGAAATGATGAATAGAGAAAGAAGAAATACAAACTTAAATGGAATAAGAAAAGGAGAGTTCTTGATTCTAGATGAACGGTAATAATAGCATAACGTGGCGTCTTTGGTTTTTCTTTCCTTATAATTTATTTAGTTTTTCTTTTTCTAAAAACTCTTTTGAGTAGTCCAATATCATTCAATTTTTGTCACTCTTTTATTTATTTATATTTTTTTGTCAAAACTTTCATGGCAAGGGATGGTTGCCGCTAGTTTGGTGGCCTTTGCATAGCCATGTGCATAATGAGGATATGGATTTTCATTCATGGTAATTAAGTATAAGGGTTCCATTGCTCCTACAGTATGGTTTATTTTTATTTTTATTTTTTATTTATTTAAAATAGAAAAATAATTTTAAAGGAACAGAGTGTGATTACACTTCAATTGGTTTACATGATAATTTTGGAGATTTTTTTATATCGAAAAAAGTAGATTAAGTATAAAAGGGGCACCAATGACATGAGACAAAATCGTGTCAGAGACTCAGAATTGAGAAAAGAGCAAGGTTAGTTAATTACCCTGAGGAGAGAATTGTTGGGGCGACTGGGCGGTTAGATATTACAGTTATTTTATTTAATAAGAAAAAGAAGGAACCAATGTGATGCATCTGAGAATTGTCTAACCACCAGAGGTCGTCAAATTCCTACAACACGAACATTAGATGTGGGCGGACTTAATTTTCAGGAAGCCAC
This sequence comes from Hakea prostrata, assembly GCF_041222555.1. Taxonomy (NCBI): domain Eukaryota; kingdom Viridiplantae; phylum Streptophyta; class Magnoliopsida; order Proteales; family Proteaceae; genus Hakea; species Hakea prostrata. The sequence continues at coordinate 18,954,596 of NC_142604.1, forward strand.
CTCCGATAGTTAAGTCAATAAGTGCACCATCATTGAACTCTAATTAACCAGTTGCAAAGCTTAATTGAAAGATTTCATGGAGGAAAAATGTTTGAATTACCATTTATTTGTGTTATACTTTGATTTATTTAGGGTTTACTCTCATTGCCGTCCATTGGATCAATTCACAAGTCCCACCTGTAGCCGTCAATTGTAGGGTTTTTCTCCCTCAATTTGAGTTAATTGTGGTTTTCATATGGAGCATGATTGCATATCCTGAACTTGGCGGGATCACGTTTCTTCATATAACCGTTGAGTTCCTTCGTGCTTAAGGCACCTCTAGGTTTATTTCTAGAACCGGTCCCTAATGGGGTGATTGCATGTCCGTGGTTCGACCTGGTTGGCTATGATTTTTTACTTATCACGAGCCCCCAGGTAGATTGATCAAGATCGAGTGACTGATCATTTGGTATGTTTCTCTCGATCACGAACCATGGGTATAATAAAGGGAAGATTAAACGATTTCAAGTTTCCCGAATTTCCTCCAAACGTCACATTTATTGTCAGAAATGTTATGTCCTCTCGAGCCGCACTCATTCAATATAAAAAGCCATCATGGCGTTCTTTTTCTCGAACCATCACCTTTTTTCGGTCATTGATCCTTGGTTAATCTCGTTCATTGGATTCCTCATCTCGGACCGTCTCCTATTCTAGATCGTCAATCGGAATTGATCTTGTTTGTCCAAATCCATCTCTGGGTTTATTTAAACCCCCCCCCCTTTGCCTTCATTTCGTTTCCTCACTTTGTGTGTTCATCTTCAACCTACAAGCTTCAACAATCTTACTCAATTTTCTCAAACAAGTAAGTGCTTCTTCCCTTAGAAACTTCTTCTTTCCTTCATTGGCTTATTTTCCTCTTCTCCTTTCTATTTTTTCATTTTCTACTCGATTCGAATTCCCTGTAGTTTAGGGATTTCCCAATTGTTCCTTCCTACTTGAGGTCATTCCCTTCTCCCTTTTTTCTTTTTATCTCTTTTTTATTTTTAGTTTTTATTTCTTTCTTGATTATGGCTAGTGGGAGAATATCTAAGGATGATTCTATAGACCGAATGGTCGAGGGTGATGATTTAGCCAATCAACCCAGCCCTTCTACCTTTGTAGAGCTGTTTGGAGACAAAAACACTAGGGTTAGTGACCATTGGTTCAGTTTTTCTACCAAATCTACCTGTAGAGAGCAGACTGGAAACCCAATGGAGGGTGAAGTTGCTACCTCACCTCCTACTCTTTGAAAGAAAAAAGCTTCTTCAAAAGTTGTTGTTGGTAGCTCTCGACTGTCAAAAAGGCCATCTGAGGGTCCAAGTTTCGTTGTTTCTCATGTTTGTCTTGCTGAACTTGACGACAATTTGAATAGCTACACCCTTCTTTTCAGCGATCTCCTTGGGGTCCCTAACCCTAATGAAAGGGTTAACTTTGTTGATCTACACCAACACCTTGAAGAGTGAGGTTATGTTTCTTTTTCTCTCTCCATTATTCAGTGCTATTCTTAACCACTGGGAGTTATGCCTCAAGATGCTTCTACCGAACAGCTGGCGCCACATTGTTGGCTTCATAGGCCTCTGCTTCGTGTTAGGTATTGCCCCTTCTCTACCTCTTCTTTTCACATTTCTACTATCTTAGCAAATCTAACCTGCCTGGTTGGGTCTTTTTTTTTTTCCCCAAACACCACTGAAGTGAACTGGGATGGTTGGGCAATATCATCGCTAACGGTACTTGCCCCTCTAACCAAAATTGGTGGTGCCATCGGTTTCTATTATGCCAAGCGCCTCCTAAAGATTTTCCTGATCACTTGGAATCATCAGGACTCATACACCCAAGTGAATCATCCTCTTCCTTTATCTTCCAATGAGTACATCATCGTTCAAATGATAAAAGTCCATTCAAGCATGTCAGGAGATCCATGGACACGCCATGGAGTACTAAGCTATGCTCTGATGGTGGGTTCTAGCCCCCGGTGAGCTCTTGATTATTCTGTTTAATTTTTACTTTGATGTTGGTCTTCCATTTTACTAACTCTCATTCTTTTTCATTATGTAGTGCCTCCAAAATACAACCCCAATGCAATAAGGGCCATGGCCTCTGAGGGGCTCAAAGCCGCCGAAGATAGGGCGATTTCGAAGAAGAGAAAAGAGCCCGGACCCGCCAACCTGATCTCCAAGGCTCCCTCAATGGCCCCCAAAGGTCTATTGAAAATCCTCCAAAGGATAAATGGAAAGGCCCTGATTGACGTGGCAGAGTTGCCCAAGACAGCATTAACCTAGCCAAGAAGAGGCACGATCTTCTTGATGATGTTGCACCAAAAAGGGATCGGGTGGAGTAGGGGACTCGTACATTCCTCCCTGGAAGCTTACAATTCACAACCACGTCTATACTAATCCGAACCTAGCACTAGAGTGGGCAACCAATGTTTGAGCATTGGTGTAATTGTTTGACTAAGGTTCGGAATGCTTGAGAGGTAATGGGTGGTGTTGACACATGTGAGGTTGGTTCTAGCATAGTTGGTTGCACACACATGATGGTTCTTATTTTACTTTTTATGGAATTATGTGTATCCCTGGTCTTTGGAGAGGTTTTGAGCTCCATTTTTATCCTAGATAGTGCTGGTATTGACATAGGTGTTGTCAAGGGGTATCCTCACTTGTTGTTGAGGTTCACATGTGTTTCAGGGGTGTGGTTCTGTCAACTTGTATAGTTTGGGTGGGAGTACTTACCTTTAAGGTGTCTCGGGTTTATGTTACTTGTCTAATGGTTGGTTTGCACCAGTGTGGCATGCTAGGTGCCTTGGTTAGGTCATGTTGGTAGTTGGACTTTAGAGCTTGTGTGCATTGTGTCCTAAGCATCAACATGGGTGGTGATTGGAATTTCTTCCCTCACATCTAGCATTTCATTAATGCGGTCTTGTGGGATCAATGTAGTTATTGAGTCTTATGGGGTTTACTTCTTCCTTTTTCTTTTTCTTTTTTATTTATTTATTTTATTATTATTATTATTATTTATTATTATTTTTTTTTAATCCCTGGTTGGTGTCTACTCTAAGGTGACTTGGATGTGTCTGGTGATTGACTTGTGCCCTCCTTGTGATGTGTGGGTGGTGTGGTCTTGGTCTGAGTAGTAGTTATTAGATCATTGATAGAGTTGGAAGAGTAGTTGCCTTTGGGTTGCCTTGAGTGATTGTTTGATTGTTTCTTTACATTTTCACCTTGTTGTTACATGTAAGTCTATAAGAGTCTACATCATGCTTTGGGTAATTGGATGTTTATTGTCTTTCTTCACAATAATTTAGAAGAGAGAATTTATTTGCAACTTCTTTAGGGCCTATTTGGTTATCAAATATCTAGAGATTTCAAATCTATGGAGTCATAATTTTTAAAATTAGATGTTTGGTTGTGGAATGAAATTTGTGGATTCATCCAAAAAAACTATTTGATCGATGTGATTTTTGTAGATGTGCAAATGTATAGCTTTTTTGAAATCTCTGGATTTCACCCCTTACCCATAAATCTACAGATTCACGTTTTTAGTGTAAAAAGGTGAATCTCTAGATTTCATGAATCTGGAGATTTTTACAACCAAACGGGTATAATTCTCAGATTCATGAATCCAAAGATTTCAATCTCTGGATTCAAATAACCAAACAAGCCCTTAGGCATTTTAACAACTAAATTGGAAATATGACTTGTTTAAAAGAATCCTCTTGTGCATGATTTGTTTCCTTTCATTGGTATTGCTGCTTTTGTGTTTTGTTGTTTTGCAAGTACATGGGCAATGACAGTTGAAGTCCAATCAACTATGATGAGGGATAACTTATAGATTAAGGGGGAGAATCATAAGGGTCTAATCTGTAATTTGCTATTTTTTATTGGATTATGGGTTTAACTTTAGCTTGAACCATCTTAAACCGGCGCTTATACTACCAATTTAGGCTATGCTATTTATACTTGGGTTTGTTCATGTATTTGGGTTCAATTCGTTTTTTGGGGTCAATATTTTGGGTTCATTTGTTACGGGCTCTCTCTCTCTCTCTCTCTCTCTCTCTCTCTCTCTCTCTCTCTCTCTCTCTCTCTCTCTCTCTCTCTCTATTTTCTTCTTCTTCCACCCAAGGTTAGGGTTCTTGAAGAACCGCTGCTGCCGCTCCTTCATTGCGATGGATCTCAATGTATGAACAGTGAATTTGAGCATAGTTGATGCTATTGTGATCGCCTCTTCGATGGCTTTTTCGACTGTAAATTTTGTACATGAACTTGTAAGGTTTTCTAGCCTCATATATACTGGACTGGGCCTCTTTCTTGAGCCCCAAAGATGTAGGTTATATGACCGAACTCTGTCATCAATCTCGTGTGTCATTTGATCTCTGTTGGTGTCTTCTCCTTTTCTTTTCCGCTTTATCACCTGTTGCTGCACAATCCTGTTCGTCCCTTCAGCCGGTTGAACCTGCAAAGATGAGCTCGACCGTGGAGGTCAAGTTTTCACCTCCGATGATTTAGTTAGAAATCCGACTAAGGAAGGCAAGAAAGTAATGAACAATAATAATACGAATAGTGATAATTCTATTCAGCGTACCTTTCTCCTGTGCTCCTTTACCTTTTTATAGATTTTCTACGTATGAGTTTGGATGGAACTCAAACTTTAGTAAGTCGGTGGTAATACGACTCTTAATGATTGAGTGGAACTCAAACTTTAGTAAGTCGGTATTGAGGCGAATCTTCCTGAGTACGATTTATTGCCCTACCAACCTTACTTGGTCTGGTTCGTATTTGCCCGACCTGGTTGGTCTACCTGATCAGGTTGATCTTTCCGACCTGAATCGGGTTAAACCGAACTGGTTTAGTATGGTTCATATTTTCCATTATCATAAGCCCCCAATCTCCGAAAACTGAATAGTAACCTGTTCGGTCTTTGGAGATTATATGCTCGAATTGCCGATCACAAAGACTTCATAATTTGAGAAATTAAAGCCTTATTTGGCTGACGTCATTTGATTTGAAGCTGCGCCGTTTTTCAACTGAAATGACGGCGCACGTTCTTTGATGGGCAGCTTTTTGGACACGTGGCCTGTCATGATGGCTTTTCGGATTTCGATAATGCACGAATTCTAATCTTTTTTTCTGCTTCATTTCTTTCTCCTCTGGATTAGAATCTTGGGAGTTCGTGAGTGAAAGATCCATGATTAACAGCCCAGATGAGACCTCCTTAAGGGACGGTTAGATTGAAATCATTTGTTGAAGTTCAAGGTTTCAATCTGGGCCCTTAGATTAGGATCTCAAAAATGGTTTAATAACCCACTGTTCCTCTTTCACTTTACTTTCCTTTGGATTTTGTATTTTTGCTGTGGAGAAGACGACGGTTGCAGAGACTTTTTCAGACTTCACTTCGACCTTCCCAGGAAATTCGACCCTGCTTATTGTTGCAAGTAAGTTCATTTTTCTCCTCTGGTGATTTTTATCAACTTTATTCTTTGCTTGATGTTATATTCTGAGAGTATTTTCTTTTTTCTTTTCTTTGAACTCTGTTTTTCATTTCTTCCCTTTAAGCCACTGTAACCGTAGCCTTCTCTTATTGATGGGTGTTAAAAAGAGAGCTTGTAGACCTTCTATGACTTCTTCTAGCCCTTCGTCTTCTGAGACTGGGCCTGTTCGTCCTGGGGATGGCGAGGCTTCTTCCTCAGGGTACAGTGATACTGGGAGTGGCTCTTCAGTTGATCCGAGCTTATCTCCTGGTACTCGTCCAAACTTTCTTAGTGACGATGAGTTTAGGTCTTTAAGTATTCGAGCTCGGTTTAGTACCAATAGGACAAGATGGCTAGACAGTCTTTCTCCATCCGATCTTGCTTTTGAGAGAACTCGACCTAAGACTTCCGAACATGTAGACTTTGATCCTAGCAGTTCTGCTCCCGGCTTCTTCCCTTCCGAGCTCACTGAGAGCGACCTGGAGCTTATTCGAGCTAGGTATGCTATTCCTGATAGTTTTGTGATCAGGGCTCCAGTGTCTTGTGAACGTGCTCACTTACCCCCTCAGGGTGAGTTCGCTGTGTATGAGGATGCCTTTATTAGTGGCTTTAGGCTTCCCGTGCACCCAGTCTCTGTTGAAACCCTCAACCAGTTTGGGATGTGACCAGGGATGTTAGCGCCAAATAGTTGGCGCAACATTATCTGTTTCTGGGGCTTTTGTAAACAAAAGGAGGTCGGTGTGACTCCGACCTTAAATTTGTTTCTTCAGTTTTTTATGTATAAAAACAGGAGCAAGATCGTTGGTTCTATCTTTCCAAACGAACTGCCTGCCGGTCTGGATGGGAGGGTAACTTTGTTGGAACAAGAACTCTTCCCTCAAATACTAAGGGTTGGAGGTCCAGATACTTCTTTGTTCGCCCTTCTTCCCCTTCTGATTTTCCGACCTTCTGGTCAACAAGTCCTAGGGAAGGTTCAAATACTCCTCCTCCCCTTTCATTATCCGAGCAGGAAGCAAGGGATCGTATTCGGATGATTCCTACTGAAGATCGGAACTTGCTTGCTGTAAATGGATTTTGTCCGGAATATCCCACTATTCTTCATCATTGGGGTTTTTTGACTGGTAAGATGTATGTTTTTACTCTTTTTGCTTTGGTTTTTCTTAATTTGCCAAGTTAGCTTACCCGAGAAATGATGCAGTGTTGCTCGGTGAGGATGATCTTGCTGATGTTGCTAGTGCCATGCTAGAGGTGGAGGCACAACATCCGACCAAACCAAGCAATATACCAGTTGATCGGGCGTCTCCCTCTAAGGACAAGAAGACTGCTGTCAAAGAAAAGTCATCTTCCCGTGTTCGGAAAGATACCCCTTCTGACCTTCCTCCCCGACCAACCAAAAAGGTGGCCAGTAAGAAGAGCTCGGAGAATGATCCTCATCCTTCTTTAGGTGAGGATGTTTCTGGGTCGGAGCTTCCTGCTAAGTTCAGGGCTTCAGGCTCTTCGGGCTCCACCGATATTCTCCGACAAGATTGGTCGCTGGATGGGAACTCCTCGGTTTTCAGGGGTGAGTCTCCCTCCATGTCCAACGTTGCCAATGAATGGCTGGGTGGAGTCATTCTTCCCTCCGACTTTGAATATCTTCAGAGTTTTGGTCGTCTGCAAGCGCACAGTATTACTGTGAGGTATAGATATTTCCTTCTTGTATTAGAAGTTACTTTTCTATATTTTGCTTGTAAACTTATAGTCTCTTTGTATGCAGAATGGCTTGTGCTTTGGTCCAATCCCTAGGTCAAAGCATTGACTGTGCTTGGCAAGACTTCTTTGCTCTTCGGGAAGCCAATCAAAGTAATAAGAAGTTGGAAGAAGAGTTGACAACCCTGAAGTCCAACAACAGTTCTTTGATTGCTCGGGAAGCCGAGCTTCTCAGTGAAGTAGCTGCGTTGAAGGGGAGGAATGAAGCTGTAGAGCTTGAGAAGACTTCTCTTTAGACATCCTTGGAGGAAACCCAAGGATCTTTGGTCGGTAAAGAGGCTGAGATTTCCAGTCTCCGAGCTAAGCTAGAGAGCTCAGATCATCAAGTTGCCAAACTGATGAAGGCGGTCGAGGAGAAAGCTCCTTGCGTATTTGAAGATATCCCCCATCAGCTGCGTATTGAAGTTATAAAAGGTGGGTCAGGACAGTTGGTTGTCGGAAATTCATGACCAAGGTAGCTGCGCCAGGATATATATATGCTCGGCAAAATATCTACCAAGGCCTCATTGCAGCTTTCAAGGATTTAGACCTAGAAAGATTCCAGAACTTGATTGATCCTGGAATCTATGACGATCTCAAGATTCCCCGACCTTCTTGGTGTGCTGACCGACCAAGGTTTCCGAAGCCTCAAGAAGTTGAAGTGACTGATTTTCTAGATAACTGGGATCCTCTGCCTGAGGCTGGCAGTTCAGATACCTCTTCCTTAAAAGGCAAGGCAGTTCAGAAAACAACAAAGAAGCTTTAGAGCTTTTGTTCTGTCCAAGTCTTTTTTGTATGTATGGCCTTTGTGGCCTTTACTCTATTTTCTGTCTCTTTTTATTTGTAATCTTTACTTGTTCGGAATGAAGCAGTGTATTTAAGATCTCTGTTTGATCCATGCTTTTCCTTTTCGAACATAATAGCTTGATAGTTTCTTCCCGACCTTAGTAGGTCGGAGCACTAGGTGACTTAGGTCCTTTGTGCCTAAGTGACTTAGGGTCCTTTGGTGCCTAAGTGACTTAGGGCTTTTGGTGCCTAAGTGACTTAGGGCTTTTGATGCCTAAGTGACTTAGGGCATTTTGTGCCTAAGTGACTTAGGGCTTTTGTTTTCTGACCTTAGTAGGTCGGTGGCCTAAGTGACTTAGGGCTTTTTGTGCCTAAGTGACTTAGAGCTTTTTGTGCCTAAGTGACTTAGGACTTTTTGTGCCTAAGTGACTTAGGGCTTTTGTGCCTAAGTGACTTAGGGCTTTTGTTTTCCGACCTTAGTAGGTCGGTGGCCTAAGTGACTTAGGCTTTTTGTGCCCAAGTGACTTAGGGCTTTTGTTTTCCGACCTTAGTAGGTCGGTAGCCTGAATGACTTAGGGTTTTATGTGCCTAAGTGACTTAGGGCTTTTTGTGCCTAAGTGACTTAGGTCTTTTTGTGCCTAAGTGACTTAGGGCTTTTTGTGCCTAAGTGACTTAGGGCTTTTTATTTTCCGACCTTAGTAGGTTGGTGGCCTTAGTGACTTAGGGCTTTTTGTGCCTAAATGACTTAGGGCTTTTTGTTTTCCGACCTTAGTAGGTCGGTTGATGAATTTTAGTTTTTGTTAATACCCTCATGATCATCTTAGCTAAGTATTATAGCTTGAGCTGTAATAATATGTACAAATCTCAAAAACTTTATTCAAAAAATTCCAAATGTCTGAATCACAAACTATCGTGGATATCTAAACAATTTAAAGATAAAAACTGAAAGAAAATTCCAAAATTTGTTGAGGATTTTATACTATTGATAGTATTTCCTCAAGTTGTTTGAATTCCAGGTCCGAGGTATGAGTTAGCCAGTCTCTGGATCGCGCAGCTTGTATGCTCCTGGGGCAACTTGTTGTACTACAATGTACGGTCCTTCCCAATTTGGAGCAAGCTTTCCTTGATTTGTAGGATCAGAAGCAGATGATTTGTGAAGGACCAGATCTCCATGGAGATACTATCGCAGTTTAACCCTTGCATTGTAATGTGTTGCAATGCGTCTTTGGTATTCCTCCAATCAATATTGTGCTTTATCTCTAACTTCCTCAATGAAGTCTATGTTTGCCCTCATTCCTTCGATGTTTGCTTCTTCATTGAATTCTTCTTCTCTGATAGATCCGACATTAACCTCTACGGGAATCCGAGCTTCGACTCCATATGCTAGTCGGAATGGGGATTCACCGGTGGTCGTCTTGGCAGTAGTTCGGTAAGACCAGAGTACTTTAGGCAACTCTTCTACCCATCTGACTTTAAATTGGTCCAATCTTTTCTTTAATCCTTCCAGCATGGATCTATTAGTAACTTCTACTTGGCCATTGCTCTGTGGATATGCTACAGAAGACCAACGGTGCTCTATGCCTTGCTCTTTACAGAATCGTTCGAATTCAACATTTTCGAACTGTTTACCGTGGTCGGTGATAATGATTTTTGGGATACCATACCGATACATGATATTATGCGTGATGAATTTTTTCATCTGATCGGTATTGATGGATGCTAGTGCTTCAACCTCCACCCATTTAGTAAAGTAATCGACTGCCACCACCAGGTACTCTCTGCTTCCTGTGGCCTTTGGTAGTTTTCCTACCAGGTCTATCCCCCATCTCGCAAATGGAATCGGAGAGAGAGTTGATGTCGAGGGCATGGCAGGAGCATGAGGTATGTTGGCGTGTGCCTGGCACTTGTCACATTTGCGGACGTGAGCCTTCGAATCTTGTTGTAGTGTGGGCCAATAGTATACTTGCCTTATTACCTTGTCTGCTAAGGCTCTGGCTCCTATATGGCCTCCACAGTTTCCTTCATGAATTTCTTTTAGAATGACAGCTGCCTCAGGAGCCCCTACACATCGTAACAATGGTCGGGTGAGAAACTTTTTGTATAACTTGTCATTTCTAACAATGTATCTGACTGCTCTTTGCTTTACAGTTCTAGCTTCTTTTGAATCTTTTGGTAGTAAATCACTTTCCAGATAATTGATTATTGGAGTCATCCAACTGTGCTCGGTCTGTATGTGCATTTGGTTGGTCATATTGATGCTCGGAAATTGTAGATCTTCCATATATACGACCGGGTCTGCTTCCATCTCATCCGTAGCCAACCTAGATAGGGCATCTGCCTGCTCATTTTTTGCTCTAGGGACTTGTTGGATTTGGATGTCTTTGAAGAATTGTCTGTATTGGTTTACCATGGTCAGATATTTAATCATCCTCTTTTCTTTTGCTTCATATAGCCCGTTCACCTGATTTACAATCAGTTGTGAGTCGCTTATGACTTCGATGTTCTGAATGTCGAGGGCTTTTGCTATACGGAGACCTGCTATTAATGCTTCATATTCTGCTTCATTGTTTGAGGCCTTGAATTGGAAGCGTAGTGCATACCGTATTTCGAATCCTACTGGGCTGATTAGGAGCAATCCCGCTCCACTCCCTTGTGCGTTGCTAGAACCATCCACTGAAAGTATCCATCTTTTGATGCTTTCGGAAGTGGCCTCTTCTTCTTGCTCATGCCTTGGTTCAGGAGTTTCAAGGATGAAATCAGCCAGGACCTGTGCTTTAATGGCTGGTCTTGGTCGGAACTCTATCTGATGCTCGCTTAGCTCAACTGCCCATGATACCAGTCTTCCGGCCAGGTCTGGTTGGTGCAGTATTTTCTTCAAGGGAAAATTTGTTAATACTGCAATAGGATGTGACTGAAAATATGGTCTCAGTTTTCTGGCTACTATGATCAGGGCCAAAGCTTGCTTGTCCACTTCTGGATATCTTGTTTCAGCATCAAGGAGCACGTGGCTCACATAGTAAATTGGGTTTTGTTGTTTTCCTTCATCTTGCACTAGTACTGCACTAACAGCGAGGGGCGAAGTTGCCAAGTAGATGATCAGTTCCTTTCCTGTGGTCGGTCGTACGAGCAGGGGTGGAGTAGTTAGCTTTTCTTTCAAATGTTCGAAAGCTTGTTGACACTCCTCGCTCCATTCTGGTACTCCCTTTTTGGAAATATTTTTTAAGGCTTGAAAGAAGGTGAACATCTCTCTCCTGACCGGGCTATGAACCTGTTTAAGGATGCTACCCGACTAGTGAGACTTTGTATTTCCTTGATGCTTTTTGGTGGTTTCATCTCTTGTATGGCTTTTATCTTCTCAGGATTAGCTTCTATTCCTCTTTGAGATACCATGAACCCCAAAAATTTTCCTGAAGATACTCCAAAAGCACATTTCTCTGGGTTGAGCTTCATTTTGTATGCTCGGAGTACCTCAAAAACTTCTGCTAGGTCTTTTAGATGGTTGGATTGAGATGTGCTCTCTATCAGCATGTCATCAACATATACCTCCATATTCCTGCCTATCTGCTGCTCGAAAATTTTGTTAACTACTTGCTGGTAGGTTGCCCCAGCATTTTTTAGACCAAAGGGCATTACTTTGTAGTAGTAACTATCCCTGTCTGTCATAAATGCTGTGTGTTTCTGGTCGTCTGGGTTCATCAAGATTTGGTTGTATCCTAAATAGGTGTCCATGAAACTAAGCATCTTGTGCCCAGCTGTTGCATCGATGAGCAGTCCTTGGTAGAGGATAACAATCCTTTGGACAGGCTTTGTTGAGGTCGATATAGTCTGTGCACATTCTCCATTTTCCGGTTGCCTTTTTTACCATTACCACATTGGCCAACCAAGTTGGGTGGTCGATAGGTTTAATGAATCTGGACTGCTTCAGCTTCTGAGCCTCTATTCGGATGGCCTCATGCTTTTCCAAAGAAAATTTTCTTCTTTTTTGTATTACTGGAATTGCTTGAGGATCAATATTTAATATGTGCTCGGCTACTTCTCTGTCAATTCCGGGCATGTCTTCGGCCGACCATGCAAAGACGTCAGTATTTTTCTGTAGAAAGCTTGTTAGACTATTTTTGAACTCTTCTTCTTGTTCTGCTCCGATCATAGTTCCTTGATCTTCCCTCGAATTCAGCATAATCTTTTCCAATTTTTCTACTGGTTCGGCTCTTTGCATGTTTTCTTCATCACGATCATCTCTGACTTCGACCGCCATGGTAGAGCTTGTTTTTACTCGCTTTCTCATGTAATTGGCGTAGCTCTGCTTGCTTCCTTTTTGGTCGGCGGAACATTCTCCTATTCCCTTTTTTGTTGGGAATTTCATCTTCATGTGTAAGGATGATACTACCGCCTTCAGGGTACAAAGGGTTGGTCGTCCTAAGATCATATTATAAGCTGACAAATCTCGGACGACCATAAAATTTGTTTGGATTACCCTGTCTCTGGGGTGTTCACCGATACGAAGATCTAATCTGATGGTGCCCTCTGCTCGGGTTGAGGTTCCTATGAAACCGTATAAGTGCGTCCCACAAGGGATCAGCATTTTCTCGTCTAGCTGTAATTTATGGAAAGCTTCTAATGACAAGATATCCGTTGATGACCCTATATCTACTAGGACTCTATGGACCTCTGTTCCGACTAGAGTGACTTTGATGACAAGGGCATCGTCGTGGGGAGTGTTTACCCCCTGCTTATCTTTGGTTGAGAAGGTGATCGGTTTTGAAGTGATCTTCTCACCTGGTTTTTCAAGCTCGGCATTCCCCACATATCGTGCTTTTCTTTTGGCTTGTCTACTGGACTCCTCAGTTGGGCCACCGAATACAGTAAATATTGGTGGTCGTTTTTTATTGTCTCCTCCTTCTCGTGGTCGGGACTTGTTTTGGCGTCCTTCTCTGCTTGGAGATCTATGCCTCTTCCTACCCCCTTCTACTTGCTTTTGATCAGGCTGGGTAGGTTTAATGTATTTCACAAGCCGCCCTTGATCGATGATTCTGTCAATTTCCTCTTTTAGTTGTCGACAGTCATCTGTCCAGTGTCCATGATCTTTGTGGAAGTCGCAATATTTTCTTTTGTCCCGATTTCCTGGTCGAGAATGTAGCTTTTCGGGCTGCTGGAGGATTCCTCGATCTTTAATCTGCATCAGGATTTCCGATCTCCTCATGGCCAGTAACCTTTCCTGTTTAGGTCGACCATCCCTGGTCGGGTCTATGGTCGATCTTCTGATAGGTTGGTACTTTTCTTTGTATGTTCTCGCCTCCATGGTCGGATGCTCCTTCTTTCGAGATTCAATTGTTTCTGATATCTCCGCTTGCTTGTGGCATCGTTCACGGAGAGCGTTATACGTTTCAGGCATGTCATTCAAAAGTCTCTCAAGTAGGCCTTCATGGGTTAGTCCTTGGTACAAGGCGTGGAAGGCTATCTTTTTATCCAGATTTTCAATCTACATGGTCAGTTTATTGAATCTTTCAAGGAAATCTCTAATGGACTCCGTTCGCCCTTGTTTTACAGCGAACAAGGTGTCTTCTCTTTTTTTGGTTTCTACTCCGCTTTGGAAACACAATAAGAAAGTCCGACCTAGATGTTCAAAACTCTTTATTGTGCCACGAGGCAGAGCTTGGTACCAATCTAATGCAGCTCCAGTCAATGATGATGGGAAACTGCGGCACATGGATGCTTCATTGTGTCTAGAAGTAGACATGACAGACTTATAATGGGTGATGTGGTGCTTAGGACACTTCGATCGGTCGTATGCCTTGAAGGTCGGACATTTGAAACCTATTGGCATCTCTGCTTCCGAGATCCTTTTGATGAAAGGGTCCTCCTGTAAGACGGCGTATAGCTCTTCTTTTCCAAGCTTTAACTCTTTTTTTACTGTTTCGTCAAGGTCGGCAATACGCTTATTCATCTCGTCATCCCGCTTCTTTGAACCGTTATGATTCTTTTTGTCCTTTGCGGCTTTTTCTGAATCAGTGCTGCTTCCTCGATCTCTGTCGTCGTCGACTGGAGGATTCTTTTCAGGAATAACCTCTTTCGAGGCTCGAGATTTTGCCAGTTCTTTTTGAGATTGTTGAAGGATCTGGTTGATCACTGGTGGTCGGTCACGCCTGCTCCCCTCGGGACTTCTTTGCTTTTTCTGAGAATATGCTTCGGGAGCAATTACGTGTTGCATGGCCATCCTGATCAACTCACCTAAGGATGAGATTGCTTTTCTCATCTCAACTTGTTCCTTTTGAACCTCGACAATTTGATGCGTTGTCGCATATTGATTTGCTTGAGTGTCTGGAAGAGTTGGAGAATCTTGTTGAATCTGGAAATCGGGAATTTTTTCCATTCCGACCTAGTCAACCTCCTTTTCTCCTCCAGACACCTCTTCGATTACCAAACCTGATCTCGTCTTCATAATAGCTTTTTGATCAAGTTCCCACAGACGGCGCCAATTGTTGCTGCACAATCCTGTTCGTCCCTTCAGCTGGTTGAACCTGCAAAGATGAGCTCGACCGTGGAGGTCGAGTTTTCACCTCCGACGATTTAGTTAGAAATCCGACTAAAGGAAGGCAAGAAAGTAATGAACAATAATAAAACGAATAGTGATAATTCTATTCAGCGTACCTTTCTCCTGTGCTCCTTTACCTTTTTATAGATTTTCTACGTATGAGTTTGGATGGAACTCAAACTTTAGTAAGTCGGTGGTAATACGACTCTTAATGATTGAGTGGAACTCAAACTTTAGTAAGTCGGTATTGAGGCGAATCTTCCTGAGTACGATTTATTGCCCTACCGACCTTACTTGGTCTGGTTCGTATTTGCCCGACCTAGTTGGTCTACCCGATCAGGTTGATCTTTCCGACCTGAATCGGGTTAAACTGAACTGGTTTAGTATGGTTTATATATTCCATTATCATCACCATTCAAGTGTATTGAAGTTCACAGCATTTCTCAATTACTTCATTGCAAGGGACGGTTGCCTTTGCATAACCATGTGTAATGAAGAGATGAATGACCACATCAATAGCTATTTTGGAAGGCATTTTGCATGAAGTTCATTTGGTGAACTGCCAGGGGTTGTTAGTACTCAGATTTAGACCAGCTATGCTAATATTTCCGAGATGCTCCCTCGCCCTTATGGCCACCCCAATTTGGCTCCAATTTTATTTCATATACTTCATGTCCACCCAGATGCTTTGTTCTGTAATATTCCGCTTAAACCTTTACAATATAATTTAGAACAGTTCCTACTCTGGAATTCACAACAGGGTAGTTCTTACTTCTTCCCGTGTTGTAATCAAGAGTAGTAGTATGGTTGGGTCTATTAACTTTGTATTTCAATGTTTTATATATTTCTTTCTTTCATCTCCCTCCCAAAAAAAATAATAAATAAATAGAAAAGAAAAAGAAAAAGTAGGATCTTCTTAGAACCAAGGTTTGAAATATCTAATGATATGATATAATATTAGTCGACACTTATTCATAGACTAACTACCCCCCCCCCCCCAAAAGAGCACGTATAGGAGTGCACCAAAATGTATTGGGCAACATGGCCAACATGAGACGATAAATTCTTAAAATTGTTGAATTGGTTCCTCCTATACTGGCACTAATGTTGTTAGATTTACTTTTAACTGACCACATGTAGTTGGATAAGATGACTTAGGAAGGTTAGGGACGAAAACTATACCAGATTCACAATTATATCTAATTAATACATGAAGAGCTTCAGACAAGGCAAAATCACGCAAACCACTCACCCTGATGGATTCTTTATGGAGTATTTTATGTGTGGGTCCTTTAAGTAGATCATAAACTAATATTGGGTCCCCTTTCTATATAACGTGTGGGTCCTAGCCAATATTCAAATTTCAAACTTGGGGGAGAATACCCTTAAATCCTAAATTATCTTTTTTTAATCATTAATTTATTCTCTACTGTTCTGCCACCATCATTTCCATCTCTGGCAAGATTAACTTTTCCATTGAAGACCAACGGACAACATCTGGCGCTCGATGAAGGCTACTGGCAAGTAAGCCACTAGTTTTGTATTAGAGAAATTTGGAAAAGAAAGGGGAAATAAATAAATAATTAAAGCAATTCCCGCCTTAATAATGGCTGATCCAAACAATACTGAAGTCATTTGGAGTGTTGAGAGAAAATTGAGGATTTCCCTATTGAAGCTTGAAAATTGGATTTCATTTTCAACTAAAATCACTCACACTATCTTAGGGAGTTTTCCGTCCGATCAAGTCGATCTTTCTGGTGGTTTTTTCCTAGAGCTCAAAGAAACCGACCTCCGACAGGGGATGATGCATCACAACCTCTCGAAGCAAACATAAACTCCCTCTAGTTCATGATGTGGTCATAGATGGTCGTCATGCAATTGTCCCCTTTCTTCTTCCTCAGGCTAACTACATCCACCCTAAAACCTAGAGCCTTGTTGGCTTGGAAGGCTTCGTTTTTCTCATAATCCTCCACATAGTCCTTCAAAGGAGACGAGGAAAACACATTTTTTAGAACCTTAAAATAAACAAATAAGTTGTCGATGCTCTGAAGAATATTCATGAATAATTGATGCTATATCCCACTGTAGTAAGTGAGAGGTATTTCAATTGATATTAAGAAGTCTTGTATAGAGAGTATTTATAGAAGTTTATATAATGTAAGAAGTAACTGTAGGTCTAAGTATAAAATTAACTATAGTAAGCAATACACTAACTATATGCTGACTGTGTATCCTTAACATGCCCCCTCAAGCGCAACGGATCCATGATAGTAAGCTCGTAAGCTTGTCTCGAATCGAGAAAAATCGTGGATGAGATAAACCCTTAGTAAGTAAGTTTGCCAACTGATCAACCAAAGAAACAAAGCATATAGAAAATTGTCGCGTGGCCACAAGATCCCGGACAAAATGAAAATCAACCTCAACATGCTTCGTACGAGCATGAAAAATGGGGTTGGCAGTCATGTAAGTAGCCCCAATATTGTCACACCAAATAATGGGAGCCGTAGGAAGAAAAATATAAAGCTCTTGAAATAGAGAGCGAATCCAAAGCATTTCAACAACAATAGCAACAAGAGCACGATACTCAGCTTCAATAGATGAACGAGAAACAATATGTTGCTTACGAGAACCCCAAGGAATAAAATGATGACCAAGGAAAACACATAACCCAGTTGTAGAGCGGCGATCATCGAGACAACCTGCCCAGTCTGCATTGGAATACCCGACCATAGTCATAGATGAGGTTGAGGAAGAATATAAACCCTAGGTAGAAGTTCCCCGAAGATAGCGAATGATCCACTTGACAGCGCCCCAATGTAGATCAGTGGGAGAGTGCATGAACTGAGAAACATAATTTACAACCAAGGTTATATCAGGTCTAGTATTAGCCAAATAATGCAAAGCTCCAATAGTATGACGATACTCAATACCATCCTCTAAAAGAGTGCCATCCATAATAGATAACAAAGAGCCTGAAGCAATTGGAGTGGCAACTAATTTAGCTTCATTCATCTTAGTATGTACTAAAAGATCAGTAACATACTTGTGTTGA
Source organism: Hakea prostrata (assembly GCF_041222555.1). Lineage (NCBI taxonomy): Eukaryota > Viridiplantae > Streptophyta > Magnoliopsida > Proteales > Proteaceae > Hakea > Hakea prostrata. The sequence continues at coordinate 18,972,176 of NC_142604.1, forward strand.
GAAAGTAACAAGCCCTCACGTGTATGACGTGCTTCAATACTAATAATGCAAATCGCCAAGATCCTTAATAGCACAATGGCCAAGGATTTAATAAGAGATGAAATAGCTTGGAGACTATTGCCGGTGACCAAAATATCATCAATATAGATGAGAAAATATAGAGTCACATCCGCAGATTTGTAAAAGTATAAGGAGGTATCGATACGCGACCCAACATCCTCGAGAACTAATGAAGGTAGTAAGTTTGGTAAACCAAGCATAAGGAGCTTGTTTAAGACCATATAGAGATTTTTTTTCAATTGACATATATGTGTAGGACAAGCCGTATCAACAAATCCAGCTGGCTGTTCCATAAAAATAGTATCATGTAGATCCCCATGTAGAAAAGCATTTGAAACATCAAGTTGTCAAATAGACCAATGATTGGAGATAGCAATTGAAAGAATAATCCAAATAGTTGTATGCTTTATAACATGACTATAAGTATCACTAAAATCATAGCTTGGCCGTTGATGAAAACCTTTCGCAACCAATCTTGCTTTATAACAGTCTATAGAACCATTGGGTTTTCTTTTGACGCGAAAAACCCATTTACATTCAATAACATTTTGAGTAGGTAATGAAGGCATTAAAATCCATGTACCATTTTGAACCAAGGCATTAAATTCCTCTTGCATTGCATGATGCCAATGGGTAGATTTCGTTGCTTTAAGATAAGTAGTGGGAACATCATCCTCGATTATATAAACCAAAAGATTAAGTCGTGATTTTGGTTTTAAAGTCCCTATTTTAGAGCGAGTAGTCATGTGATGTGAGGGCAATATGGCATCTAATTTGGAGGATGAACTTGCAGTTGTAAAGGTTGAGTCGTAGTAACAGTGAACGGTGTATCCTCTAAACTAGGAAAACAATGAGAAGGCCCATCAGCAGAAGTGCCCACTTCTTTAGAAAAGCAACTAGAAGGCCCAGTATCTAAGGTACTCACTTTGTTAGCAAAACAAGTAGGAGGCCCATTGTCTAAAGTACCCACTTCTTTAGCAAAACAATTAGGAGGCCCATTGTCTAAAGTACCCACTTCTGTGGGCCCATAAGTACCCAACTCACCAAACGCCCAACACATAGGGGGATGGGGATTTTTTCATTAGAATTAGTAGCAGCCTAGTTACATGTATCTGAATCAGTCCTTACAGCAGCTGTGTGCAAAACAGGAGAAGTATTACAATTAGACACAAGAGATCGATCCTTCACCACATACGGCTGAGTTTTCAGCAAGCCCAAAAATTGGTAAATTACTGTCCATAGGAAGAAGCTCTGCTGCTGGCAGCCATTGTTCAACAGAGATTGAAGAAGCTGAATGCTGCAACTTGCTGTAAGGGAACTTACTTTCAACAAAAAGAACATTCCGTGAAATAAAAGTTTTATGTGTAGCTGGATCATAACACATATAACCTTTGTAAGCTGATGGGTACCCAATAAAAAAAAAGGGCGTGGAGCGAATATGTAGTTTAGAACATGCATAAGGTTGTAACCAAGGATAGCATAAGCACCCAAACACTTTTAACAACTCATAATCAGGTTTGAAACCAAAGAGAGCCTCTAATGGGGGTTTTATTATCCAAAGTTGAGAGAGGTATTCTATTGAATAAGTAAATAGCAGTTTGAAAAGCCACAGTCCAGAAAACTTGAGGAAGATTAGCTTGAAGTGATAATGTCAAACCAGACTCAATGATGTGTCTATGCTTCCTCTCAGCTGTACCATTTTGAGAGGGAGTGTATGGACATGAAATCCTATGAGAAATCCCATTAGTAGCTAGAAACTTAGTCAAACTTTGAAATTCTGTCCCACCATCAGTTTGAAGAGAACACACCTTTATCTTAAAGTAATTCTCAACCATGACTTTAAATGTTTGAAAAGCAGCTAGCTTATCAGACTTGTATTTCAAAGGATATATCCATGTATACTTTGTAAATTGATCAAAAAAAAACACTACATAGTAACAAAAGTCATCAAAACTAACAAAAGGGGTTGGACCCCACAAGTCACTATGAACAACATCCAAAGGTCCACAACTAATAGAATCTGAAATTTGATAAGGCAAACGATGACTTTTAGAATAATTACAAGCATCACAAAAAGGAAGAACAACAAAACTTTTAACTCCAATAGTTCTAAGGATGTTAATAGTTTTTGAAGTAGCTGGATGTCCAAGTCTTCTATGCCAATCAACAGCAGTAGCAGAAAATGCAGAAAAAATATTGTTACTACAAGAATTTGTAGAAGAACTCTTAATAGCAGAATCGATATCACTACCATGAACCAAGAAAGAAATACCATAAAGCCCATTAAAAATCTTGCCTTGTAGCGCAACTTGATGACTCTACTAATCCTTAACAACAAAGCAGTGTGAATAAAAGACAAAGTAAACACCATTTTCTTGAGAAAACTTAGAAACAGACAGCAGATTGTATTTGATATTAGGCACTAAAAGTACTTCAAACATCTTGAACATAGAAACACCATGAAAAACATACAACAAGCTAATGTGATAGATAACTAAGACATTTCCATTACCTACTATCACATTTTGAGACCCTGTATACGGTTCTTGAAAAGCAAAATGGGCTAAGTCTACAATAACATGGCAATTAGAGCCAGAATCCAAAATCCAAAAAGAATTTGAAGAAGACTTAGAAGTAAACAGTACAGATGAGCACACAAGCTTACCCACATACGCATGATTGAACCTCTGAGGGCATTGAGCACACACATGACCCTTAGTGTGACACAATTGACAGATTACTCTTGGTTCATTCATAAAGGGAGGTAGAAAATTGACTAGACATACTTGCATAACCATTACTCATACGATTCATTGAATTAACAACTAGGTTTCGATTTCGAGAACAATTACCAGAATTGTAGCCACCTCTACCTCCAAAATACTTTCGATTCCATGGCCTTTGATTATTGAAACGACCTTGATAAGAATCTTGCGGAGCTCGTGATGAACCAGTTTATTTTGAACAGTAACATTAGCACTAAGAATGGGATTCACAGAGGCAAAAGCAGAAGCTTTCATTCAAACTTCTTGAGCAAGGAGCAACCCTTGAAGATCATCAAAAGAGACCTGTTTAGCACAAAGTAAAACAAAAGTACCAAAATCTTGATACTCATCTCCAAGTCCTCGCAGAGTAATCAACACAGGATCCTCATCTGAAATCGGCATACGAGCAACAACAAGGGTATTGGCGATTCCAAGAATTTCAACAATATAATCACTGATAGGCATAGAACCCTTTTGTATCTAAAATAGCTGATTCTCAAGCTCCAAGATTTGACTTCTTGAGCCAAATGCAAACATGCGATGGAGTTTCGCCCAAGCTTCGTGAGATGTCATTGCTGCAACAATATCTTTCAGAGACCGAGGCCACAAGCAAACTCAGGATCAGTTGATTTTGGCAATCCCAAAGAGTCACAGATGAAATAGAGGAAGCCTCATCTTTAGAAATAAGGTAAGAATCAGATGATGGTCTTGGTAGAGATCCATCCAAATAGCCGTAGAGATCATACCCACGAAGTAACGGAGTGAACTGCGCCTTCTTGAGCAAGAAATTAGAAGAAGAAAGCTTGAGAGGTAAGGTGGCAGCAACGTTGATGGAGATGAGAGAAGAAGAAAGAACAAAAGCCATCGCAACCCTAGAGGAAGCCATCGCAGGAAACATTAGGGCAAACGCTCGAAATAGAACCTGATACCATGTAGTAAGTGAGATGTATTTCAATTGATATTAAGAAGTATTGTACAGAGAGTATTTATAGAAGTTTATACAATGTAAGAAGTAATTGTAGGTCTAAGTATAAAACTAACTATATGCTAATTGTGTATCCTTAACATCCACAAAAGAAAAGAATTGCTTTGTTTTGCTTTTTGAAGAGGAGAAGATCGAGGAATTGACCATGTTCGAACCAACCAATGGCACTGATAACGTTTGAGTCTTAAAGGCTGAAGTGATTTGGTCGGGTTCCGACCAAATACCACTGTTCAAGCTATGAACCGCAGTGCATATCTTGCCTTGCAAGACACCGTGGCAATGCGGATGAGTTCACAGTTGCTTTATGGGCTTTCTCGTATTTGGAAACGACTATACAAATCCAGAAGGAACCACAATCTAGCTATGCCAAGATTGAAAACCACCACTTTGTTGTGACTGTGAACTAAGACTTTTCGGCATCCCCTCCAAATACGACTTCTCATTCAACTTCATCTGATTGAAAGCAGAGAAGCAACCAACAGCTTCTGGATCTCTATCCACTGTTTGATGCTGTAGATTCCATTTGAATTCACTTAAAAGCATTGGGGAAGGTGTGTATATTCGGTAACGGTCTTTTAGAAGTATCGGTGAAGGTGTGTATATTCGGCAACAATTTTTAGAGCTGTCAGGAAAAATGTATATTCAGAACAGTTGCTCCAAGGGGGCAAGGAAAATAATCAACTAAGTTACCCAAAAAAAATAAGAATTATAGTTAACAAAAAAAAAATGGCGGAGACTTGGTAATTTAGATCATAGTATATTATTAGTAAAACTTAATGTTTTTTTAAAGAAAGATAGTAAACATGTCTTCAACAAGTGTCACCCCGATCCACTCAAAATGGAGGAATTATATCACACCCGTTAGTCGCAGCACCCTATAAATTGGCCTAAGCATAACCTTCCTTTCCATCTCACTTCTTGTATATTCAAATTCCACTCGAACAATTTCTTTTCTAAGAAACACCTCTTTCCATCCTCTTATAACCATCTACAATCGATCATCCATCATGTGGAGCAAAGCTCTCCTCCTTATGGGGTTCTTGTCTTTGGCCTCAGTTCAGGCAATCGCTACTTTCTCTCATCACCACCAGCAGCTAGGCCCTCAATATGCTGTCCAAGATACCGATGGCAATGACCTCCAAGCAGGGACGCCATACTACATTGTATCTGCTATAAGGGGAGGTACTGGTGGAGGTCTTTTGGTGGGTAGGAGAGAGAGCTCCACCGGTCAAAGCCAAACCACCCATACCCCTATAGTGCAACAAAGCTCCTATGATACGAACATGGGTACTCCAGTGATCTTCTCTCCAGCATCCTCAGAACGCCTAGAATTGGAGTTGCCTTCCACAGAAAGAGAGACAACGAGAATAGTGCAGGTATCGATGGATACAAACATTCGTTTCTCAGGAATTGAGAATAGAGTGTGGCAGGTGCAAGAGAGGAGGGAGCAAGCTGCAAGTTGGTGGGGGTTGTCATCAGCAAGGACTTCTAGTGTAAGGTATGTGACACTCAGAGGGAAGCCAGGGCACCCAGGGGAGTCAACAGTGAGGAATTGGTTTAGAATCGAGAGGATAAGCAAGGTTAACCCTATATACAGAATTGCCTACTGCCCCAACGTGTGTGAGTCATGCCATGTGGTCTGTGGAAGGGTTGGGATCATTACGGAGAGCGGCAAGAGATGGCTCTCAGTTTCAGAACACAGAGTGTTCCCTGTTGTCTTCATTAGAGCTAGAAATGATGAATAGAGAAAGAAGAAATACAAACTTGAATGGAATAAGAAAAGGAGAGTTCTTGATTCTAGCTGAACGGGAATAATAGCATAACGTGGCGTCTTTGGTTTTTGTTTCCTTTTAACTTATTTAGTTTTTATTTTTGTTAAAACTCATTTGAGTAGTCCAATATCATTCAATTTTTGTTGCTCTTTTATTTAGATATTACAGTTATTTTATGTAAGTAAGAAAAAGAAGGAACCAATGTGATGCATCTGAAAATTGTCTAGCCACCAGAGGCCTTTAAATTCCTACAACACGAACGTCAGATGTGGGAGAACTCAACAGTCAGGAAGCCACCTTTGATAGTTAAGTCAATAAGTGCACCATCAATGAACTCTAACCAGTTGCAAAGCTTAATTGAAAGATTTAATGGAGGAAAAACGTTTCTATTACCATTTCTTTGTGTTATACTTTGATTTATTTAGGGTTTACTCTCATTGCCGTCCGTTGGATCAATTCACAATTCCCATCTATAGCCGTCCATTGTAGGGTTTTTCTCCCTCAATCTGAGTTAGTTGGGGTTTCCATAAGGAGCACGATTGAGTATCCTAAACTTGGCGGGATCACGTTTCTTCCTATAACTGTCGAGTTCCTTCGTGCACAAGGCACCTCTAGGTTTACTTCTAGAATCGGTCCCTAACGGGGTGATTGCACCATCCGTGGTTAGACCTGGTTGGCTATAATTTTTTACTTATCACGAGCCCCCCAGGCTTATTGAGCCATGGGCATCATAAAGGGAAGATTAAACGATTCCAAATTTCCTGAATGTCCTCCAAACGTCACATTTATTGTCAGAAACGTTATCTCCTCTGGAGCCGCACTCATTCAATACAAAAAGCCATCATGGCATTCTTTTCCCGAACCATCACCTTTTTTCGGTCGTTGATCCTTGGTTAATCTCGTTCACTGGATTCCTGGTGTCGAACCGTCTCCTATTCTCGATCGTCTATCGGAATTGATCATGTTCATCCAAATCCATCTCTGGTTTATTTAAACCCCCCTTTGCCTTCATTTCGTTTCCCACTTGGCCATTTTGCAAATTACTTTCTAGAGTGTTAGTGAGCTTATGCTTTCGTCTTCAACCTACAAGCTTCAAGACTCTTACTCAAATTTCTCAAACAAGTAAGTGCTTCTTCCTTTAAAAACTTCATCTTTCCTTCATTGGCTTATTTTTCTCTTCTCCTTTTTGTTTTTTCATTTTCTACTAGGTTTGAATTCCTTGTAGTTTAGGGATTTCCCAATTGTTCCTTCCTACCTGAGGTCATTCCTTTCTCCCTTTTTTTCCTTTTATCTATTTTTATTTTTATTTCTTTCTTGATAATGGCTAGTGGGAGAATATATGAGGATGATTCTATAGACCAAATGGTCAAGGGTGATGATTTAGCTAATCAACCTAGCCCTTTTACCTTTGTAGAGCTGTCTAGAGACAAAAAATGTTAGGGTTAGTGACCATTGGTTTGGTCCTTCTACCAAATCTACCTATAGAGAGCAGACAGGAAACCCAATGGAGGGTGAAGTTGCTACCTCACCTCCTACTTCCCGAAAGAAAAAAGCTTCTTCAAAGCTGATGTTGGTAGCTCCCGACTATCAAAAAGGCCATCTCAGGGTCCAAGTTTCTTTGTTTCTCATGTTCGTCTTGCTGAACTCGATAACAATTTGAATAGCTACTCCCTTCTTTTCAGCTATTTCCTTGGGGCCCCTAACCCCAATGAAAGGGTTAACTCTATCAATCTACACCAGCACCCTGAAGAGTGAGGTTAGGTTTCTTTTTTTTTTTTTTTTTTCTCTCCATTATTCAATGCTATTCTTAACCACTTGGAGTTATGCCTCAAGACGCTTCTACCGAACAGCTGGTGCCACATGGTTGGCTTCATAGGCCTCTGCTTCGATTTAGGTATTGCCCCTTCTCTGCCTCTTTTTTTCACATTTCTACTATCTCAGCAAATCTAATCCACCTGGTTGGGTCTTTTTTTCCCAAACACCACAGAAGTGAACTGGGATGGTCAGGCAGTATCGTCGCCGACAATACTTGCCCCTCTAACCATAAAGGGAGGCGCCATCGTTTCTATTATGCAGAGCGCCTCCTAAAGATTTCAACTTCCCGATCAATTGGTGTTGAAAAGATGGATTGAGGTTTCCTAATTAGAATATGATTATGTTTCCTCATAAGTCTAGAGTTTTATTTCTATATTTCCTTTTCCTACTTAATATAGGACTTAACTAAGTTGTAACTATAAATACCCTATTGGGGTCTTGTGAATAAAATATTTTTAGAGGAGCAATTCCTCACATTACAACACTTGGAACCATCAGGACTCATACACCGAGGTGAATCGTCCTCTTCCTTTATCTTCTGATGAGGACAGAGCCGTTCAAACGATAAAGTCCATTCAAGCGCGTTAGGAGATCCATGGACACGCCCTGGAGTACGAAGCTGTGCTCAAAAGGGGGAAAGGGGTTAAGCGCTCAGTGAGCTCTCGATCATCTGTTTAATTTTTACTTTGATGTTGGTCTTCCATTTTACTAACTCTCATTATTTTTCATTATGTAGTGGCTCCAAAATACAACCCCAATGCAATAAAGGCCATGGCCTTTGAGGGACTTGAAGCTGCCGAAGATAGGGTGATTTTGAAGAAGAGAAAAGAGCCCGAACCCGCCAACCTGACCCCCAAGGCTCCCTCACAGGCCCCCAAAGGTCTATTAAAAATCCTCCAGAAGATAAATGGAAAGGCCCTGATTGACGTGGCAGAGTTGACCCAAGACGGCATTAACCTGTTGAAGAAGAGGCACGATCTTCTTTATGATGTTGCATCAAAAAGGGATTGAGTGGAGCAGGGGACCTGTACATTCGTCCCTGGAAGCTTACAATTCATTCCTGCATCTCTAGGGATCCGAACATAGCACTAGAGTGGGCAACCAATGTTTGAGCATTGGTGTACTTGTTTGACTAAGGTTTGGAATGTTGGAGAGGTAATGGGTGGTGTTGACATGTGTGAGGTTGGTTATAGCACAGTTGATTGCACACACATGATGGTTCCTATTTTACTTTGTATGGAATTATGTGTATCCTTGGTTTTTAGAGAGGTTTTGATCTCCATTTTTATCCTAGATAGTGTTGGTATTGACATAGGTGTTGTCAAGGGATATTCTCACTGGTTGTTGAGGTTCACATATGTTTCAGGGGTGTGGTTTTGTCAACTTGTATAGTTTGGGTGGGAGTACTTACCTTTAAGGTGTCTTGGGTTTATGTTACTTGTCTAATGGGTTGGTTTGCACCAATGTTGCATGCTAGGTTAGGTCATGCTGATAGTTGGACTTTAGAGCTTGTGTGCATTGTGTCCTAGGCATCAACATAGGTGGTGATTGGAATTTGTTCCCTCCCATCTAGTGTTTCATTAATGTGTTCTTATGGGATCAATGTAGTTATTGAGTCTTATGGGGTTTACTTTTTTTTTTTTTTTTTTTATCCTAGTTGGTGTCTACTCTAAGGTGACCTGGATGTGTCTGGTGATTGACTTGTGCCCTCCTTGTGATGTGTGGGTGGTGCGGTCTCGGTCTGAGTAGTAGTTACTAGACCAGTGATAGAGTTGGAAGAGTAGTTGCCTTTGGGTTGCCTTGAGTGATTGTTTGATTGTTTCTTTACATTTTCACCTTGTTGTTATATGTAAGTCTATAAGAGTCTACATCATGTTTTGGGTCATTGGATGTTTATTGTCTTTTTTCACAATAATTTAGAAGAGTTTATTTGTTACTTCTTTAGGCATTTTAACAACTAAGTTGATATCTATGTGTTTATCAATGTGTGGTATGTTTGGGTCTATTAACTTTGTTAAAATGCCTTGATACCATCAACTTCTTTGGGTGGTATGGTTTGGTCTATTAACTTTGTATTTCAGTGTTTTATATATTTCTTTCTTTCATCCCCCCTCCAAATAAAAATAAAAAAAAAGGAAAAAGTAGGATTTTCTTAGAACCAAGGTTTGAAGTATCTAATGATATGATATGATATTAGTTGACAGTTATTCATAGACAAACTCCCCCCCCCCTCAAAGAGCATGTATAGGAGTGCACCAAAATGTATTGGCCAACATGGCCAACACGAGATGATAAATTTCTTAAAAATGTTGAATTAGTTCATCCTATACTTGCACTAATGTTGTTAGATTTACTTTTAACTGGCCACATTTAGTTGGATAAGATGACCGAGGAAGGTTATGGATGAAAACTATACCAGATTCACAATTATATCTAATTAATACATGAAGAGCTTCAGACAAGGCAAAATCACGCAAACCACTCACCTTGATGGATTCTTTATGGAGTATTTTATGTGTGGATCCTCTTAGTAGATCATAAACTAATGTTGGGTCCCCTTAGTGTAATATATAACGTGTGGGTCCTAGCCAATATTCAAATTTCAAACTTGGAGGGACCAAAATGCCCCTCAATGTGATTATACATTGTGTTATGACTAAAATACCCTTTAATCCTAAATTTATCTTTTTTAATCATTATTTTATTCTCTACTATTCTACCACCGTCACTTCCATCTCCATCAAGATTAACTTTGCCATTGAATACCAACGAACAACATCTGGCGCTCGATGAAGGCTACTTGCAAGTAAGCCACTAGTTTTGTAATAGATAGATTTGGAAACGAAAGGGGAAATAAATAAATAATTAAAGCAATTCCCGCCACAATAATGGCTGACCCAAACAATACTGAAGTCATTTGTTGTGTTGATAGAAAATGGAGGATTTCCCTATTGAAGCTTGAAAATTGGATTTCATTTTCAACTAAAACCACTCACACTATCTTAGGGAGTTTTCCATCCAATCAAGTCGATTTTTCTGGTGGTTTTTTGCTAGAGCTCGAAGAAACTGACCTTCGACAGGGGATGATGCATCACAACAACCTCTCAAAGCAAACATAAACTCCCTCTAGTTCATTGATGTGGTCATAGATGGCCCGTCATGCATTTGTCTTTGTTATGAATGTAACTTGCTAGTCTCCCAATTCCATAAGGAGACTAACAGAGAGGGGGAGTTAATTATAATTTAACTTATTGTGGAACTGTTACTCTTTTATATTTAAAGATAATGAAACCTCACCTCAGAAATATGTTGATTGTGGTTTTCTTGCCGTGGATGTAGATTTCACAATTAATGCCGAAACATGTTAATTCTTTGGTTCTTGTGTATGAATGTTTATGATAAACTTAACTGGTACCAGAGCAATGTTCTTACCGAAGGTGTGTAAAGAACTAGAAAGGAGAGAATAGGTGTCAGGAACAGGAATTGATCGAAGAAACCAAAAGACAGAGATCAGTCTGCTACACTGTCTAAGATTGTACAAGAAGAATCTCCATATTAATCTGGTATCGCTCTTGATCACCAAATCTATAGTTCAATCTTTCCGAAATACACCAAAATCTAGTGTGAGGAAAAGGTCCCCCAACGATACTTGCTGCTGAAGAAGAACCCTAGTTCTTGAACTTTCAGAATGAAAGTGCACTCCAAAAGCCAAAAGAACATGTTTGGTTAGAAGAAAATTAAAGAAAAAAAAAAGGAGGCGGCAGCAAGGTAAGCAATCCGTTCGTGGAAGAAAGAAGTTTATTTAATCTTTTATTTGAAGTTTTTTAATTCTTGCAATGATTACCTTGGTGATTGAAAAGAAAAATAGAAAAAGCAATGATTACGTTGGATGATTGAAAAAAAGTAAAAGTAAAAAGGGATTGAGAGGTTCAAAAGCTAAGAGGTGAATCCTTAAAAAAAAAATCGATTGGAGAAAAGACAAAAGAGGTAAGATGATTTTTATTATTATTTTTTTTATTATCGGATCGGTATCGTACAAGTTGTTTCCATAGGATTTTGTGTGAAGATGTTTGTATGGGGTTAGGTGGTCTTAAGGTTTTTGGACATTCCAGACTCAGTGGAAGTAACGAATCGAGGAGATTTTGTTTTGTTGGTATTTGATATTGTGGGTTCGTACAGAAACCAATGGTCAGGTTCTTTAAATTTCCCACGGAAAGTTCTTTGGCAATACAACACTCTCTTGGAAAAGTTATATCTTTACTACAAAGCTTCATTCAGTTGGTACGTACTACTCTTTGCCTCTCTACTTTTTAGAATTTATTTATAATGCATTCGGATGCAATCAACAATATGTGTCGATCTACCCATCTTTAATCTGATTTGAGCACTAATAAATTACAATCTTATCCTCCTATTACTATTGCTAATGGTACTATTGTCCCAATTCAGAGTCAAAGGAAATTGAATCTATTTTCATCCAAGACTGATGCATTATTTGTACCATCATTGTTTGTAAATTTTTTATCAGTTAGTAAAATTACTCAGAGTTTAAATTGTAATGTGATCTTTTCAAAGGACAAGGTAGTGTTCTAAGAAAGTTTAACAAAGACAACGATTGGTGAAGGTAGACTGTAAAATGGACTCTATATGTTAGATTCTACAAATAGCGCCTTGACTTTATGAATAATCATAAAAAATTCAACTCGTGCATTGCCGTATGGGTCACTCTTCTGATAAGATTTTACAATATTTAAATCCTTGTTTATCTTTTAATTCTACTATTTGTGATGCCTGTCATTTCTCCAAGCAACATAGATTACCGTTTCCACATAGTACTCATATTTCAAATGCATTATTTGATCTAGTGCATTTTGATGTTTGACATTCTCCTATAGACTCTAGAGATGGATTCAGGTATTTTGTTTCATTTGTTGATGATAAATCTCAGGTTACATGGTTATATTTATTGTCTTCCAAGAATGAAGTGCTATAGATGTTTCAGGAATTTTTGCCAGATGGTTTTGACTTAGTATCAAACTCGCATTAAAGTTTTGCAAATAGATAATGAGACAAATTACACCCATAGGCTCTTTCAATCATATTTCAAAAGTTTAGGAATCTTACATCAAACTTCATGCGCAGGGACTCCTCAACAAAATTGGATTGTTGAACGCAAAAATAGACATATACTTGAGGTGACCCGATCTTTAGTATTTCATGGGAATCTTCCCAAAACTTATTGGTCAGATGCTGTCAGCACAAGTTATTACTTAATCAACCATCTCCCCAATACAATTTTGAACTTTAAGATACCCTTAGAGGTTCTATATGATCGTCCCATCGTGACGTCTCATCTTTGAGTTTTTGGTTGCATTGTTTATGTTCATGCCCAGGATGGTGATGAACTTGATCCCCATGCTCACAAATGTGTGCTTTTGGGATGCTCTTTTACTATAAAGGGTTACAAGTTCTTTGACCCATCTACGGGTAAACTTTTTATTTCATGGGATGTGTCTTTTGATGAAACTCAGATGTTCTTTTCTAGTAGGAAGCAAACTTAAGAAGAGCAAGATTAGAGTGAATTTGTTCCTGTCCCGTTACGAGATATACCAGACAACATGTCTGCAAGGGGCGATGCTAATGAAGACAATGTTATGGGCAACAATACCCATTTCAAGAAATGACACCACTAAAGGTTGCACTGTTATAGGTGATGTAAGTAAATATACTGAAAAAACTACATGGTGAAGCAACTACAAATGTTCCTATTGTAGGAAATGATACAGTTGAAACTATGGTGCACTTACCAATTTGCAGATCTACTAGGGTCTCTCAGCCTTCAGTGAGATTGCGTGAGTTTACCACTTATCATACAGCTAAGTTCCCAATTCAATCTCATATAAGTTATGATCATATCTCCCCTCTATTTTGCATATCTTTCGGCCATTGAAGACCACAAGGAGCTAGCCAATTTTATTTAAGCTAAGAATTTACCTAAATGGGTGAAGGCTATGAATGAGGAACTAGAAGCTCTTCATAAAAATAAAATTTGGGATATAGTGCAACTCCCAAGTGGCAAACATTCAATTGGATGTCGTTGGGTCTACAAAACCAAATTCAAGAATAATGGGACTCTAGAGAGATGGACACACAAACATTGAAGGATGTGCCGATACAGATTGGGCTGGCAATCCTATTGATTGAAGATCAATTATTGGCTTTTGCATATTCGTAGGAGAAAATTTAGTCTCTTGGAGAAGTAAAAAATAAAATATTGTTGCTCGTTCTAGTGCAAAAGAAAAGTACACAGCAATGGCATTTGCAACTAGTGAATTAATCTAGATTGGTGTCCTACTTCAAGAATTGGGGGTGAGAAGTTCTAAAAACCCATGAAGTTGTTCTGAGACAATCAAGCAGCTACACACATTGCCTCTAATTCGATGTTTCATGAAAAAACTAAGCACATTGAAGTTGATTGTCATTTTTTTCATGAGAAGGTTCAGGATGGAACTCTAGAAACCCCTTATGTAAGAAGTGAAAATTAGCTTGCAGATGTCTTCACCAAAGCCTTGTCAAAGGGATTGTTTCAAGTTGCATTTAGCAAATTGACCTTAGATGATGTCTTCGATCCATCTTGAGGGGGAGTGTTATAAATGTAACTTGCTAGTCTCCCAACTCCATAAGGAGACTAGCAAAGAGGAGGAATTATATTGAAATTTAACTTCTTATGGAACTCTTACTCTTTTCTACATAAAGATAATGAAACTTCATCCCAGAAATATGATGATTGGGGTTTTCTTGCGGTGGATGTATTCTTCACAATGAATGCTGAACCACGTTAATTCTTTGGTTCTTGTGTGTGGATGTTTATGATAAACTTAACCCCTTTCTTCTTCCTCAGGCTAACTGCATCCACCCGAGAACCCATAGCCCTATTGCCTCGGAAGGGTTCGTTTATCTCATAATCCTCCACAGAGTCCTTCAAAGAAGAAGAGGAAAACACATTTTAGAACCTTAAAATAAACAAACAAGTTGTTGACGCTCTGATTCTGCAATTTGCAAAAGTGATTGAATTGAAGAATATTCATGAATAATTGGTGCTATATCCCGCAAGAGAAAAGAATTGCTTTGCTTTTTGATGTCACAAGATTTTAGTTCCCATCGATGGGAGGAGAAGATCGAGGAATTGGCCATGTTTGGACCAACCAATGGCGCTGATAACGTTTGGGTTCCGACCAAATACCACTGGCAAGATTGGTAATAGGCTTCAAGCTCTAAACTGCAGTGCATATATATCTTGCCTTGGAGAACGCCGGCAAAAATGCAGATGAGTTCACAAGTGACTGCAGTTGGTTTGTGGACTTTCTCATATTTGGAACGATGATACAAATCCCCAAGGAACTAAAGTCTAGCTATGCCAAGATTGAAAACCACCACTTTTTTGTGACTGTGAACTAAGACTTCTCGGCATCCCCTCCAAGTACGACTTCTCATTCAACTTCATCTGATCGATAGCAGAGAAGCAACCAACAGTTTTTGGATCTCTATCCACTGTTTGACGCTGCAGATTCCATTTGAATTCACTTAAAAGCATTGGGAAGGTGTGTATATTCGACAACGGTCTTTTAGAAGCATAGGCGAAGGTGTGTATATTCGGCAACAGTTTTTAGAGCGGTCATGAAAATGTATATTCAGGGACAGTTTCTCCAAGGTGTCAGGGAAATTAATCAACTAAGTTACCCAACAAAAAATAAGAATTATAATTAAAAATAAAAAAATGGCGGAGACTTGGTATTTTAGATCATAGTATAATATTAGTAAAACATAACTTTTTTTTAAAGAAGGATAGTAAACATGTCTTCAACAAGTGTCATCCTGATCCACTCAAATTGGAGGAATTATATCGCACCCGTTAGTTGCAGCACCCTATAAATTGGCCTAAGCATAACTTTCCATTCCATCTCACTTCTTGTATATTCAAATTCCACTCGAACAATTTCTTTTCTAAGAAACACCACTTTCCTTCCTTTTATAACCATCAGCAATCGATCATCCATCATGTGGAGCAAAGCTCTCCTCCTTATGGGGTTCTTGTCTTTGGCCTCGGTTCAGGCAATAGCTACTTTCTCTCATCACCAGCAGCAGCTAAGCCCTCAATATGCCGGCAAGATACCGATGGCAATGACCTCCAAGCAGGGATGCCATACTACATTGTATCTGCTATAAGGGGAGGTGCCGGTGGAGGTCTTTTGGTGGGTAGGAGAGAGAGCTCCACCGGTCAAAGCCAAACCACCCATACCCCTATAGTGCAACAAAGCTCCTATGATAGGAACATGGGTACTCCAGTGATCTTCTCTCCAGCATCCTTAGAACGCTTAGAATTGGGGTTGCCATCCACAGAAGGAGAGACAACGAGAATAGTTCAGGAATCGATGGATACAAACATTCGTTTCTCGGGAATTGAGAATAGAGTGTGGCAGGTGAAAGAGAGGAGGGAGCAAGCTGCAAGTTGGTGGTGGTTGTCATCAGCAAGGACTTCTAGTGTAAGGTATGTGACACTCAGAGGGAAGCCAGGGCACACAGGGGAGTCAACAGTAAGGAATTGGTTTAGAATCGAGAGGATAAGCAAGGTTAACCCTATATACAGAATTGCCTACTGCCCCAACGTGTGTGTGTCATGCCATGTGGTCTGTGGAAGGGTTGGGATCAATACGGAGAGCGGCAAGAGATGGCTCTCAGTTTCAGAACAAAGAGTGTTCCCTGTTGTCTTTATTAGAGCTAGAAATGATGAATAGAGAAAGAAGGAATACAAACTTGAATGTAATAAGAAAAGGAGAGTTCTTGATTCTAGCTGAATGGGAATAATAGCATAACGTGGCGTCTTTGGTTTTTCTTTCCTTATAACTTATTTAGTTTTTATTTTTGTGAAAACTCATTTGAATAGTCCAATATCATTCAATTTTTGTCATTCTTTTATTTATTTATATTTTTTTGTCAAAAGTTTCATGGCAAGGGATGGTTGCCGCTAGTTTGGTGGCCTTTGCATAGCCATGTGCATAATGAGGATATGGATTTTCATTCATGGTAATTAAGTATAAGGGTTCCATTGCTCCTACAGGATGGTTTATTTTTATTTTTATTTATTTAAATTAGAAAAATAATTTTAAAGGAACAGAGTGTGATTACACTTCAATTGGTTTACATAATAATTTTGGAGATTTTTTTATATCGAAAAAAATAGATTATGTATAAAAGGGGCACAGATGACATGATACAAAATCGTGTCAGAGACTCATAATTGAGAAAAGAGCAAGGTTAGTTATTAATTACCCCGAGGAGAGAATTGTTGGTGCGAGTATATATTATCCTTGTCCAAGTGGCTCAAAAAGGTTCACCTTTCTTCAATATTAAATATGATAACTTTTGTTGGCTAAACTATACATGTTTTATCAGACAAGATATATACCTAATAGCATCCTATACGTGAATAAGTAACATGTCTACCAAAAAAATAAAATAAAATAAGTAACATGGAATAACACGTATAGTATGGATTTTGAATGATTGAATTGTGATATCTATCATTTAGATATTACAGTTATTTTATGTAAATAAGAAAAAGAAGGAACCAATGTGATGCATCTGAAAATTGTCTAACCACCAGAGGTCTTCAAATTCCTACAACACGAACGTTAGATGTGGGCGGACTCAATTTTCAGGAAGCCACCTCCGATAGTTAAGTCAATAAGTGCATCATCAATGAACTCTAAATAGTTGCAAAGCTTAATTGAAAGATTTAATGGAGGAAAAATGTTTGAATTACCATTTATTTGTGTTATACTTTGATTTATTTAGGGTTTACTCTCATTGCCGTCCATTGGATCAATTCAGAAGTCCCACCTGTAGCCGTCAATTGTAGGGTTTTCCTCCCTCAATTTGAGTTAATTGTGGTTTCCATGTGTAGCACAATTGCATATCCTGAACTTGGCGGGATCACGTTTCTTCATATAACCATCCAGTTCCTCGTGCTTAAGGCACCTTTGGGTTTATTTCTAGAACCGGTCCCTAATGGGGTGATTGCACGTCCTTGGTTTGACCTGGTTGGCTATGGTTTTTTACTTATCACGAGCCCCCTAGGCAGATTGATCGGGATCGAGTGACTGATCATTTGGTATGTTTCTCTCGATCACGAACCATGGGCATAATAAAGGGAAGATTAAATGATTTCAAGTTTCCCAAATGTCCTCCAAATGTCACATTTATTGTCAGAAATGTTATGTCCTCTCGAGCCGCACTCATTCAGTATAAAAAGCCATCATGGCGTTCTTTTTCTCGAACCATCACCTTTTTTCGGTCATTGATCCTTGGTTAATCTCATTCATTGGATTCCTGGTCTCGAAACGTCTCCTATTCTAGATTGTCAATCGGAATTGATCCTGTTTGTCCAAATCCATCTCTGGGTTTATTTAAACCCCCCTTAGCCTTCATTTCGTTTCCTCACTTTGCCATCTTGCAAATTACTTTCTAGAGTGTTAGTGAGCTTCTGCGTTCATCTTCAACCTACAAGCTTCAAGAATCTTACTCAATTTTCTCAAACAAGTAAGTGCTTCTTCCCTTAGAAACTTCTTCTTTCCTTCATTGGCTTATTTTCCTCTTCTCCTTTCTGTTTTTTCATTTTCTACTCGATTCAAATTCCCTGTAGTTTAGGGATTTCCCAATTGTTCCTTCCTACTTGAGGTCATTCCCTTCTCCCTTTTTTCTTTTTATCTCTTTTTTATTTTTAGTTTTTATTTCTTTCTTGATTACGGCTATATAGTGGGAGAATATCTGAGGATGATTCTATAGACCAAATGGTCGAGGGTGATGATTTAGCCAATTAACCCAGTCCTTCTACCTTTGTAGAGCTGTTTGGAGACAAAAACATTAGGGTTAGTGACCATTGGTTCAGTCCTTCTACAAAATCTACCTGTAGAGAGCAGACTGGAAACCCAATGGACGGTGAAGTTGCTACCTCACCTCCTACTCCCTGAAAGAAAAAAGCTTCTTCAAAAGTTGCTGCTGGTAGCTCTCGACTGTCAAAAAGGCCATCTAAGGGTCCAAGTTTCTTTGTTTCTCATGTTTGTCTTGCTGAACTTGACGACAATTTGAATAGCTACTCCCTTCTTTTCAGCGATCTCCTTGGGGTCCCTAACCCTAATGAAAGGATTAACTTTGTTGATCTACACCAACACCTTGAAGAGTGAGGTTATGTTTCTTTTTCTCTCTCCATTATTCAGTGCTATTCTTAACCACTGGGTGTTATGCCTTAGGATGCTTCTACCGAACAGCTGGCGCCACATTGTTGGCTTCATAGGCCTCTGCTTCGCGTTAGGTATTGCCCCTTATCTTCCTCTTTTTTTCACATTTCTACTATCTTAGCAAATCTAACCCGCCTGGTTGGGTCTTTTTTCTTTTCTCCCAAACACCACAGAAGTGAACTAGGATGGTTGGGCAGTATCGTCACTGACAGTACTTGCCCCTCTAACCGAAAAGGGTGGCGCCATCGGTTTCTATTATGCCAAGCGCCTCCTGAAGATTTTCCCGATCACTTGGAATCATCAGGACTCGTACACCCAAGTGAATCATCCTCTTCCTTTATCTTCCAATGAGGACAACATCGTTCAAACGATAAAAGTCCATTCAGGTGTGTCAGGAGATCCATGGACACACCATGGAATACGAAGCTGTGCTCTGATGGTGGGTTCTAGCCCCCAGTGAGCTCTCGACCGTCTGTTTAATTTTTACTTTGATGTTGGTCTTCCATTTTACTAACTCTCATTCTTTTTCATTATGTAGTGCCTCCAAAATACAACCCCAACGCAATAAAGGCCATGGCCTCTGAGGGGCTCAAATCCACCGAAGATAGGGTGATTTCGAAGAAGAGAAAAGAGCCCGAACCCGCCAACCTGATTCCCAAGGTTCCCTCACAGGCCCCCAAAGGTTTGTTGAAAATCCTCCAAAAGATAAATGGAAAGGCCCTTGTTGACGTGGCAAAGTTGACCCAAGACGGCATTAACCTAGCCAAGAAGAGGCACGATCTTCTTGATGATGTTGCACCAAAGAGGGATCAGGTGGAGCAGGGGACTTGTACATTCCTCCCTTGAAGCTTACAATTCACAACCACGTCTATACTGATCCGAACCTAGCACTAGAGTGGGCAACCAATGTTTGAGCATTGGTGTAATTGTTTGACTAAGGTTCGGAATGCTGGAGAGGTAATGGGTGGTGTTGACACGTGTGAGGTTGGTTCTAGTATAGTTGGTTGCACACACATGATGGTTCTTATTTTACTTTTTATGGAATTATGTGTACCCCTGATCTTTGGAGAGGTTTTGAGCTCCATTTTTATCCTAGATAGTGCTGGTATTGACATAGGTGTTGTCAAGGGGTATCCTCACTTGTTGTTGAGGTTCACATGTGTTTCAGGGGTGTGGTTCTGTCAACTTGTATAGTTTGGGTGGGAGCACTTACCTTTAAGGTGTCTCGGGTTTATGTTACTTGTCTAATGGTTGGTTTGTACCAGCGTGGCATGCTAGGTGCCTAGGTTAGGTCATGTTGGTAGTTGGACTTTAGAGCTTGTGTGCATTGTGTCCTAAGCATCAACATAGGTGGTGATTGGAATTTCTTCCCTCACATCTAGTGTTTCATTAATGCAGTCATGTGGGATCGATGTAGTTATTGAGTCTTATGGGGTTTACTTCTTCTTCCTTTTTCTTTTTCTTTTTTTTATCCCTGGTTGGTGTCTACTCTAAGGTGACTTGGGTGTGTCTGGTGATTGACTTGTGCCCTCCTTGTGATGTGTGGGTGGTGTGGTCTTGGTCTGAGTAGTAGTTATTAGATCATTGATAGAATTGGAAGAGTAGTTGCCTTTGGGTTGCCTTGAGTGATTTTTTGATTGTTTCTTTACATTTTTACCTTGTTGTTACATGTAAGTCTATAAGAGTCTACATCATGCTTTGGGTAATTTGATGTTTATTGTCTTTCTTCACAATAATTTAGAAGAGAGAATTTATTTGCAACTTCTTTAGGGCCTGTTTGGTTACATGAGTCTGGAGATTTCAAATATCTAGAGATTTCAAATGTATGGAGTCATAATTTTTAAAATTAAATGTTTGGTTGTGGAATGAAATTTGTGGATTCATTCAGAAAAACTATTTGATCATGTGATTTTTGTAAATGTGTAAATGTATAGCTTTTTTGAAATCTCTGGATTTCACCCCTTACCCATAAATCTACAGATTCACATTTTTAGTGTAAAAAGGTGAATCTCTAGATTTCATGAATCTGGAGATTTTTACAACCAAACGGGTATAATTCTCAGATTCATGTATCCAGAGATTTGAAATCTCTAAATTCAAATAACCAAACAGGCCCTTAGGCATTTTAAAAACTAAATTAGAAATATGACTTTTTTAAAAGAATCCTCTTGTGCATGATTTGTTTCCTTTCATTGGTATTGCTACTTTTGTGTTTTGTTGTTTTGCAGGTACATTGGCAATGACAGTTGAAGTCCAGTCAACTATGATGAGGGATAACTTATAGATTAAGCGGGAGAATTGTAAGGGTCTAATATGTAATTTGCTATTTTTTATTGGATTATGGGTTTAAGTTTAGCTTGAACCATCTTAAACTGGCGCCTATACTACCAATTTAGACTATGCTATTTATACTTGGGTTTGTTCATGTATTTGGGTTCGATTAGTTTTTTGGGGTCAATATTTTGGGTCTCTCTCTCTCTCTCTCTCTCTCTCTCTCTCTCTCTGTGTCTGTATGAACAATGAATTTGAGCATAGTTCATGCTATTGTGATCGCCTCTCCGATGGCGTTTTTCAACTGTAAATTTTGTACACAAACTTGTAAGGTTTTCTAGCTTCATATATACTGGACTGGGCCTCTTTCTTGAGCCCCAGAGATGTAGGTCATATGACTGAACTCCATCATCAATTGTATGATTTGATCTCTGTTGGTGTCTTCTCCTTTTCTTTCTGCTTTATCACCATTCAAGTGTGTTGAAGGTCACAGCATTTCTCAATTACTTCATTGCAAGGGACGCTTGCCTTTGCATAACCATGCGTAATGAAGAGATGAATGACCACATCAATAGCTATTTTGGAAGGCATTTTGCATGAAGTTCATTTGGCGAACCGCCAGGGGTTGTTAGTACTCGGATTTAGACCAGCTATGCTAATATTTCCGAGATGCTGCCTCACCCTTATGGCCACCCCAATTTGGCTCCAATTTTATTTCATATACCTCGTGTCCACCCAGATGCTTTGTTCTGTAATATTCCGCTTAAACCATTACAATATAATTTAGAACAATTCCTACTCTGGAATTCACAACAGGGTAGTTCTTACTTCTTCCCGTGTTGTAATCAAGAGTAATAGTATGGTTGGGTCTATTAACTTTGTATTTCAATGTTTTATATATTTCTTTCTTTCATCTCCCTCCCAAAAAAAATAATAAATAAATAGAAAAGAAAAGAAAAAGTAGGATCTTCTTAGAACCAAGGTTTGAAATATCTAATGATATGATATGATATGATATTAGTCGACACTTATTCATAGACAAACTCCCCCCCCCCCCCAAAAGAGCACGTATAGGAGTGCACCAAAATGTATTGGGCAACATGGCCAACACGGGACGATAAATTCTTAAAATTGTTGAATTGGTTCCTCCTATAGTGGCACTAATGTTGTTAGATTTACTTTTAACTGGCCACATGTAGTTGGATAAGATGACTAAGGAAGGTTAGGGACAAAAACTATACCAGATTCACAATTATATCTAATTAATACATGAAGAGCTTCAGACAAGGCAAAATCACGCAAACCACTCACCATGATGGATTCTTTATGGAGTATTCTACGTGTGGGTCCTTTTAGTAGATCATAAACTAATATTGGGTCCCCTTACTATATAATGTGTGGGTCCTAGCCAATATTCAAATTTCAAACTTGGTGGAGAATACCCTTTAATGTTGAAAACGATTGAGGGATCTGCACACACACCAGAACTGTTGTTGTAATCACATTACTCCTTTAGAGCTAAAACGTACATGAAGTACTTTCTTTAAGGTATTTAGACACCCCGAATTGTGCTATACGGGTTCTAAAAGTGTCTTCACCCCAAGATCAGTCAGCCCAAACCTTTAAGGTTGCACCCTAGAAAGGTTTACTCAAGGTATAATTAGGTTATGTTCACTGCTTAACAGAATAACAGGGAGAGAGAGAGAGAGAGAGAGAAAGAGGAGGAATTCTGTGTGTCAAGAATGAGCATGAAATTAAGTTTATATAGAGCCCCAAAGGCTGTGGGTGAAAGGGTAAGGCTGTGAGGGTACCTTTCAGCTCAACTCTCTTCAACAAGGTACCTCCAGCTGACCTCCCTACAGGAGAGTGCCACTCAAATGGCATCTCCACGTATTCACCCAGTAGTGGGCTTTCCAGAATAGGGCCCATGACAAACTGGGCCTTCCGGATCAAAGCCCAGGTCCCAAGTCCCAAGTCCCAAGTCCCAAGTCATATATATATATATAATCATGGCAGGGTAACTCCGCCAGTGTTTTGCTGCCGGTCCCAAGCCCAGGTAAAGGAGGAGGGTTGGTGCGTCAGGTCGGCAGCCGGCACCGGAAAAAATCTAGCCAAACCTTTTTTCATGGATTCGACCTTATATGATAAAAGCTATGCTAGGGCGTTCCCCGACAAAAGAAGCGACGCGCTACACTATGGCCCGGGTGTAGTGATAAGTGGGCAAGGGTTAGCTAGGGCGTCCCCTGTAAGCGACGCGTCGCATCGGCGCCCGGATGCGGTGATAAGTAGGCAAGGGTTCCCGCGCCGTGGACGAGTGCGGGTAAAGAAGCTAGTCCATAAGCATAAGCGTAGGATTAGATTGGCATCTTGTCTTGGAACATAGGATCTCTAACTGGTAAGAGCTTAGAATTGATAGATGTTATGAGGAGAAGAAGGATTAATGTAGCTTGCATTCAAGAGACTAGATGGAGGGGTAAAAAAGCCAAAGAGTTTGATGACTTTAAACTTTGGTATACTGGGGATAAAACAAATAAAAATGGAGTGGGTATAATTGTGGATAAAGATTTAAAAAATGATGTGGTGGATGTTAAAAGAGTGGGTGATAGGATTATTGCTATCAAGCTTGTAATGGAGAAAGAGTTCGTAAATATAATTTGTGCATATGCACCTCAAGTAGGACTAGATGAAAGTCTAAAGCTAGAATTTTGGGAAAATATGGGTGGATTACTGCAAGGAATTCGCCAAGGAGAAAAGATTATCATAGGAGGTGATTTAAATGGACATATTGGAAAAGATCAAAGAGGATATGAGAGTGTTCATGGAGGTTATGGTTTTGGAGAAAGGAATGACGAGGGGATTTCAATTTTGGATTTTGCTACTGCTTTTGATCTATCTATTATAAATACTTACTTCAAAAAGAGAGATGAGCATTTTATTACTTTCAAAAGTAGACAGCATAGAAGCCAAATAGATTTCTTCCTAACTAGAAGGACTGATAGATTGTTGTGCAAGGATTGCAAGGTGATACCGGGGGAAAGCTTAACTGCACAACATAGACTTGTAGTCTTGGATATGTGCTTAGTCCCAAGAACACATAAAAGGTCCAAGGTAAACTATCCCGAGAATAAGATGGTGGAATTTGAAAGGAGAGTACTCTAAATCCTTCATTAATGAAGTAGTCAAACAAGGAAAATGGGATTTTAAAGGGGATACCAATGCAATGTGGAATGAGATGGCTATGTGTATTAAGAAAGTGGCTAAAGATGTTCTAGGTGAATCAAAAGGAAAGATCCATTCTTATAGAGAGACGTGGTGGTGGGATAGTGAGGTTCAAGCTGCCATTAGGAATAAAAAAGCTAGTTTTAAGACATGGCAAAGAACTAAGGATGTTGAGGATCTTCAAAGGTATAGGTTAGATAGAAATGAAGCTAAGAAAATTGTGGGAAAAGCAAGGGAAAGGAAGTATGAAGAGTTATACAATAAGTTGGGCACAAAGGAAGGGGAAAAATCTATTTATAAGATAGCTAAGATGAGGGATAGGAAGAGTAGAGATCTTGACCATGTTAGATGTATTAAAAATGGAGATGGTAAAGTATTAGTTTGTGAGGAGGATATTAAGAAAAGATGGGAAACCTATTTCTCTAGTTTACTAAATGAGCATTCTTCAAGCACTTATGTTTCGGATGATTACACTTTTCACCAAGGCACTGGTGTCCGAACTTATATTCGTAGAATTTCGATGTCCGAAGTAAAAGAAGCTTTAAGGAGGATGAAACTCGGCAAGACACAAGGTCCTGATGAAATCCCAATTGAAGTATGGAAGAGCTTAGGAACCCATGGACTAGTTTGGTTGACTAAGTTGTTTAATAAGATTATGAGCACGGGGAAAATGCCAGATGATTGGAGGAGAAGTGTTGTGGTTCCAATTTACAAAAATAAAGGAGATATTCAAAGTTGTAATAACTATAGAGGCATTAAATTGATGAGCCATACGATGAAATTATGGGAGAGAATAATTGAAACCCGGTTGAGACACTTAACTATAGTTACGAAGAACCAATTTGGGTTTATGCCGGGAAGATCTACAACGGAGGCTATTTACTTAATTAGGAGACTTATGGAAAGGTATAGAGAATGTAGGAAAGACCTTCATATGGTATTTATTGACCTAGAAAAAGCTTATGATAGAGTCCCTAGAGCGTTAATTTGGCAAGTACTAGAGAAAAGAAGTGTTGCAAGTAAATATGTAGATATAGTTAAGGATATGTATGATGGTTCGGTGACTAGTGTTAGAACAGTGGGGGGACAAAGTAATGAATTCCCGATAACAGTTGGGCTACATCAAGGGTCAACTTTAAGCCCATATCTATTTGCACTTGGTAATGGATGAATTAACCAAAGACATTCAAGATGAGGCCCCCCGGTGTATGCTTTTTGCGGAAGTGGGGATTAATACCAAATTAGAATCATGGAGAGTAGCTTTGGAATCAAAAGGCTTTAAACTTAGTAGATCGAAGACAGAATATCTAGTTTGTAACTTTAGTCATGATCGGGCGAGATGGTGAAGTGGTGATACTTGACGATAAAGAGATTCCTCGAGTGATTGTTTTAGGTACCTAGGTTCAATCATAAGTAAAAGAGGTGATTTAGAAGATGAGGTTTCCCAAAGAATTAAAATAGGGTGGATGAAGTGGAGAGGTGCATCCGGGGTCTTATGTGATCGGCGTATTCCATTAAAGCTTAAAGGAAAATTTTATAGGATCGTTGTCCGACCAGCTATGATGTATGGTGCGAGTGTTGGGCTGTTAAGAAGAATCATATAGATAAACTCGATTAGCAGCAGAAATGAGGATGCTAAGATGGATGAGTGGCAAAACTAGGATGGATAAGATAAGAAACGATCATATTAGAGTTGGTGCAGGAGTTGCTCCTATAAGTGATAAGCTTAGAGAAAGTCGTTTGAGGTGGCACGACCACGTTCAACGGAGACCTATAAATGCTCCTGTTCGGAGAAGTGATATAATCCATATTGAAGGAACTAGAAGAGCTAGGGGTAGACCTAAGATAACCTTAGGAGAAGTGGTGAGAAAGGATATGTATAGCTTAGGCCTTGTATCTAGCATGGCCTTGAACAGAACCGATTGGAGGGCAAGAATCCATGTAGCCGACCCCATTTAGTTGGGAAAAGGCTTATTGTTGTTGTTGTTGTATAATCATGGCAGGGTCACTATAGGGTTCAGGCAAATTAATAATACGTGGGCTCTTACTATATATAAACGATATAATCAAATCCTCTCAACCCAATGTGGGACTAAATAAAACCATGGATAAAAGACACAATTAAAATAAATATTTATATAAAGTTTTAAACATATTTTCAACATTTAATCCTAAATTATCTTTTTCAATCATTA